>NC_067306.1:1941290-2236290 GCF_020740795.1 Apus apus | reverse complement strand
TCTGCGCTTATTTCAAGCTCGTAGCTCTATGTGGACGGTGGGAGAAGGTAAATTAAAAATTGAGGGAAGGGGGTGTTCCTTGCTGGGGGGTGGGGGGGATAGGAAAGGAGAGAATTGACCATTAAAATGGCATTATATGCACAGATGGGTCTCTTAGTCCTTTCCTACTCTTCTTTTGCTGGGTGGATTCTTGACAAACTGCTCTTGACAAAACCAAAATTGCGAGGAGATGCACGGGGAATAGCGAGGGGCCCCCCCTTGCCCCCCCTCCCCCGGTTTTCTCCCGAAAAAAAAAAGAAAAAAGAAAAAAGAAAAAAAAAGAAAGCAGCCTTAAACCTGACACCCCCCCCCCGCAAACAGACCCAGAAAAAAGGGAGATTTCAAGGTCTCGCTTCTCCCGTGAAATTATGAATATTGAGTTGCGAATGTCGGTTCTGGAGGGGCCAAGGGTGGGGGTTTTTACACGTGTCTGGGGGTGTGCGAGAAAGAAGGGGGGGGGGAGGGCGTTATTTGGGGAATAAGCAGCTTTCCTAGCTGCCCAAAAAGGCGAGTATTTTACCTCGGTGTTCAAAATCAAACTAGCCTTAAGGATGACAAAAACCCTAGCAGAAAGCAAAAACCCAAACCCCGCTGTTGTCCGTGTTATTCAGACATGACTGGACCAGACGGGAAGAGGGCGAGGACAGCGTACACTCGCTACCAGACCCTGGAGTTGGAAAAGGAATTCCACTTCAATAGATATCTCACCCGCAGGAGGAGAATAGAGATCGCTCACGCTCTCTGCCTCTCCGAGCGCCAGATCAAAATCTGGTTCCAGAACAGGAGGATGAAATGGAAGAAGGATAATAAACTGAAAAGCATGAGCTTAGCCTCGGCGGGCAGCGCCTTTCAGCCATAAATTCTAGAGGAGGAATACCGAGGGAAGAAGAGGAGACGAGGGGAAGAAATACAGAAATAAATAAATCAAGCGCCGCAGAGCTTAGTTTCGGAGAACTGTGCAGTGAGGCACCTTCTTTTCGGCATGTTGTTGATATTCTAAAACAACGTGTATGGTACCGTTATCCCCGGACTCAGTTCATGTCGTGTTCTGGTTTTGGTTTGGGTTTTGTTTTTTTTTTTTTGTTTTCTTTTTTTTTTTTTTTGGGGGGGGGGTGTTTTAAAAAAAAATTAATATTTTCTTTTTAAATTAAATTTTATTTCCAGATCCTCCTCATGCTCTTGTTGTTCTTCTAAATGTATGTGTCCGTGCTCTCTTGATGCTTTCTGGAAAGCTAGCATGTTTTATGTGAGCCCTTTAAATGTTCTAACTTATTTATAAATTGAGAACAGATACGACTGTTTGTTTATTTGCTGGGGTTCTCCCCCCCCCCCCTTCCTTTCCTGAGTTTACTGCTTTTTGGGTGAGTTCTTCTCTGCCTAAGCTAAAATCGGGGGTTCCTGCACTACAGTCGCAGAGGGAAAAAAAATATCTAAAAAAACCCAAACAAACATAAAAAACATACAAAAAAATGTATTAAAAAAAGGGAGGGGGGGAAGGGGGAAAAAAAAAAAAGAAAAAAAATTTAAAAAAAGGAAAAAATTAACAAGCTCTTGTATCTTTCTGTCTAAAAATTGTCCAGTCTGTGTTTTAGTACAAACTTCAGGCCAGGGTTTCTAGTCCCAGGCTAATTCCGAGTCGTACTCTTAGACGTGGGTAAACTTCACTATTAAAACCAACACGAATAATCATCATCATCATAAATGTATAAAATCGGACCAACAATAGAGTGCTCGAAGGGTTGTAAATACTAGAAATATTTCTGATGTGACTAATAGACGGTTTGTAGTGGGCAGAGTGAATGCAATGTTATGTGTAAAAATGGCATCTGTCATGTCTAGCTGCCTGTTAGTACTTTGCCAATAAGCTTTTTGTATTTGTTTGTAGCTTTACTTGAAGTCAAATAAACGTTTCTCCTACTCACAAAGGCTCCCAGTTGCACTTTATGCACAACCTCGGGGACTTCCCAGCACATGCTCAAGCCCAGGAGATGCCTGGCATGGAGCTGGGAGCTCCCAGCAGAGCTGCAGCCCCTCCTGGGCAGCGGCAGCTCCCAAAACACCAAATATTCCCTGTTTTTCCCACCAAACACCCTCTTGGCACCGCACGGGAATAAACCGCGACCCTCCGCCCTGCCCCGAAACGCCGTTTCACCCCCAAAACAACCAACACAGACCCCCCCACACACCCCACCGCGTCAGACAAACTGGTTCCAAGCCCTTCAAGTTGCCCACCCGCGCTATAACCGGCAGATTTAGCTGCATTGCAGGAACTGTCAGCCCGACACAGACACACTTTACAAGCCAGAGGCACCTCTCTCCGCACACACGTTCCACGCAAACCTGTGCTCTACAGAACTACACCTCTGCGGGTTTGTGCAGATCCATCTAGTCTCTATTTCTACCTATCTCGCTGCAACATGTCGCGATGCCACACGTTTCCGTGCTCTCCCCGCTCCCTCTCGTCCTCCCTGGTCCTTCACCCCTTTTACCTCCCACCTTCCACATGTAAACACCAGCTCGCCGCTCCCTAACTCCTGACACTTCACTCCACCGACTCATTTTGGCTGCAGACAATTTAACATCATCAAAGATGGCAAATGTTCCCCATTCCCCTACCCAGGGAATCCGCCACAACTCCGGCTTCGAGTCGCTCGCTTTGGCAAAACGCCACGTCTCGACACCCCAACTTCGCCTGTTGTTTTGTTGTTGTTGTTGTTCGTAGCAAGTAAAGTTGGAGCTTAAAACTTACCAAACTTAATCTCCCACTGTTTAGGTACTTCTTAAGTGATTTTGAGAGGGATGTGAAGTGGACTGTCAGATCCCAAACCATTTGCTCGCCTTCCCTTGATTTTTTTTTTCCCTTGTTTTCCTTTTTTTTTTTTTTTACCAATAGCAAACTGTACCAAAAGTGAGTATGACATTTAGATGTCAAATGGATAGGGTTTTATCTCCAAGTTAGATCGTAAAAATCGCCCAGACCTCAGACAGATACCCCCTCACTGGCTCTCAAAAGTCACGTGAGGTCCATAAAGTTAGTTTTATGGTTTTGGGGAGTTGACAATGTACAATATATTTCACATTCTCTAGAATGTTAAGTGACACTTTAACTGCTTGGTTTGGCTTGTAAGGGGCAGCAATGGGTGAGCACTTTTCCAGATGAGATAAACGTTGCAATTGCAGGGAACATGTTTTGCGGGTCCAGTTTTCAGTCCAGAGAGCCAATAGACTGGAGTCCTGAAAGTAAGTTCTTCTGAAATATTATCTGCTTAAACTATTTTCAATGGTTGATGTGGCTAAAAAAGGCTGAGCTGGGCGGAAAGAGGGTCTGTCTCTCTTTCAGAGCTTTGTTTCTCCTTTTTCCAAGGACATAATTCTTATCCTCCCGAGAGCTGGAATTGCATTACGTTTCCATCACAGCTTCCAGGCCCGCAAGTAAAGTTTGTGGAAGGGGGGAAATCAGGAAAAAAAATCGGTATAGATTCACGATCATGGCAAAGCCAACTCCGTCCTAGCGCTGCCGAGGACATGTGGACTTCAGACCAAGTTTGGGTTTGTCCTTCGCCATGTGAAAAAGCTCTTGCTCGGTTACGGGAGGTGGTTTCGGGGTGGTTTCTCCTGCTCGCAAACAGCCACGAATCTGGCCCGTGTCTTTGCATTTCAATTAGCGAGATTCTGTCTGTGCTCTTCAGGTTGTTAACACCTTGGGACTAATTCTTTTCACCTGCTTGCCAAAGAAATGTGTGGACTTTTTTGCCCCTTTCGGCCTGTGCAGAGACCGGGTATTTTTGTTGTTGTTGCCTCAGGGCTTTTTTTTAAATGTCTTTTTAAATTATTTGTTTTCCTTATTTTTTTTCCTTTCTTTTATTTGTTTCTTTTTAATTTATTTTAATTTTTTTAATTTTTATTTTGCCTTTCGGGTTATGTTTTCTGGTCGGTTTATTTTTCCCCCCCCACTACTACAAATGAGTGTCCTCGTATTTCCGTAGCTGGTTTCTACCATATGGAGACACTGAATGACCGCTCTTGTGGCTCCAGCCTGGCTTGAAGTGCCACAGAAAAATAATCAGAGAGGCTCCAGTTTGCACAGGGACCCTCCAGAGCTTCTGGAACCCACCTAGAGCTCCGAGATTTCCTCCTCTCCCTCTCCGGGTGGCACCGTTCTGGAAAAGGCAGGGAACAGCCTTTTTCTTTGGGAAAATAAACAAGTTAGAGGGAAGGGCAGGAGAGCAGAGCCTGCCATGGAGAGGGGCTGCCATGGGGGTCACGTCCCCCAGCTCTGAGCTGGGCCGGGCAGGTGGCCCCGGCCGGTGGCTCCGCGGCCGCGCAGCTACAGCCAAATAGGGCAAAATAAGGCGAAATAAAGCAGAGAGAGCAAAAATAAGGGTGGGAAATAACCACCCTAAAGAGGTTGGGGGTTCTTGAAAGCCAAGTCGCCACATCTACAGCAGAGCTGGGGGGGGGACACACACTTCATCCACACCTGAACCAACTCCCATCGATCCCCCCCACCTCGCTCCTTCAAAAAAAAGTTCAAAGAGGAGGTGCTGGGGGGGATGTGTGTGTGTGTGTGTGAGTTTTCTAGAATGTGGAGCAGTCACAAGTTTCCTCCCCCCACACCTTTTTTTTTTTACGGTAAGACAACATTTGGTGGACACATGTCCGTCTCTGTTACACAAAGCAGAATGTCCCCCTTTAGCACCCTTTGGAGATTGCTTTTCCTTCCTTGGGCTGTTTTTCCTGTCCTGCTCCATGTGTCTCCTAATATCTTTGCTATCATCATTTCAACTTCTGGCTTCTCCCCGAGCAGGCAGAGGGTGGTCAGTCCAATCCTGACAAACCCCTGCTCTGAAAAAGCTGCAAATTAATGCAAAAAAACTGGAAATTGGAGGAAGGGAAGCAGGGTGCAGGGAGCCTTTCCTTTCCAGCAGACTGGTTTTATGCTGAACAGCCTCTTCCTTAAGCTCAGTGCAAGCTGGACCCCTGCTTTTCGGTTGATAATAAAGATATTTTACGGCTTTAAAAGGGCTTCAATGGCTTGGTCCTTAAGTGAGAATTTAGCCGACGGGCTGCAGGGGGTTTGTCTACACGGGGTTAGAAACGCTTGGACAAGAGGAAGAGTGGGAAGAGATGTGTGATGGTGTTGGGGTTAGAACAAGTGATGGCCTGCTAATTCCTGGCCTTTCTGAGCTGTGCTGCCGGCTAGAAAGGATTTCTACTGGTTCAAATGTCCCTGCTCATGCAGGGGGTTGGAACTAGATGATATTTAAGGTCCCTTCCAACCCAAACCATTCCTTGATTCCATGATTCTATGAAACACTAACGGGCGGTTTGGGCAAGAAAAGTGGCATCCCTCACTCTTCATGTGTATTTGAAAATGGAACCATAGGTTCAAAGCACCTACAAACACTGTGTTTCCAAAGCGTATTCATCCACCCCTGGATCCATGGATCCATCCATTCATCCACCTCCTTCCTAATTGTCCCATCCCCACTTCCCCATTCAAAGGTGTTAATTTTGGGTTTAGTCCCAGACAAACTCCTCCCAAATCCGCTCCCATCACAGTAGGCACAAGGGTTGTTTTGTTGTGTTTGTTGGTTGTTTGTTTTTTTTCTTAAATACCACCTTTTCTGATAGCTTGGTGTGTAAAACCTGTTATTTCATGTCACAACATGTTATTTCAAGGGGAAAAAGCAGACCAGGGCAGCCAGAATGAGGGGAACTTGCAATGCAGTTTAACTATGGAATACTGCAGCCAGGAGATGACCCTGTGGGTGACACCAACCCCCTGTGCCACCCCCTTGGTTTGAGCATCCTGGGCACAGGGATGGCACCGGGCCTGTGCCACAGCCCAGGAGCAGGGGCTGCATTTTGTTGCTGGCATAAAAATATCCTCTTTTCCTCTCATTCCCACCACTCACAAGAAACCCTGTCCTCCCTGACCGTGACATCTGACTTCTACCTGCAGCATGGAGCTTTCATTTTTATTTATTTTTTTTCCCGTTGGTTTGCTTGGCATCATCATAGTGATTACTATTATTATTATTACTACTACTGTTATTGCTATTGTTATTGCTATTGTTATTGTTGCTATTGTGATTGTGATGTGGGGTTTGTTTGCTTTGGTGGGGTTTTGTTGGTGGTGGTGGTTCCGCCGTGGGTATTGTTTGTTGTTTTTTACAAGCTGGATTTTGGGGGGTTTATTTGGCGAGGATTTTTCCCCTCCCACCGTGTTTACCTCCAGCTTCCTGTGGGGCAGAAGGAGGTATCATTGTCTATCATTTTACAGCCTGGAAGGGCTCACAGGCTTAGCCAAAGCTTCCCCCCCCCGGCCCCATCCTTTAAAGAAAAAAACCCAAGAATCAATTTCCCTGTTGCTAAAGCAAAGGAAGTATAAGGAGAATAAACAGGAAAGCCAAGCTCTGACCGTGCAGGTAGGCGGGGATTTTCCTTGGCATTTTTCATCGTTCCTCTCCCTTCCATGGCACACACCAGGCACGGGACAGGCAGCTCTTCTCTAGAAGAGAATAACAGAATAAATACGAAATGTTTTAATATCGGGTCTAAAAAGATGGAGATTCTCTAGGATGTGGTCTCTAGGATATGCCCTCCTTTCAGACCTGGGGCTGTGCAGCCCTTTCTGCCGGGACTCTGGGTAAAAACCTTCGATTTAAGGACTCTTGAAAATTCAGTTTGGGGATGGCCTGGGTAGACTGGGGCTGTTTGCCCAAAATTGAGGTATCGCCCACAGTCTAGAGGAGCCTCCCGTGAGCTCACCTGGCTCCCAGCATCTTTTTGAAGGGTTCATCCATATAAATTTTTCTGTTTGTTTTTGTGTGTGTGTGGTTTTGGTTTAGTTTGGTTTTTTGCGTGTTTTTGCCCCCTCTCGTGTCTCTTTAAGTTCCCCCCATCCCTGAAGGTTTCCTGTTGCGTTTAGTAAATAGAATAGAAACCTCGCTGGCATTTTAAAGGCGAAAACACCCAAACTCTAAGGCAGTTTTTTCTCACCCAAGAGCCAGTTCAGGCTCCACAGGCTGGAAGAGCCGAGCTGAGCATCCGTATGAATTACAGCCCCCTCCAAGGTGCTTTTTGAGGGCATCTCCCCAGGGCCCTGTGCCAGGGCCTGGGGGAAGGAGGGAGATCCCACGCCCAGGGTGCTGCTGAAGGGCGAAAAAGATGAAATTTCACCCCTAAAACCCCCATTTGGTTCCCAGGTTGGCTCAAGAATAAAAAGAGGGGCTGGAGGGGGGCAGGGAAATGCATTTGTGAGCAGCTCAGAGAGGTTTGGGGAGCTCTTCAATGCAAAAGGCAGCTCGATGTCGCAACGCAGCCAGGCCGTCTCTACCATCAGGGCTTTATTTCTTTTGATTTCTTCAATTTAGATTTTTTTGTTAAGTGTTTGTGCATTTCAGACCCACACCGCACCCCACACACACTTTTTTTTTTTTTTTTAATTTAACTCCCTGGCTGCGGGGTAAAACAAAACCTAATTTCCTTCCACCCCGTTTTAAAAAAAACCAACAACCCTCAACCAAAAAACAAAACCAAAACAAAGAACTCCCACCAAAAACAAACTTCGCCAAGGTAACCTAGCTGCAGATGTGTACGATGTCTTATTTTATTCAACAAAAAGTGATTAAAATCTGTTAAAGGATTTAATTAAGAGAATTGAATGAAAAGGAAGGGGCACAAATGAGTTGGAAAAAAAGCGAAGCTATTCTAAACGATTAAATCGCCATTTTAACAGTATAATGGGGTTTGCATACTGAAAAGAGAAATCAGAGCTCATATCTCATCAATAATTCATAGGCAAGAGGGATCATTCCGAGGTCAGCAGACTTGTACAGCCCCGGCTCCTCTCTTGGAGGAGAGGGTGAGCATCGGATCACAACACAACACGGACCCCGGGGGCTGCCGGGTCACCTTTTTAAGGAAAACATCAGCTCCGGGGCTTTTTTTTTTTTTTTTTTCTGCTTCTTCCCTCCCCTCCGCCTTTATTTTCTTTTTTCTTTCATTTTTTTTTAAATTTAATTTAATGCACCAAGTCCCCCCGCCCGGGTGTGTTGGTGAGAAGCAAGAGAGGCGGGGGGAGCTGGAGAAGGACGGAACGTGGTTCATGTTGCTCCAGTACAGACACACACCCCAACAATGTGGTAATCAGGCTTTTCTGAAGCCAAAGGGATCTCCTTATGATGTCTTTTTGCAAAATGAATTCATTTATTTCTTCTTCTTGGCCACAGAAATGAAGGTTGGGAGGTTGTGGGTCCTTACCCGCCTTGGCGGGGCTGGGCTGGCGGCGGGGACTAGCAATTCCCACTGCTGGGGCTGTAATTCTTGGATTTCATTCTATTTGAAGGAAGAGTCCGATTATTCATCTATTTATTTGCAGGAATCCTGCAAATGACTCCAGCCTCCACACACACACAGACACACGCCGTGACCTCCCCGAGAAGGGAAAGCTTGCGAAGGAAACCAGCCCCTTCCCTCCAGCTCCGCTCCCCAAGCCCTTTTCCCTCCCCCACAGCTGAATTTCAGGCTGAGAAATTGCTCTTTCTTTCCCCCAGCCCCAACCTCTTCCTCTTTTTTTTTTTTTTTTTCCTTTTTTTTTTTTTATTACACCTCCGACCTGTAGGGAAGGAGCTGACGGGATTATTTAAAATCCTCTTGATAAAGGTCTCTCCTCAATTAGGGAACCTGAAAAGGACTTCGATGGGGGTTGGCTCCTCCTCTGAGGGTCTCTTTCCAGTCCTAGAACGGATTTAAGAATGATTTTTTCCCGCAGAGCGTGGGTATCTCGCTGTCTGAGCTGATTTTTCCCCTTCTCCCCTCTCCTAATGTTAAATAAATGATATTTGGAAGGAGGTTGATAACTTAACTCGAGAGGTGTCCACCCTGCGTGGTTTTTCCGTGTTCTGTTTCCCTAAATAGCTTTAAAAAGAAACTATTTTGACAGCGAGCGTTGAAAGAATAAGACTAGTACGAGGGGTTTTTTTCCCCTCTTTGATTTATCTCTTTTTAACATGTGTATGTACGTGTATGTATATATACACGTGTATACACACCCTTCAAGTCAAAACAAATTACAGCGCTGGGATTTTTGGTAAAAGACGTTTGTTTGGTGGCAAATCAGGGCTGTGTTTATGTAGGGAGACTTTGTAAAACCGGGCTGGGATGCGGGGGGGGGGGGTGGAATTTGGGATGAAGAGGGGATGGGGGGTGGATGGGTATAGAGAGGCGACCCCGGGCAGGGGGATCGGGAGCAGCAGCCTGGGCTGTAACGTCCCCAAGCAGCCAGCAGAGCTCGCTTCAGACCAAGTTCACTGCCAGCAAGGACGGGCCGAGCCGGGCCGGGCTGGAGCGGCACCGGTCCCCCCGCACCCCCCTGGGGATCCGGATCATCCCCCCCAACACGGGGTGACCGCTGATTTTCTCCCAGCTCCAAAAATTATCACAAGGACATTTCCCTCTTTATCCCCAAAGTGGGGAAAAAAATAGAAATTAAAATATCACCGCTAATTATCAACAACTCACCCAGGTGAAATCCCAAATAAAAGAGAACTAATGCAATGTAGGTGCCGTTAAAGGGATGTTGCTGTTCGCTTTTCCTGTTCTTTTAAATATAAAAGTTGGGGGGAGCAAAAAGGAAGGAAAAAAAGAAAACAGCGGTGAGCTGGAGATAAATATCTGATGTTTGCAAAGCTCTGATTTGTTTGTTCTCCCCTGGAAAAAAATATAAGGAAGAAATGTCCAGTTTGGTGGTGGTGGGTTGTTTTGTGGGGGTTTTTTTTCCCTTTTCTTTTTAAAGTAAAATAAAGAAAACAAGGAAATCAGCGCGGCGTTAGTTTCTAGAGTGGTAGACGGTACCTCTGGTCTTGGGGGGCTTGTTAGTACAGCATTATAGCTCGAGGGGTCAAAAAGTTGAGGGTCAAAAGTTTACGCTGTGCGTGACTCGGTCTTGTGTATAACCCTGATAGACTGATGTCAGGGTGGAAAAAAAAAGGGAGAGAGAGAGAGAGAAAGAAAGCGGGGAGGGGGGCGAGGTGGGAGGAAGAGTCTGTGCTTATGGGCAGAGATGGGAGAGGGTGATAGCGGGGTGGGAACGACCTTCAGCCGCGAGCCGGAGAGATTAGGGGGGTGGGGGGGTGGGGGGTGTAAAAAAAAAGAGATGCAGGATTTGGGGTTGGGATGTCGGTGGCAAAGAAGGTAGATTGATTTGGGTCCCCCGTGAGGAAACGCTGAGCGACTTTTTAGTATTTTTCTAAGATAACCCCTGAAACGCCATTTGGAGTCTAATTAACAGAATATGGGGGGGGGGGGGGGGGGGGGGGGGGGGGGGGGAATGTATTTATTAAATCCAATTACCTAGAGGTCCCTTTAGGATATTAACGCGAGCAGTTAAAAAATAATTTTCATTCCAGCGTCAATGTTGTTTGGAGAGGGTTTAAATTATACCGAACAACAACAAAATACAGTCTGACACGGTGGGTGCAAATGTGTTCCAACATCTTTACTTGGAAGCACTTCCAAACCCTTGGAGAGGTGCCTGTCTCCCCCCTTCCCCGGCGCCGGAGCCCAGCGCCAAACATCTTTTAATCCGTACTCGGTGTGAGTGCAAATACTGGTCAAAAAAAAAGGAGAAAATTACACGAAATAACGCCCCTGATTTACTGCTTGCGCTTCTATCTCAATCGTAGGAAATGGAGGATAATGGTTGACAAAACCAATGGGCTGATGGCTTCAAAAAATTCAATTTATGCATTTAAAGGCGCTTTTCAGTGCCCGTCTCGCGGCTCGGTCCGGTTAAAGTAGCTGATTTTGTTTTGCAGCACGTTTTCCGTCGGAATCGGAATGAAATGTTTGATATTTCTTGCTTGAAATGTGACTCCACTCCGGCCATTGCAACAGTTTAATGAACTGATATAATAAATATTTCCCTTGGCATTTCCAAGTTATTTCTACGCTGCCAGACTTTGAACCCTCCAAACTCTAAATATTATTTGCACTGGGACCAGGGAAAGATCTTTTCAATGGCTTCTTAAGCAAACATTCGTAGCAAGGCAAACTCTTCTGGAAAAAAATACAAAATAAAAAGCCCTGGAAAATGGCTTTTTTTCTACCCCCCCACCCCCCCGACACCCCCATCCCCCCCCCCCGGCTTTTAAATATTTTCAGTGACTAAATACTTATAACAAGGGTCATTTTTCTTGGAAGAGAGAGAATATTAGAGCCCTGGGAAAGACATTCTGGAAAATCCATTTGCTTTCCCGATGCGGGTATATTCATGGAGTAGGTGAAATTCAAGAGAACGTAAAGCGTTTTGCTTCGCGTGATAAGGCTCGGGTTTAATTAATTGCCGTGAATTTGCTTGGTATTTATAAAATATCACTATATAAGGGCTACCGTTTAGTTGTAACTTGGGTGATCCATCTCTTCGCCCTTGTAATTACTACACTTATCTCTCTAGAACAGTCATTTCTACTCCAGGTTTATAGAACAGGTAATGGATAATAAAGGCCATTTGTTTTCGGGATATTAAAACAAGCAGGTAGAATTTCAAGGCAATCGAAAAAAAAAATAAAAAAGAAAAGGGAAAAAAAAATCTCCCAACTTTCCTTCTAATATTCACTCCTACATCATAACGTTTAACTTTCAATTTAGGGACGCGGAGCCGCGTGTTCCTGTGAAGTGCGGTCATTTGGAGAGATGTAAAGAGAGAGGGAGGGGAGGAGAGAGGGAGGAAATTAAAGGTATCATTTTCAAGGATATTTCTAATTTATCTCCCTTGCTCGGGACGGACTCGGCTTGGCCCGAGGGTCCCCGAGACCCGGCCAGACGCTGCAAACACAATTCCGGGTGGGTTTGCCTTCTAGTTTTTGGGTTTTGTGTTTTTTGTTTTTTTTTCCTTGCCGGACAATCAATTGCAAGAGCTTTTTAATCGCGATTTACTTTCCAAATGGCCTCTTTATCGCGGCGCCGGAGCTGGCCGTGTAAACGTGGAGATAAATGGAGAATCGCCGCAGCCCCCTGGCAGGGATGCTCACCCCGTCCCTGCCTCGGCTCCTCGCTTCTGCTCCGCGGCTTTTAGCTGAAAATATGATTTCATTTTTTGGTCCTTACAAATGAAAAAGCGACACGAGGCCGGCTGGGAAACCACGCGAGGCTTAAATCTTCCTTTCCCTGCTGCAAAACAGGTGTGGGCTCGTTTCTACCTACTCCTGATGTCCACCTCCCCTTAATTTCCGCCTTCTCCAATTTTCCACCCCCCCTCTGCAGCCACATTCGCGCAGCTCAGATACATTCGAGGCACCGGTTGTTCCTTCTGAAAAGTTCTGCCCTAAAGAAGCACCTCAGACCTCCAGCGCTCCCTGTTTGCTGGGGAGGAGGGGGTTGAAATCCCGGTTAAACACACAAACCAGAAGCGGTTGCGCTTCCGAAAGGGGAAAAAAAAAAAAACAAGAATGAAAAATACAATTTTCCCACCCTTATTACATCCAGACTCGAGAGGGAGATCTCCGGGGGGAGGAATATACCCGGGGGGTGGGGAGGGTGGGGAAAGAAAAAGAAAATAATTAAAATAGCCCTAAAAATTGAAGCGCGGAGGGAGCGCCGCGCGGGGTGAAGCGCGGGTCAGCGCGGCTCGCTGCGGACACGCCTCGCTGTTTAACAAAGACTGACAAACTATGAGATTAATACCAAAACTTGCGGGTTTCCCACCCCAAAATGCTCAGAGGGCCTCCTGGCGCTGCCAGGAGCAGTTCCGCTCGCCTTTAAGGACAATAGTGGTTTATACTGGGGGAGAGGGGGAGGGGGCACCAGCAAACCCCACCAAAAAAAAAAAAAAAGGGAGAAGAAGAAGAAGAGGAGGAAGAAGAGGGAGAGAAATTAGTGATCTTATCCAGAAATAATCTCATTGACAAAGCAACACGGGGAAGAGATAGCAGAGCAGCCCAGGCTGGGTTGGACAGAGGGGTTTAGGGGGGGATCTGTAGGATTCCGCCAAGTTTGGAGGGACAGTCGTGACCCCCTCGGGGATTGCTCCGAGGAGAGGACCCGCGGTTTGCAGAGGTAGGTACCGCTGCGGGGGTCACACCTGGTGGGGGAGGCCGGGCTGGGGTGGGGGCGACACCTCCACTTAGTCACCCCTCTTTTGGGGCGACCTAAGAGCCGCTCAGCGTCAGGAACGGTTTAACACTCCCCCACCCCCGCTGCGCTGGCAGGTGCCTTGAGGGGCTTTTAGGGAGGGTTGGGGGCTCTCCCCCTCCCCCCTTGAAGGTGGGGGACAGGCTGAGGGGCCCTGAAGGACCCCCCACTCCCCACCTCCAAACTGACGTTGCTTTGAAATGGAAACGAGCGCGGGTGAATTTTGCTGTGAAAAACTTCCGCGACGTGGGGCGGTTTCCCAAGGAAAGGGAGAAAGGTGTGCGGGGGGCAGGGGGTGGGGGGAGCCAGTGGCTGCCTTTAATTTGGGATCAGAGGAGGCGAGGGGGAGATTTCTTGGAGGTGTGGTGGGGGGAAGATTTCTGGTAACGCTAGGGGTGCTGGTTTGCTGGCACCAACCCCCCTGTGTCACTGGGAAGGAAAATTAAAACCGATTTATTTTTTGTTAAAGGATGTGGGAGGGGGTTAAAACCAGGGAATGGGCCTAGTTATTTCTATCCAGGCTCCTCTGCTCGGTTAGGACATCACTACGGTACCGGCTGAGAGGAAACACAACCAAAAGAAATCAGGGGAGGGTTTGGAAAATTAAGAATAAAATGTAAAAGACAAAACGCAAAAGGATTCTAAGGGGATTCGTTCTGTAGCATAATTTTTAAGGCATCCCTCTACGCCCTGGACCAGCAGATTTGATTTGGCTTCTTATTTTGATGGCAGGTTTTAGAGGGGAAGGTAGATTTTAGAGCTGTCCCCGGCAAGGTGGAGGTGCTGGTTGGTGGAGGTGGGAAAATCTTTGCTCGCTGCCAAAAGAAAATAAAAAGGCACTTTCATTTTGCTCCGCTTCTACTGCTGGAACCCGGGGTGTTATTTCGGAGTTGAAAATGGTTTGGGGGTTGTTCTAAGTGCATTTGGGTTTATTTCTTGAAGTACATCTTGGGGTTTTTTTTCGGTTTATCTGGTTATTCTAGGTTTTATCAGGAAAACCGACTCTTCACCTTAATGCACCTCAAAAATCTCGGGCATTTTGTGTTCGGGAAATTCTGGGACTGTCATTCTGGGCCGTTACTGTTTGGGGTAGGAGAAAAAATAATATGCAGGAGTTTTCAAAATATGTGTAAGATATTTCCCAGGAATGTTAATGAAGGGGAAACGCAGCTTTTACCCGATAGCATCTCCACTCTGGCATTTCAATGCAATTCATTCGGGAGATGCTTGACCAAAAAATGTTCTGCCTTTTGAAATACAAAAATAAAAGAAAAAAAGGGGGGGGGGGGAGGATGCTATACTTTTAATCTCTTGGGCAACTGTAATTTTAAACGAAATCTCAACATGATGCTACCCTCATTAGTTCCGAATGAAGGTTCATTACCTAGACAGTATGAATATTTTATTGCTTTATATCCCTTTTTCGGAAATGAAACGCCTTTGATCTTTTTCTCGGGTTGTAAAAAGAATTGCCTGTCATTAAAAAAAAAAACCTGTCGTCCCATCTGCCTTTACATTCTGTATTCCTTTTCATCTGTTTCTTTCTTTTTTTTTCCCTCTCTCTTTTTTTTTCTCTCTCTCTCTCTCTTTTTTTTTTTTTTAATAATTTATCCGCACACTCACGTATCAACCCAAACCTTGGTTGACCTCCAAGAACGAAAAATGGATGAAATCTTGGCGCTGCGTATCAGGAAATAATTGCCAGGGGTTCAGGCTGGAGGAGGACGGAGCTGTGACATTTTGCTTTTTAAACGACGATTATTTGGATTCGAGTCTCGTTGTGCGTCTGTCCTTAAAGATCAGTCCAGGGACTGATTTTTTTCTTTTTTAGTATACATATATATTTATTTTTTTTTAGAACTAATGCATAAAGTCTGGAGAAGGAGGTAGAAAAGTTCTGGGTTTTCTAATCTAGTCTCAGCTATTCGGATCCTGAGTTGGTGCTTTAATTCATAGCGAATCTTTACCTATAGATTAATTCTTACTCTCTCGCGTCACAAAACTTTACCACCCCCCTCTTCTCCCCCCTTTCCCAGAAGATAATTATGGCGGTAGGCGAAGATGTCTGACCAAGGAGGACGCATCTGTCTTCTATATGTACCCTGTAGATCCGAATTTGTGTAAAGGAAGTTGGGTCACAAATTCGTATCTAGGGGAATATGTAGTTGACACAAACACTACAGGTCACAATCCCAGAAGGCATTAAAAAAACCCAAAACAACCAAACAACAAAAAACACCCCAAAACCAAACCAACCAAAAAAATTTCCCCACAAAGCACCCGCACCCCCAGAGCCCCCAATAAAAGGGTGAAAACAAGGTCTTCACCAGAAAACCGCCTTATAGCCGAAAAGAAATACTTTGGATTTGACCTTAGCTCAACTCCAGAGCTTCTGCGATAAACTTTATCATCACTTGGAGATAAAATCTGAGCTGCAAGAGCGGGAGGAGGCGGGGGTCAGGGGCGTTATTAGCCCCCTTTGAGAGCCGGGATCCCACTATTGCTTTAGTTTGTGTAATCTCAGCGCTGCTACCCACACAAAAAAATAGATTCTGGCTTTCTTTCCTGTCGCTTGTGAGGAGCTTATTGGGCGTTCCAGGTTGAAATGTTGAGGAATTAGGGGTGGCTTTGGCAGGGCTGCTGGTTCGCTTCTGCTTTTTACAGCGTCTTGATTACAAGAAGGGCGAGGCGAAGATGCTTTAGGACTTGGACTAATTCGCTTTTGTAATTGTTCGTCAAGTCCTTGATTCCTCGCTTCCCCCCCCCCCCGCCCCCACCCTCGATGCGTGGGAAAACAGCCCATCCCCGAGCCCAGCGAGATGTGATTTAGGAGAGCGGGCACCCCGAATTAGCTGATGAATTTCTTATCGATCCCAAACGAGCCCTATTCATCTCTGCCAGGCTCGGGGCGCAATGTCCCTTCCCGTATCACCTTAGCAGGGAATGAGATGCAGCCACCACCCGGAGGGACCGCCATGGATCATGTGCTGGGGCAGCGGCCGTGAGAGCCTCAGCCCCCTCCCTCTTTCCCCCCCCCCTCAAAAAAAAAAACAACCCACCAACTAATTTCACCCTCTATTTTAATGATTTGGTTGTTGTTATTATTATTATTATTATTTTTGGAGGTTTTTGATTCTTTTTCCCACCCCCTTCCCCCGGTTCTCCCCCGCCCCGAGGAGGACACACCCCCGAGGGGTGTGGGCCGGGGAAGGTGGGGGTGGGGGTGCGGGGGGGGCCCCGGTTCTGGCTCACGGGGCGCAGCGCAACCCGGGGCCCGCGGGGCCCGGCGGGGCCGGGACCGGGGGAGGCCGGAGGGGAGCGGCTGCCCCCGGTCGCCTCCCCGGGGATGCTCGGGGCCTCGGGAGAGCCCGGGCTGGGCAGATTTCCTTATCCGGGGATCGCAGGGCACGTCGCCATTGGCCCGCGCTGTCACATGGACTCCAACTTTGTTCACTTGACAGTAAGTAGGAGGGTTTCACGAAACAGGAAAACGAGTAAAGGGGGGGACAGGAATAAATTTTAGGAGAGATATATATATTATTTTTTTTTTCGTGTGTGCAATTCTAAGAAATTAATGGCCATGAGCTCGTTTTTGATCAACTCCAACTATGTGGACCCCAAGTTCCCACCCTGTGAAGAGTATTCCCACAGCGATTACCTTCCCAATCACTCGCCGGAATATTACAGCAGCCAGAGGCGAGAGAGCACTTTCCAACATGAAGCGATGTACCAGCCGCGGTCAGCCTGCAAGGAGCAGCTCTACTCGTCCTGTCAGAGCTCCGGCCACCAAGCAGCGGTGTTATCCCCCCGGGGTCATGTCCATCCTCCGGCCGGACTGCAGAGCCACCTCTCTGAGCCAAACCATCCCTGCGAGCCGGTCACCCCCAGCCCACCACCCTCCTGCAGCCAAAACTCTCTCAACCAAAGCCCTTCCAATTCCTCTTGCAAAGAGCCGGTAGTTTACCCCTGGATGAAAAAAGTCCATGTAAGCACGGGTAAGTGAACTAAAGTGGCTTTGCTTTATACTAAGTAGCACCTCAAAGTCTTGTAGAAATCTTATTGCACCAGTTGTAAAATAACCATTCGTGGAGATTTACGATCGCCTGTTTGCAGAGCGGTATAATTACATCCTCCATAAATTTTTATTGCTCTGCTTGGCCATGTGCCTTTGAAGTCTCTGTTACCATCCTCCTCCAATTTCTTGCAGGCTACTTTTTTTATGGCTGTTGAATCTTCATAAGTTAAGTTTTATGTTTTCGTAATTTGTATTTAAGTGGCGGGTTGAGTAAACTTTTACTATTTCCCCCCTCCTTTCTTTTTTTTTTTTTCTCTCTCTTTTTTTTTTTCCCCCCTTTTTTTTGGTGTGTGATATTTAATAAAAAGGAGAGCCTGTGTTTGCTTGCTTCCATGTGTGTAGGGGGAATTTTAAAGATTTGGGGATAACAGAACGATGCTCCAGTAGAAGTGGGGATATTTATGTGGATATCCACACGTAGAGGGCATGGAAAATGTGTCCAGGGGACCTTATAAAAACGTTCAGACAGGAATACACGTCAAGCAATGAGGATGGAGGTGGAGATTCGGAGATAGGTTTTGGGTGTATTTTTAGAAGGTTTGCGGTGTATTTTTTTGCGCGTATCCCCCCACCGAAAGAATGTGTGATGCTTTTGGGGGGAAAGGACCCATTAAAGGAACAGCTCAGTAATTCTTCTTCTGCTCTTTTTTTTTTTTTTTTTTCCTTTTTTCTTTTCCCCACCCCCCCACCCCCCCTTTCCTTTTTCTTTTTCCTCCTTTGTGTTTGTTCAGTAAACCCCAATTACTCAGGAGGGGAACCGAAACGCTCCCGCACAGCCTACACCAGGCAGCAAGTCCTGGAGCTGGAGAAGGAATTTCACTATAACCGCTATCTCACCCGGAGGCGCAGGGTCGAGATCGCCCACTCCCTCTGCCTCTCCGAGCGCCAGATCAAAATCTGGTTCCAGAACAGGAGGATGAAATGGAAAAAAGATCACAAGTTACCAAATACCAAGATCAGGTCTAATCCTTCCAGCTCCTCCGCCAGCCTGCAGATCCCACAAGGAGGATCTCAAACCCGATCCCATGGACCAGCCACCAGCCTATAACTATTCCTTGGATGGATGGATGGATGGATGCAGTGTGCGTGTTTGTGGGTGTGAGTTTGTATGTGTGTAGGGAACACATGATTTTATTATTATTTTTTTTTTAATGCTCCGAGAAGAGAGGGAAGGAGGGGGGCTCTTTATTTATAGGGGGAATAGAGGGAGACTCAGCTGCAACAAAGCAGAGCTGTGCTGTTGTGCCTCTCTTCCATTAAAAGAAGGCTGGAGATGGTAGTTTTCAGATTTGGCTAAGATGGATCCTTGTTTCATCTTTAATCACGCCAAGCTCTGCCCCATTTGTCATGTTTACTCTCCCGTACAAAGGATGGACCTTATGTCTGCTATTACCTCGACAACCAACGCTCACTTTAATAAATGAGGCTCAGTTTCTTCAAGACGAACTGGATTTTCTCCCCCCACACCCCCTTACTTTTTTTTTTCCTCCTTTTTTTTTTTTTTCCCCTTTTTTTTTTTTTTTTTCCTCCTTTTCTCGCCTACCAGCCACAAACGGGAAGTTTCAATCCTGCCATCCCAAAGACGCGGCGGTTCTAGCTCAGCAATGCGATGGAGAAAACAAACAAACAAACAAACAAAAACCCCAAACCAACAAACCCCACCAAAATGGGACCGTGGGGAGCTTGTAGGGGGGGGATCTCAGACACTGCGCTGGTCCTTCGTGGGGGGACCCCTGGGATAAAACAGGGAAAATTAGGTCAAGTGGGTGGTGGACAAAGAAAGAGAGAGGATGGAGGGTGATGTAGGACACCCCCCCTCACCCCCATCCCCCCTCCGCCGCCGCCGTTTTTATTTTGAGTCCAGCAGGTTAATTGTGAGTCTGGGAAAGGGGGGGTGGGAGGGGAGAGGGGAAAGCAGGGGGGTTAGGTTAGAAACTGGGCGATAAACAGTGGCACCTGGATTCACCCCAGGGTGAGGGGCAGAGGAGATGGAAAAAAGCTCCTCTTCCCCTGTCTACGCCAGTTTTGTACTGAAAATGTGAATTAGGGGCAGAGGGGCGAGGGCTCGGCCCTCCCGGGGGGAGCACGGGGTGAGCCGGGTTGGCCGAGCTCCCCCCGACACCCCGCTCGTCCCGGCCACCTCTGTCCCCCTCTTCGCCCTTCGTGGTGTCCAGGATTACGTGTAAATAGCAGCGAAAACGAACAAAACAAAAGCGCAATTGGAAATAAATTTTTTCATGGTGAATCCGACCCCGTGTGGTTTGTTTGGGGTGGTTTTTTTTGAGGGGGAGGGGGTGGGTTGTCTTTTTGTTCTGATGAGAAAAATAAAACCCACAACAAACCCAAACCCAAAACCGATTGAAAATAAATTAATTAAACAGCACGTTTCTTTTTTTACAGGGATTTCTGTTGTCAATGGCGCAGCCTCAGCTCCCTAATGAAAACAAAAGATGTTTGACTATAGGGTATATCAGCCTTAAGTACTGCTAAGCCTTACATATTATGATTTATTTGTTCTAAGCGTATATTAATATGCTCTTCCCAAACTGGGCTCAGACAAAACCGAGGTAGTCATTAGGGCTGTGCTTTGCTCTAAGGAATGGATGGAGGGTTGGATTTCTCTGGAGAGACTTCTCGATTTACAAAAAACCAGCACACACACACCCCCCCAAAAAAAAAAAAGAAAAAAAAAAAGAAGAAAAATCTCCTTCTCCGAGGTAGTTAATGCATTAATGAGTCTAATTTCTGCACAGATGTTTCTCGGTGTTTGCAGGTTTTCTGTGTATTTTCATATTACAAAGGAGCTGGCTCCTGCGATAGCTCATAGCCTGACAAGCAAATAGATAATCAAGAAGACAAATGGCTCCTTTTGTGAGCCGTAGCTCTTGTATTAATTTTCATTTTCTTTCTCATAGAAAGTATCGAAAATACCGTTCAGGACGAAAGAACATTCCAGTTCTAAGTTACAAATATATACTAAAAAAGAAAAGATACTATTGTACTCGGGGGGGGGGGGGGTCGCGCAGGGGGAGGAAGCTGAAGAAAATAATCATTTTCTTATACTTGCCTCTAAGAAAAAAAAAAAAAAAAGGCTTTTGCTTATTTGTTCAATGTCCACGGAATTCTTTGAGACCCCCCCCCCCACCCCGCAGACCCGAAATATTCCTCCGCATTATTCAGAAACAAAGGCAGGGCTGGAAATAGGTAAAGCCAGCCTGTGTTTAGGTGTTACTCCTGTTGCAGCCACGCACCTTGCAAAGAAAATGTCCCCCAAAGCTTCCCCTGCCCCCAGCTCAAACAAAGGCCCGTTAGATTTTCCTTCCTATTGACATTTTCATACTTTAAAATAATATTAATGTAGTCACATGGGACGGATCTTGTTCCACGCTCTGATGTAGGAAAAAAAAAATATGGATTTATGGGTGTATTTTGGGTTCACTGACGCGGTTTTAGAGACAGCAACTGCAAACCTTTAAAGTTTCTTTTCTTTTTTCCTTTCTTTTTTCTTTTTTTTTTCCCCCCAGGGAGGGTGGCAAGGGCTGTATTTTATTGTAATGCCTGAGGTTGGGGTGGTTCGTTGTTGTTGTTGTTGCATTTTATTTTACTGTTTCTCTCTTTGATCTGCTGGGGTTGTAAAGAGGGTGTTATTTTCAAGATAGTCCTTCTAAGAACGGCAAAAAATCGCCCTTTTTTTTTTTTTTTTTTTTTTAAGCATATGCTTCCAGGAATGCAGGGTCTATAGAAGCAAATCAAAGCTAGAAAGTATGAATAGAAAAGAAGCGGGAGAAAAGAAGATTTCTATAGGACCTAAAAGTTCACAGCCATTATAAGCAGACAGAAGCCAAGAAAAATGCGAGAATTATACAGAAAATCATTAATCACTTCTTTTCTTTAAATACTTATCCTTTTCCCATTGTTATTCAACAGCAAATCTCCGCAGACCGTCTGTTGGGAAAAAAGCACCCGGAGTCCTCCAAGAATCTTCAGGGGAAATAATAATATTAATAATAAAATCTGGATCGTAAAGGTGAAAGCTTTATTTTTGGGGGAGAGAAACAAAACTATAAACCAAACCGACCAAAACCAAACTACCCCAAAGCCACCCCCTCCCCCAGACCTCTCACTTTGGAAGAAACCACCCAAACCATGAGGGCCGTCTCTGGGGCGCTGGAAAAAGGATGTGGGAGCGAACCAGGTAACAGAGCTGCTCTCTTGGCATGCATTTCTGATCGGTTTATTGCCTCCTTTCACGAGAAAGCCGGGGGAAAGCAAAAGGAAAAAAAGGAAAGAAAAGGGGGGGGAAATGGAGCTTTTTTAAAAATAAGAAGCTTAAAACAAAAAGGCAGAAAGAAAAACAGCACGTGGATTCTTGTGCGGGGTTTTCCTTCTGTTTTCTCGTTTTATTTTGACCGATGTGAGCGAGGGGAGAGGGTAGAGAAAGTTTGCAAGTTTACTTGTGGCCAGGGGGATGTTTCTACCTCCTCGGTTCGGGGCTGTGCGTGGTTGGGGCTTTGCTGCGGGACCCCGGGCAGGGTTGCGGGGCGGCGGCGGGGCCCCTCGAGTGGGGGGCTGGGGGGTTTACCCTGCTTGGTGCCTTTTTTTTTTTTTCTTAATTTTTATTTAAAAAACATTTTTATTTTTTTTCCGTGCAAGATCTCCCTGCTCGTTCTGGGGTGCGGGTGTCCCGGGATGCTGGTGTCTCGGGATAAGGATGTCCCGGAGGGTTCGTGTGTCCCGCGGGTGTCTGTGTCCCACGAGTCTCGGTGTTCTGGGGGTGCTGGTGTCCGGGAGGTTGTTGCCCCATCCCGGGAGCAGCGCATTTCCCTGGATATTTCCCTGGAATCCCCTGGCTAAGGAAAGGGGTGAAAATTGGGGAGACAAAACCCAGCGCTTGGCAAGCCTCGCTCGGGGGAGAGAGTTCACGCAGAGGACACGTTTTCTAGGCGATTAACTGTGTATTACAGCCAGGACTGACCTCGCAAACCCCTTGACCTCTCCGAGGCTGGACATTGTGCTGGGCAACAGCTCAACCCGCAGTTCAGGGAAACTTTGCGTGTGCGAGTCCCGCCGGCCCCGGCCCTCACCGCGGTCTTGGGCCTTGAAAGAGGGGAACCAGCCCCGGGAGGAAAAGGTGGAGGAAGAACCGGGTGGAAAAAGGATTCAGGAGTGGGTTTTGTTTCTGCTTTCTCACGGTTTGATGGTTCTGTTTCCTAGCCCGAGCCCGACAGGCGCTTTCCCCTCTGATTTCACTTGAAAAGCCCCGGGTGTTTGCTTGTTTGTTTGCTGCTTTGTAAGAAAGAAAGAGAGAAGCAGAGAGGGGAGAGAGGCGCGGGGGGTGAGGGGGGGGGGTCCGCGGGGGTTTGGCTTGGCGGACCAGGCTGTTGGCTCCTTCCTTTCCAAAAACAACTTGGGGAAACCACCCCAGCCCCTACCCGAAGGGGCAAAGTCCCGGACCCGCCGCCGCTCGCCTGGTCCCGCGTCTCATCTCGCCTCTTATTTTCAGAAATTCCTTTGTTTCAGACAGTCCCTCTCCATCCTGCCCCCCCCCCCCCGCCTCACACCGCCCCCCGCACCTCCTCCCACTTCTCCCCTGCCCACAGCGCTCTCAAAAGCCTCTCTGTGCCCAGCTGCCTGCTGCCGGCGCGGAGCTGCGCGGGGCTGCGCGGAGCGGTGCGGAGGATCCCACCGGGCCTAGGGATGCTCGTGTGGCCTCTCCCCGGCATCCCCTCCCCGGGATCCCTAACTCACGCCCCCCCCACCCTAAGACACCGGTCCTGCCCCGGCTGCTGAACCCCTTTGTTTCCTCTTGGTCCCAAAACAGGACCAAAAAAAAGGTTATTGTGTGAGAAAACCCGCCTAACTCGAGCCCAATCAGAGGGAATTACTGGAGAGAACGGGTACAGAGGAAGTATAAATAAATATATAAGTATATCTATATTCATATATGCCTCGCTATTAGCAAGGGGGGAGCTTCAGCCCGGTTTGGGGGGTCTAAGGAGGCCCGAGCTGCCCCAATATAGCTCTGGGTCTCTTTAAAAGGCTGCTCAGCTCGGCGAGCGAGTTGGGAGTTTCTCAGCCCCGGTGACAGATTTATGATCCGCAATAAGAACGGCGTGTTTAAATCCGTAAATCAATCTCGCTTTCTCACTATATAAACGTTCATTTTATCTCTTAGAAAGAGAACGGCTTTGATCACGGCACCTCGGCGGGCGCAGCCGCTGTTTATGGCCGCGTTTCCGACCCTTTGAACTGGGGGCTTTAAAAAAAACCAACAACCCAAACCACAACAACAACAAACCAAAACCGAAATGGGTGTTTCTTTTGCATGAAACAAACCCAAAAATGCCAGCGAGGTGGAGAGGGGGGGGGAGTATCTGCTCCGTTTGTGCCAGGGATGGCTCTGTGCTTTTTTTTGTCTCTTCAAGCCCCCCCCCTCACCCTTTTTTATTATTTATTTACCCTGCTCCATTCACAGAGACATTTTATGACTTAAAAAAAAAAGCAATAAAAAAGAAAAAAGAAGGTGGTTGTGTGAAGCGAAAGTTGCAGCTTCTGAATTGACCTGAGGTTCCCATAAAAGCCCCCCACCAAGTTTCCTCCCTCTGCACCCCCCCGAGGCCCCGGCGATGGGGAGCCCCTTTTAATCGGATTTTTCCCTCGCTACCTTCCACACCTTGACCAAACGTCTTTCTTCCGACAACCACTTTCACTGGATAAAATCGATTCAGAAATAATCGAGGGCTTCTGAAAACGAAGCGCTTCCCCGCTTGCTCCTTCCTGGCCAGGGGGAGCTCAGTGTCCCTGTCCCCCCCAGCCCCTTTGCCTCGGCTTAAAGCGGGGGAAAAAAAAAAAAACATTTAATATTTTAACAATTATTTTTACATTTATTACGAGCTCCGTCCAGGCTTTACCCGCGGGGTGGGGAGGACTCTTGGGTTCCCGATGGGGCATTCGGGGTGCTGGGGTGCTCGGGGGGGGGTTGGGGAAAGGCTCTGCCCCAGCCAACCTCCCCCAGCCCCAAAGCTCTGGGAGCTCCGGGGGGACAGGAACACACTCCTAAGGTTTTGGGGCTCCACTTGCAGCCTTTTCTGGGGTGACAGTTGTTCCCCCGTGGGCTGGGGGAGGCTTGGGGGGGCAGGCAGGGCTGTGCCAGCGCAGCGCGCTCCCGGCTGCCTGCTCGGCGGCAGCTCCGCGGCCTTTCCCAGCTTCTCCTTTTGTTGCTGAGCCTTTTCTTTTTTTTAGGATCCTTGTACTTGGCAGCTCCCTTCAGAGGCAAAAGTTGATTTTTTTGTTGATTTTTTTTTTTTATTTTTAATGCAATCAAGGCTGCCCAAACAATAACAGCAGCAGGGAGAAAAGGCCTGGAAGTGAGGCGAGGGGAGGGCTGAGCACTTTAGAAGCAGGAATATAAATATTCTCAGCTGGTTTAGGCTCCTAAACAGTTCATAGAAACAGTTGCGCTATTCAGTGCAAGAATGTAATAAAAATCTCGATATGGAGAGGCAACAACAACAAAAAGACTAACAAGAGTAAAAAAAACACTGTGTGGCTTAGCTGAAGCGAGGTCCAGCAAAACCAACTACCAGGAAAGGTTTAGAGAAGGGTTGAAATGCTCTCAGCTCCAGGAAGGAGTGAGGAAATACACCTAAAATAGTGCCTTTTGATGGAGAAGTGGATGAGAGGTGGGTGCCCTCTGCACAGCCCCAGCCGCTCTGGCACGGCCCTGTGGCCAGTCCTGGGAGGGGGGGTCTGCGACCATCCAGAAAAGCTTCGTTCAGTTGGAAACTTCTTTAAAAAAATACTGTTCCAGTGGAAGGTCACAGTGGTCCTTTGAGTATGAAACTGAGAGACCCCCTTCCCCCTTCCCCATCACGTGATTCATTAAATAATTAATGCAGAGGTTGCAGAATAGATATGTATTCGTCAGGAAAATCGCAGACATGGTCTCCTTGTGTCTGACGTGAAATTCAACTGTCCTTTAAAAAACAAGCCTATAGCTGAGGGGGAAAAAAAAAAAAGGAGAGAGAAAGAAAGAGCGAGAGGGAGAGAGAGAAAGAGGGGGAGAGGAGGAGAGAGGGAGAGGAGTCTGCAATAAAACAATTCTCAGGAACCACGAAGCCACGCCGAGGGCTGGATTATTGTAAGTAGCAGGGGCTTCCCAATTCCTAGCGTGTCTATATGTCCATGTAAATTTATTGTTTGTTATTAATGTTATTGTCGTAAAATGTGACAAATCGCCGTCTTCATTTCCTCCCATTTCTCTTCACATGGTAGTATGTGTGTTTATACCCATCGAGGCATTTCATTGATATTTTTAGGAATATTCCTCTCTCTCCCTCTCCCTCTCTCTCCTCGCAACCTTTTTTTTTTTTTCCCTTCTTCCCCCTTTCTTGATTTATTACAATAAACATGTCAGCAGCAGCGCGGCTGCCATTGTGTGTGTGTTTGTGAGAGAGTTGTGTTGTTTATAGTGGTGTCCAAGATAAATCATTTCTCGAGTGAAAATGATGTGCAAGCGATGATATTTTAGAGCGAGGATCTCTCTCTACCCCACTCCCTGGAGTTGATTATTTCAGACGATTTACAGTAATAGATCAGCAGCTAATATGAAAGCTCTGTAGCTGGGGGTCTTAAATTACAGCATCTGTGATTACCAATTAAGGAGAGATTTGTATAAATTTGGTAAACCGGGAACGCCTCATTGGCATATAAACCTAGTAAAAGAGTACGACCTTAATATTAAAATTACAGCTCGGAGTCCTGCGTTGCAGCATCCCTTTAGCAACGATAACTAATTTTCTCCCCACTTCCCTCTTCCCACCCCCTGGCAGGGCTCCTCGCTGGAGAACAGGCACAGGTTGCTGTAGCAGAGCAAGGCAAATTTTTCTGGAGAGGTTCTGTTTTCAACCAGGCGCAGAAATAGGACTTGGAATGCAAAATAATAATAATTAAAAAACAGAAATGGAGATTGAAGCAAGGTAGCTGCCTCTGAGGGAAGCACGGAACTGGTCCCAGGCAAGAAGGGGGGTTTGCCCATCACAACCAGAACAATGGGGATCTGAGGGGACTGGGGTGCTGCCGAGGGACCCCAGCAGAGGCGGGTTGTCCCTGTAACCACTGACAAGGACAGAAAGGGGAACAAACTCATGGCGGGTTATTCCTCGTGCTTTTCTAGCAGGAGAATAACTTTGCGCGGTTTTCTGAGCTCACTGAGGCTGAGATGGTGATGGATGGAGAGAGAGAGGATAATGTTCTTATGATGGAAGTTGGAGAAGGTGCTCTAAGGTCTTTCTATTTAGGAGCCCGGGCCTGGTTTTTACCTCGGGAAAAGCAGAGAAATAGCTCTGGAAATAGGCTGAAATGGTTGCAGAACCTGGCCGGCAGCTGTTAAATGTTTTGTGATTCCTATGTAAAAAAAATAGCGGAGTTTTTATATGGAAATCTCTTCCAAGCCACGGAGGTAGTGCAGGGAGGCTGAAGCTTTGGGGACGAGTTGTGTGTCCCAAACGGGGCGCACCGGTACCTGCTTTAATGTCAGCGCGGGGAGCGCATCCTCCGCGGAGAACGGGAGGTCAGGAGTCAGACACTGCCCTCCCCTCCCGTCACCAAACTGGACCAAATTGGTCCTAACCGGGAGTGTTGAAAGGGAAGGAGGAAGTAGGAGATGGCGTTTTTAAATATTTTACAAGCTCCAACATGCGAGGAGTCAATAAAACTGACAACAGGAGCAAAGATTAAATGTTCGCACCGGATTCTCGGATGAGAATTCACCACTTTTCCCCCCTTCCCTTTCCTCCTCTCTGCTCTCCAGCCAAGTCTCACACCGCCCGAGCGGGGATATTTAACTCTGTCTGCTAGTGTAAACCTTTATGTAGCAAAATTAGAGCAACTCAGCGACTTTCATTAAATATTAAGGGAGATCCAGGGACGGTGACTGAGCCAGATACACAGCATCATTCTCTGTCAAGCCCCGTATTAATTTAAGTCGCCGGTTTCAAAAGGATGCAGCCTTTCCCCTCCCTTTTCCCCCGCGCTCTTAATTTTATTCAGGGGCATTTTGTTTTATTTTGTGCTTCTTTTTTTTTTTTTTTTCCTTCTGTCAGCTTGGGATGTTGAGCATGAGAAATCGGTCCTTGACGGGGGGGAGGCTGCGGGCTGGGTGGTGGGGGAGCCAACGAGCAGCCCCCTCCCTGAGCGGCAGCCCCCTTTAAATCAATACCGGGGCTTTATTTATCGCCGGTCCAGACGCCTTTGTGCGAGTGTCGTCCTTTAATAATCAGATGTCAGGAGGAGATGGGCTGGCCGAGGGCTGCCGGGTCGCTCTGGTCGAGCCTTCGTGCTGGGGACACTGCCCCGACCCCGGGGCTGTGCCTGCCCGGCCCGGAGGGGAGTCCGGACCTGGAGTGGGGCTTCGGACCCCAAATATGACCCTGCATAAGAGCCCCAGACCCTGATTAAAAGTCTTGGAGGTAGAACAGAAAGTCAGATCCTGGATAAAAGCTCCTCACCTCCATTAAGAGACCCAGACTCAGGAGGGCACGCCATAACAGAGATAGGACCCTAAAACTCAGCCGAAGAGCCCCAGACTTGGAGGGGATTCCACAGGCAGGACAGGACCCAGATGCAGGAGGGATCCCCAGCCCCGGGTTGGGAATGGGAGCGGGGCCGGGCGCTGCCAGCCCTGCCGGGGGCTGTAGGAGGGTGTCGGGGCGGAGAGGCACTTGGGTGATGCACAGGTTCCCTGCATGCAGGATCTGGGCTAGGAGGGGACCCGTATTCCCGGAGAAGCACCTCGGTCCTTGTTCCTGCCTCAGATCCTCAGGGTTCTGCTCCCCCCACCCGTGTCAGCTCCATCCTCCCCTCATAACCACAAATTTATCCCCTGTGCTAGTAGTTTGACCCTAGGGAAAGGACTTCGTTTCGGTCAGAGCTGGGAAGGGGAATCTGGAACAGAAGCCCCTGCACGGCGCATCCCCAGCCGCTCAGCATCACCTCTCCCAGCTCAACCACCCAACAGCTTCGCTGCTCTCCCAGACCCCTTAAAAATAACGAGCAAATAGTGTCTCGCCACGTTTAAGC
This sequence comes from Apus apus, assembly GCF_020740795.1. NCBI lineage: Eukaryota > Metazoa > Chordata > Aves > Apodiformes > Apodidae > Apus > Apus apus. The sequence goes on along the minus strand of NC_067306.1, from coordinate 2,207,960 downwards.
TGCATTTCTTTATGAACTCGTTGAAAACGAGGTGGGTTGGTGGGGTTTTTTTTGAGAAACCAGCCATTGCGCGTTCTGGTTACAAATGGCAGAAATAACGCTCAAGAGGCGGGACGAGATAATAAGCTATTTCAAGTAGCTCGAGTAAGTGCCATTGCATTAATTTCTGTGCAATAAGCCCTTCTCCTTGCCTGTCATCTCGTCTGAAGTTCCCGGTCTATCAGCGCTGCGAGCCCGTGTTTATCGCATCTCATGCCCAAAGAAATCTCCCTCCCTTCCCCTCTCGGCCAGACAAACTCTATCTTTTCCCGAAGAGGAAGCTATTAACGTTGTAAATATGAGTCAACAACACCTTAATTCATAATTTATTGCAGGCAGTAGGAGAGTTATTTAAGATCAAAGCATTGCGGAGTGCGAGCGCGGCAAGGCGTGGAGTGCAGGGAGCGGAGTCATACAAGAGGATAACGCGGAAACCTGTGGCTTAGGCGCGGAGAGGCGCGGAGCGGCAGGGCAGGCAGGACGCGGCAGCAGGTTCTTTTCCCCCTTTTTTATTTTGTTTTGTTCCCTGGAAAGGGGATTCAGGCACTCTTTGCCCGGTCTGGCCCCCAGAATGACTCCCGAGCAGCTCTTGCTGCTCAAGGCAGGGGGCTCAGGGCAGAGCAACGCCCCGGCATCCCCCCCAAATCCACCCCGCTGCAGGCTCCTGGACCCGCGAGCCTCTGCTAATTACGCTGCTTCATTTTCATATTTAAAAAGGGAAGCGAACACGACTCACAGGCAGAGGAGACAAAAGGGAAGAGCTAGGTCTTTTTTCAGTGAAACAGGGAAAAACGTGGAAACGGCGAAGGTTTTCTTTGAAGTTTTTTGTTGTGAAGGTTTTTTTGTGCGTGCTTTTTTTTTTTCTTTTTTTTTTTTTGGTGGGCAGGAGAAAGAGGAGGGGGGAGTCGAAAGAAATAAAAAGCAATAACCACATTTCAACACTTCCCTGCGAGTAACCATCCCAGCTGAAAAGGAAAGCTATAAATCAGAGGCCATGGTGGAGAATTTACTCTTTTTTTTCCTTCTTCTTCTTTTTTTGTTTCTTTTTTTTTTTTTGGCACAGATATGAGGGGAGGGGTTAAGGAGAAATCCCCGCTCGTTCGTTGCTATTTCGTGTCCTTTTGATGTCCGACTCAATGCGAAATATATCAGCTCTTTATTGGCAGCGGTATCTAGAGGTCAGGAGAGAAGCCTGAAAAACTTGGGGTCAAATTCTCTCCAAGCATGTCCCAGTGAAAGCAACAGGGAATGGCGATGGGCAGGCTCTGGGGCTGCGGGGAGTGGGGGGCACAGGGAGAGGGACGGGTTGTCCCCCCTCCTCTCCGAGCCCATCTCCCACCGCCTCGATGCCAGGGTGAGTCCCGGAGCCTGCGAGCCCATCACCTGCCTCCAGGTCCTCCAGCCTCACTCCTCTCCCCACCTCGGGCGGTGGGTGGTTTTTTTTAAGTGTGTGTGGGGGGTTGTCCCTCCCTTTCTCTCCCGTTTTTTGGGAGCAGACGCAACGCCATGGCACGCACCCTTTTCACCAGCATCCAGATCCATTTTTCCTCTCCCCGCGCTGAGATCAGCTCCAGCAAAGTCGAGGCTAAAAATAACCTCCAGGATCTGATTTGTTGCTACTGGTACTTCTCCCTCTCTGTGCTTCGAACGCGAAAATCCAAAATATTCCCAGAAAAAGGGCAAGATTTAGTGACAGGGTATTTACCCGGGGCTACTAGGGAGGGTGGGGGGTGAAAGAAATAAAGAAACCCGGTGGGTTTTGCAGAACTTTTGTTCCCATTCCTTTCTCTCTCTTTCTTTCTCTCTCTCTTTCTTCGGTTTTTTCCCCTTTCCCCGGGTCGAGACATATGGAATCAATTTTGAATCCTGACATTGAAGGCTGGCCAATTCCTACTGGCTCTAAAAACCAGAATCCATTTGGTTCCCTTCTCTCCAGCACCCCTTGTCACTCAGTATTATAACCGTCTTGCAACATTTTAAGTCTTTATAAAGAGAAACAGCTTTCGAGATAGATACCACGGACTCGGCAGTGGGGGAGGTTTTTTAGGGGCTTTTTTTTTTTTTTTAAGGGGAACGTGCGCTCAACTCCCCCCCCCCTTCGATACCCCCTCTGCTCGTCTTCTCTCTGCAAAGGGGGGCCTCATCCTTGCAATACTTTAAGCTGTTTTGGAAGAGTTTCTATTTTTTCTCCACGTCAAGTCAGTTCCGTTTGAATCGAGCGAGTCCAAAAAAAAAAAAAAAATTAAAAAAAAAATAAATCAAAGCATCTTGAAGGGGAAAAAAACCAAACCCAAATCGTCCGGGAAAGCTGTCAGCAAGATCCACCGGGGTGCAATAAAGTCGTTTCTTCTCCTTAATTTGCCTGCTCCAGTTGAGAATTCTCACCACCCCGATCCGGCTTCGCTCCTTCTTCTTGAAGTCCCGGGTCGGACAGTATCACAGGTAAGAAGTTAAAAACAAAATAAACAAAAAGAATGCTGCAGCTCTGCCTTTCCTACCTTCTCGGCTCCGAAGCTGTGAGATATAACTAATTGCTCCCAAAAGCTCTGACAGGCTTCGCCACCGGTCCCCGTGAGCTCTAGCTGACTTTCTCCTGGTAACAAATTAAGAATGATGCTTTCGGGAGCAGGGTCGGGGAAGCTAAAGATGAGCAAAAAATTGTCTCGCAGGGTCCATAACCGACACCAGCAGCAAACCACTGCGTCCCGAGTGCGAAGTTTGTCTGGGACACATTTGTTCAAGGTTTAGCACCTCTCTCTTGTTTGAAAAAGAAACTACAAAAGCCCTATTGGAAAAGCGGGGTGTTAAACTGAAGAATGTATGTGATGGTGATTTATGGCCCTACGAAGTTTTTTGTTTACTTGAAGCAGACCCTAATTACAAGGGCTTCTAAAAAAAAAAAAAAAAAGAAAGGAAGAAAGAACAACAAAAAAAAGATTTTCCCAAGCTCTGTGTATGTCCATAGCGGGTTCTGGTTTTAGTGGCCAGATGTGACTAACAAACATCTGGTTAGTGCAGTTACTTTTCCTTGTAGCTGACCGGTGCATTTGAGCGAAATGGGTAAGAATGAGACTCTTCAACATTCGGCAGAAAAGCGGTGGCTGTTGAGGGTGCCCGAGCCTGGAAATATCGGGCTTTTAGAAAGGTTCAAGGTTTGTTTGGGTTCGAGGGATGGGGGATGTCCTGAAAAATGGGTCATTTCTCTCAAAGGTAGTTTCTGGGATTGAAAAGGAAGGGGCCGGGAGGGCGAGATTTTTGCGTGGGAATATCGGGTGCGCTGTTATCTATAGATCCCTGCGATTCGTTTCTGACTAGAAAAAACAGCCCCAAACGCCACAAATCCCCTCTCCATCCTCTCTCGTGAACGCCCAGTGTGTATTTTTAGAGTGAGACAGGAAAAATCGTTTGTGTGGAGAGGGAAAAACACCCTGCGATAAATCGAATTAAACCTGGAAAGTTTTTCTAAATATATCTCTATATTTGTGCTCTCTGTTCTCCTTTGGTTCCTTTCCCTCTAAGAGCGAGATAATAACTCAGTCCCCGAGACAAGCTGCCCCTTCTAAAAACGCTCTTATACATTGTGTAACTGGAAAAGTTTTGACTCCGTGTCTAATATTTCCCGAGGCGAACTGGTATATTAGCAGAGAGCAGGAGCTCGGATACAAAAGCGTCTGGTTTGTTGGTGTGGGTTTGTTGGGGACTTATTTTTTTTTTTTTCCCCGTGAAAATTGCTTTGCATTAAATTTCCTCAGCTTCAGAATTATCTTTAGTCGCCTCCAGCGAAACTTGAAATTTTTTACCGAGCGCTTGATCTGTTGGCGAATGAAATCTGAGAAGAAACCGCAGGCCCTAAGTGGTCGTAATTGAATTGATTTTATCATAAATCATCAACTTCTTGAAGAACCAAAGTTTTCATTGAAGTAAATTGATATTAATGGACACTTTCTGAAATTTAACCTTATAGATCTATTTGGTGGTGGTGCTCCCACTTCAGCTCTTTTGGGACAGGACATTTTGGGGAGGAGGCATTTTTTTTACCCTTCTACTTTTCTATTCTCCCAACCTCCCTAAAAAAAACGACTGATTTTTCCAGCTTGGGGAATGTGATCCAGTGTGTGGAGGGAGGGATCAAAGAGCTCGGCTCTTCTCTCAGGCACAGCAGCAGTGGATAAATCCAGGAGCACCGAGATGAGGTTTTTTGGGGCAATGAGCACAGAAGGGTTGGGTTTCTTCGGGCTGTACCCCTGGGTGGGTTATCCCCACTGCCCAGGCTGTTGGTGAGAGTAGGGACAGGATATTTCTGTCACAAACACGCGTGTTGCAGGGAGGTGAGTCCCGGCTCGGCCAGCGTGTGAAAACTATAAATCGAATTTAACCCCCCGGCTTCCATCTAGGTGTTTTCTGCTGCGTTCAACATTGCCGTTCCCAAAGCTTTCCCGCCTAATTAAAAATTAACTAAGAGCTCGGGATTGCCGAGAGCCCTTTGATATGGTGATGAAGATGACAGACCAAATAGCCCTACAGTAATAGCGGGGTTTAGCACAGGGCAGTGGCTCGGGTGTGTTGGGGGGTCTGCAGGGATGCACTGTGCAGGGAGGTTGCAGGAGTCAGTGGGATCCGCACGTTTCCCAACAGCAGATAAATATGAAGTGTAAACATCCCCAACCAGAAAAACAGAATTCCTTGACATCACTTCTTTCTCCCTCTCCTGAGGCCTCGTCCTCAGAAATTGTTAGTCTTTATGAATTATCAGATGGAAGCAGGTAAAATGGAACTCATTTCTTCTCCCAGGTCCCTTCTCCCCCACGCCCAGCTTGTTCTCCAACACCAGCCAGATCCCGGATTCAGGCGAGTATCTCTGCAAAAAAATAACCGAATTCCTTCCTTTCTGACAGAAACGGCCACGGAGGTAGCGTGGGTGCCAGGTCCTCCCGGCAGGCGAAGGAAGGGCAGTGGGAGAAAAGCTTGGAATCCGCATTTTCTCCCTCTCTGTTGTTGTGTTGGTTTGGGTTTTTTTTCCCTTTGAGGAGGAGGAAGAGGAGGAGGGTGGGGGTTAAAATTGAAAGCAAAGGAGAGCCTGGACGTGAGCGTCCTCGGTGCCGGGGCCAGAGGCGGCAGTCGGGGAGCCAGGAGCCCATCCCCAAGGCCTCTGGGCGCTGCCCCGCCGCCGGGAAAGCAGAGAAGCCCCTCTCCTTTTTCCCCGTCCCCTCAAACCCGTTATTTCCCCCTCCTTTTTCTTCGTCTTTGCCGTTTGGCTGGGCTCTGAGGCTTTGGGAGCGGTGGGTGGTTCCGTCGCTTTCCTCCTTAGTGTTTATTTGCTTCCTTCGCCTTCAGGTTAAAAGACAAAAAGGAAAACTAGAAGAAAATGAAACAATATAAAAGGAAAAAGCAGCTCAGAAGGCCCCAAAGGCCAGGGCAGGGCCAGCTGCGGCAGGAGGGAGCGAGGGGCATCGTCTCTCCGGCTGTCCGGGAAGTTTGGGGAATTTGCTGATGGGGGATTTAGTGGGACTGGAGGGGGGAGCCGGTCATTTACCAATTCTGTATAAAATGGGCAAAAGGTTGACGTGTCCCAGTCACGTGAGCGCATAATTCAAGCTATTATTTTGGCATTTGGATGGGTAGGAGGGGGGAGAGAGAGGAAAAGTGGGGCTGGTGATTCCCAGCCCGCCTCTGCTGAGCTGCTCCCAAAATAGGTATTTGTAGCACGCTGATATCGCAAACTGCCACCCCCCCTCACCCCCACGCACTGCTCATGCCCCCCCTATGCCCACCCCCCCTCCCCCAGCCGCATCTCAAAGCCCCCCTGGGGTGAAGGGAGGCTTTTGGAGACGGGCGGACCCAGGGGAGAAGGGTGCTGCGGGGGTCCGAGGGACCCAGCCCGGGCAGGAGCCCGCGAGTTTTGTGTCCGCCCGGTTGTTGTTTTTGTTTTGTTTCTGTTTTTTTTTTTTTTCGGAGACAATTCCAAAGCACTTCCGCTGATTGATCATTAACCTGGTGAGTTATTGCTCTTCTAAGCAAAGGTCAGGGAGAGAAAAAGGTCTAATCTGTCAAGGCAAACCCACTTCTCCCTCCGTTTCATTTTGATTTCTTATCCGGGCTGGCTTCTGTTTAGGGCTTCAGGAGGTCCTGGACCCTCCATAACTCTCCCCTCCTCCTCGGAGCTCTCCCGTCCCTAGAGCTCTCTGTGGAGTGGGAAACCCAAACTTCTTCTCTTTAGACCAAAAAAAAAAAAAAAAAAAAGGGGCCGTGGGAGGGTGAGCAGCCCCCCGGGAGGAGGCGGTGGGTGCTGCGAGCCCAGCGGTGGGTGCGGGGGGAGCAGGGGCAGGGCTGGACCCGCACTGTCTGGAAGAGAAAAAATAATGCAACCCGAATAGAGGAAAATAAATAAATAAATAAATAAATATATATATATATCCCCAAATCAAAACAAAGAACACCGGGAGGTGGAAATAAAGCCCTCTCCCCATCCCTCCTCTGTCTGTAATGCGAGGGGATAAATGAAAAACAAAGAAAAACAAACACCCCCCTCGGCCCCCCCCCCCCCTCCCCAGGCTCTCCTTGCTGGAACCGTTATTTATGCCAGCTTCTTTTGGGTTGTTTGTTTGTTTCTCTTTTCCCCTCCTCCCTCCTGCATCCACTCCAAATAAATACGCTTTTCCTTCTTTTCTCCACCTCCTCTCGGGCTGCTCATTTCTCCCTTTCCTCCCCAGCTCTGGCGGGGGAGGAACTTGCCGAGGCTCAGCCTGGGTTTGCTGAGCTCACAGAGCAGAAAGGGTGTTGTTTTTTCTTCTCTCTCTCTCTCTCTCTTTTTTTTTTTACCCTCTTTACAAATCTCTGTGTGTGCTCTACAGAGGGAACTGAAAAACCCCAGTTAACCGGGGAAGGCTGTGATGTAAGTGGAAAATTGCCAAAGCTGTGTATTAAAGTGCGCACGCATGTAATAATAATACTAATAAAAAATACAGCTATCGGCCGCCGTCTACAGAAGGTCACGAAGCATCCGCGGGTGATTTATGGACTCGAGGATGTTGTCACAAGCAGAGTAGGGGTGTGAGGGGAACATTTTTATTTGAGATTAATAACATCAACATACAGAACGGAAACAGGATTATTAAAGCGACTGAATGTTTCCCCAAACGAAAATATTTTTAAATGAGATTGCTTTTTCTTTCTCTCCTTCTTTCTTCTTTTCTGAGCCCTTCGTGCCAAACTGGCGGTGATAAATCTCGGCGTGGCTTTAAAAATGTTTACGGCTCGATACCTTTAATTCTGATACCAAATCACTGCCGTGTGGACGGTCTCCTCGTGCACTATAAAGCACCTCTGTGTCCCCCACCCCGCTTTGGGGCGATCCTCGGCCACATTGGAGAACCCCGAAAATGCACATTTTGAATCCTTGCGGCTTTTCCTGCCTATCAGGAAAACGGCCTCCTATTTTCCCTACTCTTCTCCTGTTGTTAAACCCAGAGCTAATTAACTGGGTGCATTTAATCTCTTAGAGGCCTTTAACACCGAAACGACTACCAGAATTTAACCAAAACACTTCTATGTTTATATATGTATATATTAAATCACATTCAGAGCTCACCACCAGCCATGGACAAAAAGCCCACAGGTCGCTCCGAACCGTTTCCATCTTTAACGCAAAACCCGGGACGGACAAAGTGTTTCCTTCTCCAGGGGGTTTGCGCGGGGTGGGGTAGAAGGAAACGCCGGGGAGATGGGTGAGCTCATCAGATTTATAGAAATCAACCTGGTGTCCACTGCCCCTGACGAGAACGTTGGGTTATCACGGGAGGGACACCGGTACCATCCCTGGAAATGCTGTGGTTACTTGGGTGGGAGATAATCTCAGAGGAGATGCTGAGGCTTTTGTTCACTGGAGCCTTTCTTCTCCCCATTTCCACCCAAAGGTTTCTCCCTAGGATGAATCCCCTTGCCCACGCTTTTCTGATCGAAGTTTCATACTTTGTCCCCCCTTCCCCCCCCCCCAGTTCTCCTTTCTCAAAGTCCACCGCTGCCTCGTATTTGCTGGACCAGCCATCGGAGAACTGGTGAGTTTTGCTCAATATCCTACCTGGTCCCTCTCTGTGTGTCTCCGTATCTCCCTCCGCATCAGGAGCCATTCCTTCTCTAAACTCACCCAACGTGACTTTTTTTTCCCCCCTCCTTCCCCTCCACCCACCCCAGAATAAGCACGGCTGCCCTGGATTTCAGCTGAGTATTTTCATTCTGCTACTGGCTTGTCTTTAAACTCCGTGATTTATGGCTGTAACTTCGAGGGAGTGTTTTAAATGGAAGATATTTCCTGTACTCCCTTTGAAGGGAAACCCAGTCAGATTGCAACATTTGCTGCTGGTTTCGTGACGGGTGCGAGGGAGTCACATTTTAAAGAAAAATAAGCTGCAACCCCAGCAAAGATGGCAATACACAGGGAGCCTGGAGAAAACCCAACCTACTTACAGGAGCTCAACATATAAACGGCAACGATCTCCTTTACAGGGTGGGGTTTTTTTCGTCTCCCTGTTAAAGTTTAAACAAAATTTTGCACTTCAGAGGAGTTACTTGCAGAATCCGAGGCACTTCTGATTGACTAGGTAATCCAAATAAGCCAGTGGAGATCCATAGTTTGAAACCTATAGAGTACTTCACCTACAGAGAAGTCTTCAGAAGGATAGTCCACCACTGTTTGTTGTTGTTTGTTCTTCTTTTCCCTCTCTCCTTCCCTGGAACTTCAACGCCTGGGCTCAAAAATAAGAACTATCTTGTAGTAGAAGTTTTATGTTGGAGCAGTTCATTAAAAGTCAGAGGAGGGGAGGGGGGAAAAAAAGGCAATAATAGTGTCCCCTGTTCGAAACCTTCAGGTCTGGGATCTGGACGCTGCAGGCAGAACAATAGCTGGAAACACCGTAGTCCTTGGGATAAGACTTTATCCATCATCTCGAAAACCTTGGCTGTCCAACCCGGAGTAAGTCCTCTAAAAACTTAGATATTTTCTTGGACACTCTTATGTTTTCTTTCCAGAGTTACCAGCCTAAAGGTGCACACACACACAAATAGAAGGGCGCTGCAACAACCCCCCCCGACGGGTCATACCTTCCCAGCGATGTCCAAAGACCCTTTGTGGCTGCTCTTTTTCTTGCTTTGCTAAACGTGAATTTCCCCCAGTCAGCACTTAAGCCCAAGGAGTGAGTGCCAGAATTAAAGGAGGGAAGATGTGAAACAAAAGTAGCACTTCAAAAAATAAAGGGGGGCGGGGGGGGGGGGGGGGCGGGGGGAGAAAGTGCAGACACCTCAATTCCTTGTCCTGTCTTCCTCCCACTCACCAGCTCCTCCTCGTCACGAAATTTCCCCAAAACGCATCTGGGCGAGTTTCTGCTCTCGGCAGCCGTGTGGGAGCGGGGAAAGACGTAAATCTCCCGTGGCGACAGCAGCAGCGCCTTGCACGGCAATACCGGTGTTATTAATAATAGCAATAATAATCATCTTTATTGTTCAACACCTCGCTGCCTTGGCCTCCCCCACCGATGATTTGCACCCTGATCCACTCCCCCCTCCCCTCCGAACCGTCTCACATCCTCCCTGGTGGAGGCCGAGGGGTGAGAGGATCCCCCAGACACCGGGACGCACAAACTTCAGGCCGAAGTTCCTCGGGGCTGCGGAGTTGTAGCAGGACAAGAGATTCCTCCCCCCTCCCCGGCCCCCCTCTGCCCGTATCCCCTTGCAAACCCCAAGGCCGGCGGCTCCGGTCCCCGTCCCCGCCTTCCGACCCCTCGGACTACAGAAAAGTGGGTTTCGTATGGGCGGGGGGGGGGGGGGAGATCTGCGAGGAGCCAAACGCAGCCGAAGGGTCGGGGGAGGCAGAAGCATCAGCTATTGAAAGAGCCGCGATGCCGCCGCGGAAGGGGAGGGGGGAGACTATGACTATGTTGAAACGGTTTATTAGCATAAATTGACACCTAATTGTTAAACACGTGAATCAAAGGCAAGCTTTGCTATCTTTCTGCCTAGGCCTCTGTCCACCACGTCTGCAATTAGCATAATTTTTCACTAGTGACGCTGTTCGGGAGGCTCGTTGGCTTTGCCCGGCAATCCAAACCAAATCTTTATTTTTAAATACCCCCTCCGCTTTGTCCCCCCCCCTCGCCCACTCCCTCCCGTAGCCTGGATTCTTTTCGTTATTATTTTAATCCCAGCCAAGCATTGCATAGTTAAAAAGGGGGGGGGGGGGGGGGTGTTGTGTTCAGCTTTTCTTTCTTTCTTTTTTTTTTTTTTTTTTTCCCTTCTCCTTTCCCTTCTTCCCCTTTGCTGTGCTAAAGCAGAGGCCATTGTTATCAGTGAGCAGCGCGTACCAGTCTGGAGGGCAACTAGAATCTCAGGGTTTGGCCATTCAAAGCTCTCAGCTTTTCTGCACATCTCGGAAGCTGGATAGCATCTTGATTTTTTTTTTTTTCTTTTTTTTTTTCCTCCTTTCCTTCTCCCAAACGGAGACAGAGACAATTTGAGCTGCCGTAACCGAAAGCTCCACTGGCTGAGCCCCCTCCCCCTCTGTTTTGGCTTCTTTTCTTTTTTTTTTTTTTTCTTAATATACCTCTATCCATGCATATGCCGGATTTTTTCCCTCTCGCTCGTATATTCCTTTAACGTTTTTCAAGGAAGGGGGTCATTCCTTGCTTATTGATTGCGTGAATGCTGGATGTGAAAATATATTATGTCTGCCTGTGCTTTGCTCGTCAGAGACTAAGGTAAGCCGGACTCAAATAGGCTATCACTTTGTGAATGGCGGAGTATATGTCCCAATGATTTATGACCATATGACTCCAATCTCGGTTCAAGAAGAGTTCACAAGCTTTAAGCTTCCTTCCACGCAGAGACTCTTTTGCAGCCCTCATCCAGGGCCCTTTCCTCTCTCCCCCCCCCCCCCGACTCCTGCTTTGCAACTGGGGAGTTCTGGTTGGGGTGAAGCTCGGTTGGGGGGGGGGGGGGAAGGAGGGAAGAGGGAAATTTTAGGAATGTGTCTCTATTTTCCAGGCGTATCCACCGCAAGGCAGTCGCTGGGATCTGAGCTCTTTCTGAGCGGCCGACCTATTGTTAAGGGCATGTTTAGAATATTTATTATTAATAATAATTTAAATTAAAAGCGGGGCTCTGCCTAGTTTCGCTGGCTCTGGGAAATGTACCTTAGGAGGGGGCGGGGGGAGGGGAAAGGCGCTGCTCTTCTTCATAAACACAGGCAGGTTGTGAATTTAGGATTTCCAACATGGAGGGGATGGATTTAGAGCAGAATATCTCTGCCTTCGAGTTCTTTTCTCTTTTTCTCCCGAACGCCTGATTTTTTCCCCGAGCACCCTGCTCCCCGCAGCCCTTTCCCCTTCGCACCTTCTCCTGATTTTTATATATTTAAAAAATGTCCCTAAATCCTCGCACTCCAAAGTTACAGGCAAAGAGTTTGTGGTTAAATGTTACTGCTCGCAAAGTGAAACTTGGAGCGTGATGAAACAGCCAGCGCGGATCCTTCCCGGCTTTAATTGGAACAGGAGATAATCGAATATTTATTATTCTGCCTGAGATTTTTTTTTTTTTTTTTTTAAACACAACAATTCCTTGGAGTAAATAATTAGGATTGCGGCCGTCCTGGGCGAAGATAAATGAGCGGCATTTGTGAAGCGCTGAGAGATGAGGTACAAAGCAAATCTTCTGAGGAAGCCACAAGCGAGGGAGCTTTTGGGCGAAGGGGATTGTAAATTTATTTTATGGACATTTAAAACAACAACAACAACAAGTCGCTGTTATTTTTAGCTGCTTTGGCTGAGCCTCTCTGGTCCGTTTGGGTTTGTTTTGTTGTGGGTTTTGGCTTTTTTTCTTTTTAAGAGAGCTATGCCAGACAGGAAGGCCTTGGAGAAATTCCCACCTCTGCCCTCTCAGATATTTTCAGCAAACCTATTCATAATAAAGGCGCTGCTGTTTGTTAATTAATTCACAGCTCCTCGGCTCGGGTAGTGGAGTCTACTTTTTAATAAGACATATTTATCATGGCTAGGAAACCAAACGAGAATAACTCCCAGCAAGGATATCATCCCCTCTGTAGACAATAATACATCTCCGTGGAAGATACAATACAGATTTGGGAATGCATAAAGGATTTAATCAGGGTAAAAAAGGGAAGCTGTCCCTTCGTGGGCACGTTGTCTGAGGCTGGGTTAGAAGTATAGGGAGGTTTCATATGACATAAGAACACAGCAGTCAGGGAGAGGAAAAAAAAAATATGTTATTTATTGTCGAGCTACAGCTTCTGTTAAACCCTGGTACTTAGAAATATCACATTAGACTTTATCTCCACAGAGTTTATTTTATTTTAGAGAATGAAAGAGCCTCTATAAAATTAAATATACAATAGATACAATTAAATATACAGAGAATATCAATTTCAAAACCAAATGCACAGTGGCTCCTCGTAAACTCTAAGCTGCAGTGAGAAGTCACTGCCTTTTTAAAATATGTTTGCTGCTTGATTGATCCTCACACATCAGATTATTTTCAGGACAAGACAGTTTTTATATTTCTAAGGGTTTTTCTACTCTGCCTTGGTGGGAGAAAAAGTTTGTGTTTTGAGAAAAAGAAAAAGAGAAAGGAAGAGGAGAAGGAAAAGAAAAAGGCCAGATTAAAAAATAAAAGCAGAAGATTTCATTTTGTAATGTGAGGGGCTGGGTTGAGTTTTAAGACTTTTTGAGCTTGGATTGAGGAAGGGAGGAAGGATGAAAAATCAAAGGGGTAGAAAGTTAAGAACAAATGGCCCTGTGACTCATTTGTTTTCCGAGGAAAAAAAAAAACAACAGCAATTAAACTGCTTTTGGAATCCCATCTTGCCAATGGTAGTTCCAGATTCAAGACCGATGAGTACAAAGCAGTGCAGGCAGGGAGGGGGGATGTTTTCTAAATCCAACCTGTGCTACCAGAGCAAGAGGGAGAGCCCAACAACAGGCCAAAGGAAGCACATTCTTGAATTCATGCCCCTGCCTAAGTCTGCTTAAAATATTTGCACTGAATTCCAAAGACATTGTGAGTCCCTGTGTAAACAGCAGATCGAGCCAACTGTGTCAGGATGTGGTACCTGGCAAAAACTTATTACTTGCTGTTTTCAGGTTAAAACCAAATATACTAGACAGAGGCCCTACAATAAACTTAGAAGACTTTTAATTTTGGATGGGATAATATCTTGCTGGGTTTTAGGCATGCGAATGGCTGATTTGAATAGGTCAGGGGTAAGAAAGCAAGACTTTCACTCCTTTCATGCTCCTATCCAGCAATTATCCATTCTGTGTTCTTATATTTACGTGTGTGTGTGTTATCCAGGCACTAATGTGCACATGGCACACACATCTACATGCACGTGCACATTTATATGGGAGTGTATGTGTTGCACAGGCGTGTGTATGTATGTACAAATAAACAGAGAAGTAAATAGATGTATAGGGATGAAACCACATGTGCTTTTAGAGCATGGGTGTAGTTATCCTGTGTGCTATCTTCTAAGGGTAAAAAAGGTGGAAATAACCAAACAACCAGGAAAACTACTCCCCAGAATCAGCTCAGCACTTTTGTACTGTAACATTTGTTGAGCCTCCTTAGGCTGCACACAGGATGAAATCTGCTCAAAGCATCTGTTCCTCCTGTTCTGCAGGACCCTATTCATGTCATGGGCCTTTCAGGCCCCAAGATGGATTCATAGGCTGGGTACTATTATTGTGTGTTTTCTCCTAACCTTTCAGGTCAGCCTCCAACAGACAGCTGGAAGCGGCCTGTCACGTGGCCTTGGGGTGCCAATGTTCTGCCATAGGGGTGTCAAGACCCTGGTAGCCGGAAAATTCATTTTGGGGTGTCCCAGAGATGCAGAAGACCACGTACTACGACAGCTCCACACTCTTTGGGGGTTACTCCTATGGGAGTGCCAATGGGTTCGGCTACGAGGGTCCCCAGCAGCCCTTCCAAGCAGCCTCTCACGTGGAGAACGACTACCAGAGGTCTGCCTGCTCCCTCCAGTCTCTTGGCAACACAACCCCGCACGCAAAAAGTAAAGACCTGAACGGGAGCTGCATGAGGCCAAGTTTGCCCCAGGAGCACCACCCGCCTCCCCCTGTCTCGCCGCCCCCAAACCCCACCACCAACAGCACCAGTAGCAACAGCAATAACCAGTCGGGGAGCAGTAAAACTGCCCCCAGCAAAGCCAACCTCAGTGCAAACGCCAGTCTCACCAAGCAGATTTTCCCCTGGATGAAAGAATCGAGGCAAAACTCCAAACAGAAAAACAGCTCCCCCAGCACAGGTACCCAGTTCTGCTTTTGTGACCCTCCCCTTTCCTAAACAGCCGGGGAGCAAAGCCACCACCCAGAGTGATCTTGTTTGGAGGGAGAGGTGAGAATGCAGTGAGGATCCAGTGAGAATCAACAAAGGATCCTGGTGCTGGGCATGATCCAAGCTTTCCAGCCACCTGCCCTGGCCAGGATGAGCGAGCCTTGGCCCATCCTGCACCACTGACTGGGCACACTTGGTTTATTCCAAACACCTCCAGAGCACCACAGGGAAACACAACCAGGCAGTTGTAGGTACAGCTACACGAGAACGTACACCCACTGCTCAGCCCAGCCATGCTGCAGGGGAGTGCTTGTTTTCTTCCCACCTCCCTGCCTCCAGACCCAGCAGTAAACGTGCTGTACATCTGCATCCATGGAGCATATGCATAAACATGTGGAGATTCTTGCATGCACACACATCTCTCACGCCATGGAGGAAAAAGGGCAGTATGGAAATATCACTGTTCTGACAAGTACATGAATATAAACTTTGTGGCACACCCTCTGCTCTAATTAATCTGTTATATACAGGTCAATCTCACAAAAATGCTGGCACAAATGCAATTTGGTGTTTAAAAATGTACATTTGTGTTACATAAATACAAAACACACAGAGGATGTGTGTGTGTTCATACCTCAGCAAACAAAACACCTCCCAACACTGAGCCGTGTTAGTATTAATTGGCTTTGCAGTGACTGCCCCTCTGCCAAATATTATTTTCTCAAAATGATCTGTTGGAAATAATCGACTCCTAAATAAATGGCCTTGGAATCCTTTTCTACATGACATGATCAAATTTTCATAAACCAGGGGCAGCTTTGGAGAACAGAACTCTTAATAAATGACATGATTATGGAGTGCAGGCTAATGCAAAGGGGTGAAGGAAGGGGGGGTTGAACTCTTGTGCCTGTTCCAGGATTTATTAAGAAACGGGGCATTCAATTTCTGCATGTAAGTAATTATCTTTTATTTCATTTCATGGCCAGCAGAAACCTGCAGCGGCGAGAAAAGCCCCCCAGGCTCCTCGGCCTCCAAGAGAGCCCGCACAGCCTACACCAGTGCTCAGCTGGTGGAGCTGGAGAAGGAATTCCATTTCAACCGCTACCTGTGCAGGCCCCGCCGTGTGGAGATGGCCAACCTGCTGAACCTCAGCGAGAGGCAGATCAAGATCTGGTTCCAGAACAGGAGGATGAAGTATAAGAAAGATCAGAAGTCAAAAGGCATGGGGTCTTCCTCTGGAGGGCCTTCCCCCACGGGCAGCCCCCCTCAGCCCATGCAGTCCTCCGCTGGATTTATGAACGCCTTGCACACCATGAGCAGTAACTATGATGCTCCCTCGCCGCCTTCCTTCAATAAACCCCACCAAAATGCCTATGCCATGTCAACTAACTACCAAAACCCCATCAAAGGCTGCCCCTCCCAACAAAAATATGCCAACACGGCCCCCGAGTATGACCCCCACGTCTTACAAGGGAACGGGGTGGCCTACGGGACTCCCAGTATGCAGGGAAGCCCCGTCTATGTTGGAGGTAACTATGTGGATTCTATGCCCACCTCTGGCCCATCCCTTTACGGTCTCAATCACCTGCCCCATCACCAGGCTGCCAACATGGACTACAACGGGCCTCCACAGATGCCCCCAAGCCAGCACCACGGACCATGTGAGACCCACCCCACCTACACAGACCTTTCCACGCACCACGCTTCTTCTCAGGGCAGAATCCAAGAGGCGCCCAAGCTGACCCACCTGTGATAGGGAGCAGGGACAGGCTCAGGCGAAGGAGATGGGACCTCTCTGCAGGGCATGGGAGAGGCGAAGAGGGCAGGATTGGCTTCAGGAACATTTGTGTTGAGCTATTTGATTTCTTTCTTTAACAGGGCCATTTCTACCAGATTGGTGTGCTTGCTATTATAATTTCTGGGTTTTATTAGGCACAATTTCCAAGCATTTCAATATTTACTGCCAAAAGTAGCTCTCTCTGAAGAGACATACCTCCAGTGTTTCAACACAAATGCTTCTGAAATGGGGTTGGGGTAGTTTTGTGGGAATCAAGCAGATTTTCAGCAGCAACATCCTTAATTTCCACGCCAAGTATAGAACATCACTGATAATTCTTGGACATTGATAAGGAGATTAGTCAGCCAGCCAAGACTTGGTGTCTTTGCATCTACGTAAACATGCACACGTGTACACACACATCCTATCAAAAGAGATTTGCCAGAAAATTATCCTCTCCAACTTCATCTCAAGAGGAACATCACGCTTTCCTTTCCAGCCTCCAGAGGTAGGGTGTCCTCTTTTGCTGAGTAACTTCCCACCAGTCCCCACCTAAACTGCAAATATACACACCTGCCAACGCGTGGGATTCATGCTCTTCCCCTCCAGTCCCTGCCTCCCCTCTCAAAAATAATAATAACAACAACAACAAAACGAGAATAAGAGTGATCTAAGAGCTGAAAAAGGTTTGGGAAAAAATGTTTGCAGTGCCCAACCCTGCCCCCCCCAACAGTAACAACAGTCCAAAGAGAGGAAGAAAGAGTTGACAGGTCTGAATATTTTCCCGCCTTCGCCTCTGATGACATGAAATCTCCACTTGATGACACCAGGGTTTTTTGTTTTGGGGGTATTTTTCTTAGGGTTCATTAACAGAAAAGCAATCTTAAGACTTAGAAGTCCTACGCTTCTTTCCTCCTCTTCTCTTGACCTTACGTGAAAACAGGGTATATTTGAACAAACGGAATGTCCTCCAATCGAAGCAGAAGTGAATGGATCTCTGGTATTTGCTAATGCTTTCTTGTCTGGACATCTTTGTTGCACTTAGAGTTTACATATAATGGGTATAAAAACAACTTTGAAGGGCTTTCGTCCAACTCAGTCGGGATGCCCTTCAATAGGTGTGTGTTCTGGTGAACATTCATATATATTTATTGGTTATAGCCAGTTTAAAATATTTTCCTTTTTTTTGTATTATTTATCCCCAATATTATGTATTTATATGAGAAAAACAAACAAACAAACAAACAAAAAGAATCAAATTGTACTTTTTTAGTATTTACTTGTTACAAAGGACATTGTGTTTCCTTGTCATTGTACAACAAGCTTATTTTAGTTATTGTAATTTAGGAAGACCAGTAGTTTTATGTTACCTTCGTACTTATGAATAATGTAATTAGTTCTACTGGAGGCATGAGAGCAGAACCGACTGTAATTGTATAGTCCTGAATTAGAAGAACTATAGCGAATCCCTCCCTCCCACCTCACCCCTCCTCTTTGGAGATCTTTCTTTGTTCTTACAGTAGTTCTTTTATTTCCTTGCTGAAGGGTTGTCTGTTGAGCAATTCTTGAATAAACTTTCTGTTATCAATTTTATCTGGTCCTATCAGTCGGATTTCAAGGCAGAAATCATAGAGAATGTGGATGTAAAAATAGAGAACTCAGGGAAGGGGCGGCTCGACATGTTCCGGGGTCCAGGCACCGGGATTGGTGTCTGTGTCCTCTTTTGGGGTGAAACCCCGGGGATTCGGACACGGAACAACCGGGCCGGCCTCGCCGCCCCTTCCGCGGCTCCTCCGCGGCTCTGCGCGGCCCGGCCCGCGGCCACAAAGAGGGGTCACGTGGAGCGGGGCCGGGCTGCCATTGGGCCGCCAACTAAAACAAAGGAAAAAGGATGAATAATAACAAAAATGGCTAAAAAAGGCAAAAAAAAAAAAAAAAAAAAGGCCCAGAGATCCCACGCGGGGACCTCCAAAGTGAAGAGAAATTAAATCACTTAAAATTAATAATTATTCAAAGACAAGCTCATTTGGACACACACGCACACAAGCACACACACACACCAACTCCCCCCCTCCCCGACTTAACACAGGCATCTAAAATTGTTATTAAAAGGGGGAAAAAGCCGCCGCCAGAGGTTACAATATCAGTGCAAGCAAAGGGGGAACAATCCTGTGCCAGCAGCCAAAGCAGACGGGATAATACCGTGAATAATTTGCTTTTTATGCTCTAAAGCCCTAAGAAAACTTACATTAAAGCAGCGAAGGCCAATAAAAGTTTTATGGTTCTGAAAAAGGGGTGATCTGCTTGTCAGGTTGGAAATGCTCCATTTTTGTGGCTGATGGAGGGGGGAAGGTCCCCTCTGGAGGAAAGGAGGGGGGGGGTTCATTGCTGGCCGGAGAAAAGAGGTGAAAAGGCTGTAAAAGGTACCGAAAAAAGGGCTGGGCCGTAGAAAGAAGGAGTGTGTATTTTATACAGACAGGTGTGCCCAGCCAGGGACATCCAGAGGTGCCATAAACCCACTCGCGTAAACAGGTCGAGTGGAGAAAGCTTTACATGAGGAATGGCGCTTCTCTCCATCTCTGATCTCTCTTAATAAATGAAGTTCCAGGTTAATAATTATAACCTCCCCGCAATAATAAATAACGGTATAAGAGAGAGACAGGGCTTGTTTTTCTCCCCAGGAACGGGGCTGGGTTGTGCCCGTCCATGCAGAGAGCAATTTACCATTCGGGGATACTGTAATTTAGAAGCATAAAAGCGTGCAGGCTCTGATTGGGGTCGGCTCAGAGAACAAGGGCTCGGCTTGGGTTTGTCGTTGGCTTTTCCCCCCCCCTCTCTCACCGAATATATTTTCCCCTCTGGTATCCCTGTCGCCATATTGGTGGGATTTGTGGCAGGGATTCCCAGGAACTAGTCAAAATGGGAAAAAAAATTAAAAATAAATAAAAAGAAGGCAATTCGGAGGCTCAGAGGGTGACACGCCCCTCGGTTTCTCGGTGGTTTCCCTCTCCTACAGCTCCTCACAGCCAAAAATTATTGCTCTGACACACTAGGGAAGCAGGCCTGGGTTTGTCTTCCAGTTCTTGCATTTCTCTGTCCTTCACTAGCCATGTGAATTTATTTTTAAAAGATTATGCTTTTCCCCCCGAGCCGGCGGATTTTTTTTTTCCTTGTGTCTCCGCCCGGTGCGTGGGAAAAATCCCTCTTTCCCCAAGAGGTTCTTTTTTCTTCTCTCTCTCTCTCTTTTTTTTTTTTTTTCTGTCCCTTGCAACTTTAGTGGTAGCAAAGGCAGCGAGAACAGTTGGGAGCGGCTAGAAGGAGTTTCCTTTGGCATCCTAAACTCTCTTGCTGAATCCCAGCTCCTCAGGGACCCACAGTGTCCCTCAAAGGGCAGGGAGGCAACCGGCGGCCTCAGGACACAGCCCGAGACCCCCAAAATGCCATTTTAATCCAAACGAGCAAGAAATAATCAGAAATTCAATGATTAATTTTTACATCAGTCCTGATGTGCCGAGACTGAGTAGATTGATGCTGATTGCGACCAGAGCATTCAAATACACAAAATATTTAGGGAAATTCTCCCTTCAATAGAGCTGCCTTTTGCAAATGTTTGGGTTTATTAATTTTTTTTTAAGTTGTTTTCCTCACCCCTTTTGCTAAACTGAGCTTCTGCTTCAGCTTTAGATTTATTATGTGTTTCTCAGAAACCATTCCCACCCACACAGATGCTTGAACTGACAAAAGTTTCTAGGCTTCTTCCCCTGTGAATGCAGCCTGCCAGTCCCTCTCTTTGCTGCAAAATGGGAGAACTGGAGCTTGAACAAACAAACCGGCCACATCTCTCGTCTGTAGCAGGCATCTTATTTTCTTTTTTTTTTTGCCCCCGAAATTTTTACTTTTCAGGCTTCCGGAATTCAGGTCCTTGGATTAACTTTTAAAATATTTTCTGGTTTAAATAACTCGTTTGCAAAAGCCAGATTTCTTTGCTGAGTTAGGCTGAGCTGTCAAAAGTCTTTCGAGATAAAGATTGATCGTTTCTCTCTTCTTTTTGGTTTGTGTGGACCAGGGCACTTTAAAAGGAAAAAAAAAATCTTCCTGGGAAATGTCTTTTCATTTAATTTATTTATTTTGTAAACTCTGGAAGTGCAGCTGTTTATTGGGGGGAAAAAAAATAGATGGGAAGGAAGAAATGTGATTTCAAAGATATCTGTGACCTTAAAATATGTTTGGCCTTTAAGGGAAGTGTAAAGGGCCCATTAAGTCTGACTTTAGAAGCAGAAGGATTAAGCTGTTTCTTTAAAAGTAATTTAACGGGGTAAATCAGGCAGGTTTAACTATACTTGATTTAAAAGCTCACTTGATTTCTTAAGTATTCATGCCCAGATTCAGACACAAACCTCCGGACGAAACCTTCCTGCTGGCTTGAACTTCCCAAGCTCTGATATATAAACATATACATAGATAGACGCAAATACACCCAGACACTCCCTGCCTCGGTTGCCAATCCCCAGCCCCAGCTCGCCTGCACTTTAGGCTGCATTTCCCCGACAGCTAGGGGACACCTCGGGGGGCCAAAGCTCCTTTTCCCACGCCTGGTCCCTCTCTCCCCCGGGGGTGCACGCTCTCTGGCTGGCTGGGGCCTCTGGGCACAGGCAGGGCAGGCAGTGCAGGCAGGGCAGGCAGCACCAGGCAGGGCAGGCAGCACCAGGCAGGGCAGGCAGTGCAGGCAGTGCAGGCAGCACCAGGCAGTGCAGGCAGTGCAGGCAGGGCAGGCAGGGCAGGCAGGGCAGACAGGACAGGCAGGGCAGGCAGTGCAGGCAGGGCAGGCAGTGCAGGCAGGGCAGGCACTGCAGGCAGGGAAGGCAGTGCAGGCAGCACCAGGCAGTGCAGGCAGTGCAGGCAGGGCAGACAGGACAGGCAGGCAGTGCAGGCAGCAAGCACCAGGCAGGGCAGGCAGGGCAGGCAGGGCAGGGAGCAGGTCCCTTCCCACTGGCCCCCTCAGCCCCCGGCCGGCCGAGGAGGGATGGCAGCTGGAGGTCGGGGGTGTGTGGGGGGGAAGGCTTTTCTGGGGATCCTCTCTCGCCTTTTTTTTTTTAATCAATTAAAGAAAATAATGCTTTCTGTTTGCCACCAGGCCCCGCCTGCCATTGGCCAGGGCTGCCCACGTGACCAGGAATTGGCTGCAGTTTCGCCCCAGTCTCGAGTTTAATAGAGCAAGGTCCCCATACGCCTGTATTATCAGCAATATAACAATTATAAAAAGCCCGAGAACCATCACCATCATTGCCATAAAAACTGAGGCACTCAGATTTCTTTCCTTCTCCCCCGCCTCCTCCCTCTCCCCCCCTCCCGCTTTTTAAACCCTGGGCCCTGGAAAAGCCATGAATTTTGAATTTGAGAGGGAGATCGGGTTTATAAATAGCCAGCCTTCGCTCGCAGAGTGCCTGACGTCTCTTCCCGCTGTCCTGGAGACATTTCAAACTTCATCAATCAAGGACTCGACATTAATTCCTCCTCCTTTTGAGCAAACCGTCCTCAGCCTGAATCCTTGTTCCAGCAGCCAGGGAAGACCGAGGAGCCAAAAAAGAGCATCTCATGGCCTGCTCCAGCTCCAGCCCCAGCCTCCGGCACAGCCCGGCCCCTTGGCAGCGGAATTCCCCTGGATGAAGGAGAAGAAATCGTCCAAGAAAGCTACCCAGGCTCCATCCTCTTCTTCCTCCTCTTCCCCCCCATCATCTTCCTCGATGCCGGTGCCTGCCGCAGGATCTCCTGCAGGTTCGTATAATGAGGGGGTGAAGGGGGTGTTTGCTGAAATCGGAGAGGATCCGAACAATAAACAATCTCCATCCCTCCCTGCCCCACAGAAGCCCTGCTACACCCCCCCCCCCCCCCCCCCCCCCCCCCAACAGACTTTGCCCCACACCTCCCCCCAAAACTGTCACGCAACAAAATACACCGCAGCAATATACACAGCCGGGGAAGGGGGGGACGGGAGGGATTTCTCCTGCCTCCTCCCCCCGCAAATAAAAGAACAAATTGCTGTAACTTTTGCGAAAGCCAAGAAGGAGAGGGACTCGGGGGAGCCGGGCTGTGCTGGCTCCAGCGGGGGGACCTGGCAGCTGAACCACAGCTCCGTTTGCCTGACTTTTTTCTCTCCCACTCCTGTATTTTTAATTATTTTTTTTTTCACAGCCTACAGGGAAAAAAAAAAAAAACCAAAACACCAACAAAAACAACAAACCAAACCATATCAAACCGAAAAAAAACCCCAAACCAACCAAACAAAAAATCAACAAACCGACAAAACCAAAACCCCCAAAGAGCCGAGAGGTATAAATAGGCGGGTGGGTAACGCAGGGGCTGCTGCCAGCAGGATGGAAAGAGGGACATTACAGTGCGGAGAGACAGCTCCCCATTGCAAAAGAAAATAAATACCCTCCCCAACCTCCCCAGTGAAGCAATAGCCTCTCGCCGAGGCGCCTTTTGGCCCGGCAGCTCAGCAGCCCTGGCCAGGGACTTTCCTTCCCCAGGGACAAAATGTTTAAGGCACGATCCACTGTTTGAGTATTTTAATGGCACCGTTCAGGTAAATGCTCCTGCAGGAGTAGGGCGGACACCGGAGCTCATTGGCCAGATAACACCAGAATAATGAAATCAAAGCCCCGCAGCGTCCGTCCCCGAACTCCTGGAAAAAAAGAAAGGAAGGAATGGGGCTTAATTCCCCTTGTTCTCAAAGGTGTCAGAGAGGGAAGGTCTCTAAAGAGAGAGGCCAGGGAGCGCAATCCTTTCTTTTCCTTGGGGCAACGGGACCAGGGAGTGATTTCCAACCCTCTTCCACAGTGGAAAGAGTTTAATGAAATATTTATTTTCTCCCGTAGTGACTCCCCCCCGCCCCCGACTCATGCTTGTTGGTGCGGGGCACAGCTCTGCCCTGCCCGCAACAGGGAGGGAGCGGATCCGGACCCTCCACTTGCCCCCTCTCCATCTCTTTGCAACGTGCGGTTTTTTATGTGTTTAAGATATCCAGGGGCTGGCAGACACCAGCGGCTCCAGGAGGCTCCGGACCGCGTACACCAACACGCAGCTGCTGGAGCTGGAGAAGGAATTTCACTTCAACAAATACCTCTGCAGGCCCCGGCGGGTGGAAATCGCGGCTCTGCTCGACCTCACCGAGCGGCAAGTCAAGGTCTGGTTCCAGAACCGCCGGATGAAGCACAAGAGGCAAACCCAGTACAAAGAATCCCCCGACGGGGACCTCGCCTACCCCAGCCTGGATGAGGGCAGCGATCCCGCGGAGGAGGCTGAGGAGAGCCCGTCTTTCGGGCCGGCTCCGGAGCCCAGAGGGCTCTACCAAAGCGACAAACCGGGGAACGAAGAGCCCGAGAGCCCCCGGTTCGCGGTGGCCGGGGCGGAGCGGGAGGCTGCGGGGGAGCCCGGCACCGCCGCCGGCCCCTCGGACCCTGCCTACCCCGAGGGCCAGAACTCGCCTTTGTTGCCAGAGCTGAGCATCTTCTCTGCAGAGTCCTGCCTGCAGCTCTCGGAGGGGCTTTCCCCTATTCTCCAGGGCTCCCTGGAGAGCCCCGTCCATTTCTCCGAGGAAGATCTGGACTTTTTTACAAGCGCACTTTGTACTATAGATTTACAACATCTAAATTTCCAATAGCGGGCCCCGCTCCCGCCCGCCTCGCCATTCCTGCCCCTTCCAGGAGCAGCAACCCCATCCCGAGTCACTGCCAGCTCCCCCCAGTCTCCTGTAAGAGGGAGGGAGGACACCCCAAAAATAAACCCCAGCCATTTCTCATTCAATCACCTCATCTCGCCCCTCAAACACTTTCTATTAAAGCTCCTCACCCGAATCACCTTCCCAATATTTATTCTAGAAGGCTCACATGAAAGAAGAGCCACAGTTTTGCTAAATGCAGGTATTTAATTATAGATTTATTTTTTTTTCTTATTTATTTTAAAGAAAGCACCCGATAGTTCTCATGCACATCAAAGATGTCATCGCCCAAGAGAAAACATTTGTAAATCCTTCAAGCGACTTTCTCAGGAATCAGAACCAGACTTTTAGATTTCTTAATATAATATAATAAATTTAAAAAGCAGAGGAATTTTCCTTCCTCTTTTTAAGTTTTAGATGTAGACTATTTATTCAAATCCTTTATTAGTAAATGGCAAATTATTTATTGTACATTATTTTCATAGAGTAAATAAATGTCTTTATAAAACCAAGAAGCGTGTGTTGCTACGTATTTCGTTTGAAAAAATGTGCTCTTTTTTTCCTAAATAATTTGCCTTCCCTTTTCCTGCTTTGCAGTAATTATGTCCTAATAACCTCCTCGTGTGCACTGAGAGAAGAGACAAAAGCAATTGCTCCCAACTAACATTTCAAGATGTTTCGGGGTCAGAAATAGTCTCTGTGTTCAGTTCTGTTTGCATTTTTCCTTGAGCTTGTTTTTTATTTCATTTGTTACTAAACCAAAGCAGGCCCTTCGTTTCTAATTTTAACATTAGCGGTTATATTTTTGACACTGAAAAACCCTCTTGGAAGGAAAGGGCCAGATAAAGAGATGGAAAGCAACACAAAGGCAACGCTCGGAGAGGCGCTGGGGCCGCCCCGGGGGCCGCGGCCGCTCCGCGCAGCCCCCGCACATTCCGCGGCCCGTGCTGGGGGTCCCCGCGGCGAACCCCCGGTCCAGCCCGGTCTGACAAGACGAGGGCTGCTCCTTCAGCCCACTCCTCCTTCCCTCATCTCTTGCAGCAGAAAATACAGCCGTGCCACGTCGCAATTCTCGGTTTTTTAAACGTCCCGGATTACAAAATAAAAAAAGCAGAAAGGGAGAATTTGGAGTAAAGTGTAAAAAATCCACCCTGGAGGGGAGTGCGTGGCGGCCTTTTACTCAGTAAATAAATGCTAGAGAGGAAAGAGGGGCAAGAGACTAGGCGGAAAGAGGCCTTTCTTTTTTCCTCTCCTCTTTTTCAGCAGTACAAACTAAACCTTCCCCCCCCCCCCCCGGCCTTATAAATCCGTGAGCTCCTTCCACGGCAATTCCTGCTGCTCTGTCCCGGCTCTCGGATCCCTTCAAGAAAGCTTTCTCCCAACACGTAATTTTAAATACAAAACTCATATATCAAGGAGGGAGGGTGAGGTAGAGGGGGTGGGAAGGCTTATGAATGAAAAGGGGTCAGCTCAGGAATCAATCGCGGTGACACCCAAAATAAATCATATTACGTCTTTGCTAAGTCATTGGTGTTTCCTCAGACACGGCAGAAATTTAGCAGGCGTTCGAGCGGGGTTTGTGCGAAAGTAACGCGGAAAGGCGAGTCCGGGGTGGCTTTTGGGGGGCTGGCGTGGGGCAGGGGGCTAATGACCAGAGAGGGGGGGCGGGACACCCGCGGAGGTGGCCTTAAAATGGCGCGGGGAGCCGTTGGGGGCTGTTGTCTGGGTTGGTCGGTGCCTGGAGCCTGCCTGGGTGGTGTCGTTCCACCCCCCCGGAGACCCCGAGAAAAGCGTTGGTGTCCGGGAAACTTGCGTCTGGTGGCCCGATATTTGATTTCGGATTAAAAGCGTCAGAGCTAGGCTTGCTTTCGATTGCGGGCTGTAAAAAGAAATAAAATTAAATAAAGAAAGCCCTCGACAGATGTTTTCGAAATTGCTGTTCGAAGATCTGGATTGTCTCTTCCCGCTGTAACAAAGGGGGGTCGATTTTACGGCTACCTTTTTATTCCTAATAATAGAGCCAGCCTTTCTACCTACCAAACGAGCAGACGTTTCAAACCTGCTAGCATCTCACTGAGGGAAGGATTAGGTTTATATTGAAAATCGAAGTAGATTGCAATGAAAAGATTCAAGTGAACAGTATTTAACACCTTCCCATAAATAAGAGGAAGCGCCTTGCTTGCTGCAAACGAGCTGCCTTCGCATCCTTGCCTAGGAGTCCTCACCCCCCCAGCCCCATCGCGCTGCCCTCTCTCACCGATTCCTCTCAAAGTCCCAGAGCCATGAGGAGGGAAAGAAAGCGCAGGCACAGCCCAAGTACCACAGAAGGCTATTCATTATCTTTAAGTTTATTTAATATCTCCAGCTTCTGGAACATACTCAGCGGCAGCGTTGGCGCTGCCAGACGTTGTCTATCAAAGCGCCATTTGTTCCAGTGCTTTACATATTTCCCCTCTCGCCTCCTCCCCCTCGCAATCCTGAATACAGGCTTGTTGGGGGCCGGCGGGAGCAGGGAATCAGATGGTCGGGGCTGGCCCACGCCAAGAGCCCCGAGCGCTGCCGGTCCCCGGGGCCGCTCCGCGCCGGTCTGGTTCGGATCAGGGATCTGTGCACCCCCTTTGCCTCTCCAGAGAAGGGAGATTCTGATTCGACTTAAAAATACGTGCGTACAGTCTCTGCGCAAATAGATCTTGCAGCGGATTTCCACAAACACACACGCCCTTTCCGTGGGGAAGGGAGGAGGGGAAGGGAGAGGCGGAGGGGAGGGGACAAGAAGGGACATCGTCTTCTGCAGGGTTCTCCCCTTGCAAAGGGCTGGGAGGGGGTGGCCCCCCCCTTGGCACACAACGCCGGGGTGGGACGGGGGCGGGGAAGGGGCTTCCACTTACCCCCCAACGTAAACCCTGACACCTTATCAATACAAATCTCTAACCAGGGCCCTTCTGCAGATCATAATGACTTCTCGAAGTTGCTGCAGGTCTAGAAAGCATGCCAGTCACAGCCACAGATCAATTCTACACCCACGGAAAGTGACTTAATAAATGGAACCTCGCCAGTTATTATCCTTGCTAACAGCAGGCCCCTTCTTATTTGTCCTAATTAGCGAGACTGAAATGTCGGAGGAAAGAAGGGGAATATTCAATAAAATCTAAATTATTGAATGACTGTAAGATTTTGCCATTAGTTCAGCCATTCTTTACCTTCTTCAAAATGTCAAACAAATGGGGAAGGCATATTTGCAACCCTGCCCTTCTGTTCTGTGCAACTGGAGGGCATATATTAAGCATATTAAGCGTATTCAGTTCTTGATCGTTGTCAAAACACTGCAATTGCCTCGCGATTATTAACCTCGAAATATGCAAATGAGATAGGCTCACACGTGTTGTAGGGATGCTAAAGTAATATTTATCTTGTGCTGATCTAGTCTGGGGATGTGTTTGCTAAAGAGCTACTTGAAGCCCTGAAGATGTTGAACCAGCCCGTCAGAGCCACGGGACGGCTTAAGGCTGAAAACCTGTGAAGGAAACGCGGGCGAGACAGCGAGGCAGGAGCTGAGCCTTTGAAGTGTGAGATGGGAAGAGTTAACTTCTTCTGCGGAATCACCCCCACCTTCCTCCAGAGCTGCCGGTGCCAGACTCCGACTTTCCGGGAACATCCCTCCCGTGACGGTTTTCCCAGCTGAGTTGTACCGTCCTTTTCCAGCACTTAACCGCATCCCAGTCCTCACCGGTGGGAGCCTGAGGGATGCTACTAATGCTCCACCATCATCACAGGAAGGAGCTAAAGAGGGGACCGTCTTCTGCTCACCACCCCGGCAGCTCCCATAATCATCCCAGCTCTACCGGTTACCTTTTACCCTCTTTATTACACATGTAAGGGGAAAACACAGTGCCGGGGCCGGGAAACTAACGACCAGGTGAATATCAGCCCCAGCGGGATTCTGCTGAAGCTAACGCTGGCTGATATTAATAATGCTGACCAAATATTAGCAACATTGATTAAGTTGTTAATACATTCATGTTAATTAATACATTTATTTAAGGCGGAGGAGGGAGAGGGCTAAGTGGAGCCAGCCCATGTCAGGCCTGCCAGGTGCTGGATTGGAATGAAACTCAAAGGGTTCAACCCCTACTCCGCCCTCCCCGGAGCTGCCCTGAGCCCAGGTCCAACCGAGCACGGGCAAGGATCCCTCAGGGTCGCCGATCGGTCCTAAGGGAAGACAAGGAAGCGCTGGGAGGGCCTCGTCGGGCTGAGGAGCCCGTAGGGTCTGTCCTTCATGAGAAGGTGCAGGGCTGTACAGAGAAGCAACAGATAAAGGCCTCTCCTCTCCACTCTCACCGAATAGAAAGGCTGAAACGAACCTTATTAGTGAGAAGACTCGGTTTACAGCCATACCTCTGCCCCGGGGACCACCTAGAAATAGCTGATGCGATTCCCAAGGGAACAGGACAGGTTCCTCAGAGCCATTGGAGGAGGGATTTGATCTTTTGGTGCAGGGCGAGGCCGGATTTGAGGGGGTTCTGCCACCCTAACAAGGAAGAAAGTATCAAAAGAAGAATTTATCACCCAAATCTTCCACTCTAAGTGTTGTTCAAGAGGCCGAGAACACAAAACGTGTCCCTCTCCCTGGCTAAGCAGACTGCCCTCCCCTCCGGGCGATGCTGACCACCTGTGGGCCGTCCCATCCAGGGACCCTCAGGGCACCGTGCTGGAGCCGATCACGGTGCCGGTCCCCACCCCGGACCGGCCCCGGCCGCTGCTCCCGCCCTGCTGCCGAGAGCAGCAGATAAGAATTATTTTATCTTATCTTAATTGCCTTGTATTTATTCTGCAGCTCGGAGATAGCCCGGCGCTTGTAACTCATGAAAAGATTCCTTGTGCATTTTTTTTGTTGACTCCCAAAATTTGAAGTATTTTTCCATATATTATTTAATTTTCCCTCCTCTGTTTTTAGCCCCAAATATAGCTTGGTAGGCTCTGATCTAACCAAGACACACGCCGGGACTATAAATTTCTCTGACAATTTCTAGGGACAAGTCCTTCTTGGTGATAGCTCAAGTCCTCAGCCAAACACGCACCCCCGGCGTCAGCAGCGTGTCTTATAAATCACCTCGCCGGGAGCCAGGAGTGACATTTCTTACGCACGACACAAACTTTCTCCGCGGAGAGTTATATTTAAAGCCAAAACAAAGCATCTAAAGACTGCGAGCACTCTGGAGCCTTTGGAAATGCCTCATTCCTTCTGTGTCGCCTGCACAGAAAACTCGTCGGGGAAAGATTTCTTATCAGAGGTGTTGGCATAAAGGGCTTTCGAAGGGCCCTATCCTCGTCAGGAGAGTTGTTTAGAAGCAAAACAAAAAAACCCAAACCATCTCAGGGAAAGGCGAAATCTCCCCTCGCTCTTCCTCCCAGGCTGCAGCAGCCCCGAGTTTCGTGGGGCCGCTTTATGCAGCTAAAAGGGAAAAACTGCTCTCAAGAAGAGGTTTATTTCAGCAGCATGTCTCCAGCGGGTTGGGACAAAGGGAGTGGTTTTCCCCAGGAGGCCAAAAGCCAGTAGTGAGGGATGAGGGGGGGTGTCCTCCCAGGGACAGCGGGCCGGTGAGCCACTCCAGGTTTTGTTACCCCAAGCCCCTCTGCCCCGGGGTGGATGGAGGGACCAAGGGCACGGGATGTATTTGGTGGGCATGAGAGGTCCTCCCGCCACCAAGAGCTCGGCGGAGAAACGACGTTCTGCTGGTGCTGACCTCTCGTATCTGCTGGGGTTCACACAGGCTGGGTTTGAGGCGGGAGCTCGTGAAGAACTTCAGGCCCGCAGCAGCTCTGGGGGAGTGCGAAGCAGCTCAGTGCGGAGCTGCACACTCAGCTCCCTGCAAGACATCTGGACTAGCAAGGAGGTGGCTTTCTCTGCCTCCCATGGACCAGCCGACCCAGCTCCTGGACAGCAGTTTCGTTTTCCAGGAATCAAAGAACTAAAAATTCCCCGCTCAGGCTCAATCCTCATCCATCTGGATATCTGTGATTTTATTGTAGTCCTGTTGAGTGAAAGACAGCAGCAACCCCAAAGCAGTGCCGTCTGTGGTTCGGGGGGGTAGAAATAATTCTTGTACCCCTCAAAATGTAAGTGAAAATCAAGTAATAAACAAATTGAAAGGCGAAGGAACGATTTGGAGGGAGTGTAAGACACAGCTCCGATAATCTGAGAATCTCCCTCTACATCCTTCACTGCCTTTCCTGTCTCAACTCCCCACCAAGGAGGTTTTAAAGAAATAAAAGTGCAAGTGATACAATTAAGCTCATCTGCCGATTGGTTGTTAACAATAACCTGATATTTCTTCTTCTTGCAGGTTATGAAGGTCTGTACCGAAACTGGGTCTTACATCTTCTCCACAAGGGGAATGGAAATAATTAATATTAATGAAAATAATCTATTAACGACACAATAGCAATTAATATTAAGCGATACTAATTAATATCGACAAACAATAATTAGTATTAAGTATATTAACAACAGTAATAAGGACAAGGGGCTATGGAGGAAATTTGGGAAAGCGATTGCTAAGCGATGTGCCTACATGCACGTTGATGATGAGGCTTTCGAAAACACCGCGCAGTCGCCACAAGCCCTGCATTTTGGGGAAGAGCAGGTCACTTTGGGAAAGCAAGCCGGAGTCGAAGGACAGCGAGGGCTGCAGAGCAGCTACCCCGCTCGCCTTGCCCAGGGCGGTCAGCCCCGCAGCTCGGGGAAGGGGCAGCCAGAGGAGCCCCGGGGGCGCCGGTCCTGGGCGGGGGGCGACCCATTCTGCTGCTGCCTGGGATCCTGCAGCAGGTAAGAAGTGAGGGGCCTGAGCAGGCTGCGGATGGAGCAGATGGCGAGCGGCCCCGCAGGGCCCGGGGGCAGGGAGGGCCCCGTTCTGGCAGGAAATCGGCTCCAACACCCCATCTTTGCCATCTGACAGTTAACTCCACAGAAGGACTAAAAAAGCCAGTCACTTCAGCTCCGCACATCCCCTCCTGGGCTCCATCTTCACTTCCACACACCCATCTCACCAGTATGTCCTCTTTCCCCAAAAGCCGGGGCTGGAGGGGCTCCTAGAAGCCCGGGCACCCCGTTTTATCCCTTGCTTGGGGTGTCTTCTGCATTGCATGGCTACAATTTCCATCCCGTCCTACCCGATTTTCCCGTCAACCAACCAAACTCGGTGCTTTCACCCCAGAGCTGCCTCAGGTCTCAACTTTAGTGCAACCTTCGCAGAGACGAGAGGTTCAGCACAACTTTTCCCCCCGTAACTCCGCAGCAGAGAGTTCTCTCGGAGCCAGTTCTGAAACTCCAGAAGACAGCTGCATTTTAATGCCATAAAGAACCCCCCTAATGTAACAGTGGAGTGAGATCATGGTGGAAAATTATCAGACAATACGAAACAATTGATTGAAGGATGAAACAAACATCTATCCTTTTCTTTTTTAATTTTACACCCATAAATCATCTATTGTAAGCATCGTTTAAATAGAATACATTCAGTTTAAACGCGAGTGCAACATAATATAAAAAGCACTCCTGGAATCAAATTAGAAACCGATTTCTCTTGCAAGGGGAATGATATGGGAGTTGCTTTGAAGGTTTGTAATAACCTTCCGTTGTTTTATGCAAAAAACGAGGTAGTGAGTTTCAGAGAATATTTGTAACCTACAAGATTTTCTTTTCGGATATCTCAGCATCATCAAAGTCAGCAGAATAAAGAAATAAATAGGTACTCGGCTCTGGAAATAGTTTTCTCTTTCTTTTTATTGAAAAACGAGAGTTTTAATTGGCTAAAGCACACGTCTTCTCCCGGCGGGTTTTACAGAAGGGAGGAAGGTTGGTGCCTGTGTTGCAGTTTCTTAACAAATGTTACCCCAACGTGTTGCATCAGCCAAACCTACCAACTACAGGACGTGTTTGTGCCTTTCCAAGTGAACTTTTGGCCTGGGGGGAAAAAGAAAAAAGAAAAAAGAAAAAAAGAGAGTCCTCCTGGTTCTTCTTAGAGGCTGAATAACCACTAAATATCCTGACAAGTAACAAATGACTGTGGGCGTCGTGTTGTTGGGTGCTCTTGTCTCCCTTCTGCTAACAAGTAAATAAATGTTGCCTACCTATGTTCCCATTCTCTGGGCAGTGGAGTGGCCGGCCTGAAGCCAGTGTCTTTCCACCTACTCATCGGCTGGACTCTGCCAGGGGAAAGCTCCAGTCTAACAACAGATTCGGGGAAAGATCAAACCAGGTTTGCCATGGGAAAGGAGAGGTTCATGTTCCAGTATCTCCTGGTTTCAGTAGTAAATGGGTAGGTGAGTAGATGGATGGGAAGAAACATGGATAAACACATGGATAATTTTTAGTTCTGTTCCCCCAACTGCTAAGCTGGCCACGGTGTTTCTCCAACAAAAGACATTCTGTCTTCCTAACTTTATTTCATCGCCTCATTAGAATATTGATTTAATTACACTGCTCTTACCCTCACTGGCCCTAGACACAAAGCCGGTGTGGCAAAATTAAAGCACATGGAGCCTATTTTTGTTAGGAGCTTTTATTAGACTCTTCAGCCCAGAAAACGCGAAACATGTTCAAGCCATTTTGTAGGGAAAGGTTACGAAATGAAGCAAAGAGCATCTTTTTGTGCCTGGGGGAAGAGCACTCAGACTTCTCTACCTCTTTTCCCACTGTCTTTCTCACATGGAGATAGGGTTAGTGAAAACTTTTTAAAGTTGAGGCAAGGGGAAGTTCTGCTGAAATTGGCTAATCGCATATTTTGGGGGTCTTTTTAGCACTTAAAACAGTCGTGGATAATTCTAATTCTTCCCTCAGCCCCTCTTCCCCTCCACCTCCCCGCACCCCACCTCCCTCTTCTCTTTTAAAGTCTTTGAGGAAAGATTTTGACGTATTCGTGTTGTTATCAGATTGATGGGCAGGGTTTGATTGAAACCCCTTTGTCATGCAAATGTCAAGGCCTTGATGGATGAGCTCAGAGATGTGACAAACTTCAGGAGCCCCTCGCTCATTGGGCTTGGGGAGGACCACGTGGCCGCCTCCCCCTGCCCCCACCCCGGCCCCGCCGAAGGCTGCGGGGTTCGAGGGCCAGCGATGCATGGAAGGAAGTTTTACAGCTTTGACATACTATCTAAAGGTTGTAGGGCAGGCGGAATCCCCCCCAAAACAGGCTGACCCTCCTCCATCAGTGGCAGATGGACAATACTAGGATGAACTCCTTCTTAGAGTATGCAATTTGTAACCGTGGGACGGGCGCCTACCATCACTTAGAGCAAAGCTCCCCTTCCTTCCCCTCGTGCTCAGGTAGCCCCGCCACTGACACTTTCAACGGAGACGGGCGCTTTGGCGTGGGAGGGAGCGCGGCCGCGGCCGCACATCTCCCCCAGCAGAGCCCCGGCTACCACCCTCCCTCCTCCGGGCGCCCCATCCCCTTCGCGGGCTCTGCCCCGGCCGCCGGGTACCCAGCCCAAACCTGCAGCCCCAGCTACGGGCACCACCAGCTCTACCTCGGCCAGCAGGACGCGGACGGTGTGTACTTCCAAGCGGGTGGATACTCCGCCAACGCGGGATCCAACCTCAGCTCCTTAGCAGAGAGCTACTGCGGGGCGGTGGCGGCCGCTGGGCAGTACCAGCCACAACACCTTTACGGGCAGGAGCAGCCCAGCTACTTGCCCGGCGTTTACAGCAACCTCTCGCCTTCTCTAAACGAGGACAAAGACCCTGCGTGCCCCTCCGAGCCGTGCCCCAACGCCGGCGCCACGCAAACCTTCGACTGGATGAAAGTGAAGAGGAACCCGCCCAAGACAGGTGAGTTTGGGGAGCGCAGAGCTGGGCGAGGATGGTCCCCATCGGGGGGGAGGGGGCAGAGGGAGACGGGGGGGGCAGCTCCCCAGCCCTGCAAGGAAAGGTTGCCTTCCCCAGGGCTTGTACCCAAGATAACCGGGCTCATCTTCCAAGGCAACACGGATTTGGCTTGTTTTGGAGTTTTGGTGTGTGAAAGTTTTTTTCTAGAAATAAACGCAGCGGCAAAGCCAGCTAGAGATTTTTCAGACACATCTGATGGAGGGTCCCTGAGCTCAGTTTCCCGCAGGCCCAATGCAATTTAAGCCCAGCTTAAAAGAGGAAATACTACGGGCTTCTTCCTTCTTCCACAGTAGTGGTTTCCATCCCCTCTATTGTTCAACTTCCTTCTCCACAATCTTCCTTAAATCATCATCTTCCGTCCTCCTCCCCTCATCATGGCCCTCCCCTTCCACTCCGTCGCACGCACGTTCAACTTTCATGGCAGTTCGCAGGGAACTGGGAAGACTGGATGGAAAGGAAATGAGGCAGCTCTGCAGAGCCTGGGGTGGTCTATCCCTCCAGGTTGTATCCCTGGATCGGGAAGCCAGGGATAGCTAGGGATCCGTGAGGGAGCAGGAAGCTGCGGGCGGTAGAGGGACCAAATGCTCAGGAGAAGAGGGGAGAGGGGGAAAGCCCGCATCCACAGCCCCCCCGGCCCGGGGAGGGAGTTATTCTGGCTGCTCCTGCCCTGTTGGTGTTTGCTCCTTAACAGCTAAAGTGTCGGAGTACGGACTGCTGGGCCAGCCCAACACCATCCGCACCAACTTCACCACCAAGCAGCTGACGGAGCTGGAGAAGGAGTTCCACTTCAACAAGTACCTCACCAGGGCCCGGAGAGTGGAGATCGCCGCAACCCTGGAGCTCAACGAAACCCAGGTCAAGATCTGGTTCCAGAACAGGCGGATGAAACAGAAGAAGAGAGAAAAGGAGGGTCTAGCCCCAGCTGCTGCCTCTAGGTCTGCGAAGGAAGCGAGTGAAGCCTCGGATCAGTCCAACTGCACCTCACCTGAGGCCTCCCCCAGCTCAGTGTCTTCCTGAACCGTGTCCCCTCAGGGGCACAGAGATCAGCCCGGGGCTGCCCTGGGGGGTAGCTGATCCCTGCAGACCCCAACACACACACGCACGAACACGCACCTCCTGCGCACAGCCCCATCTGCACCCACGCGTGGCAGCAAGGCCACGCTTCCCTCCGAGCGGTCCTTCGGGTTCCCGCCGTCTCCACAACGTGTGATATCAATTCTCCCGCTTGTAGTTCTCTCTCTGAATTAATTTATAGACCCTCTGTAAAACACTGGACTCCGAAGGAGCCGCCGTGTCCTCGTACATCCTTAGCAATAGGCGTTTGTCTCAGGGACGTTTCTCCCTCTCCCTTCTCCCTCCCCTATAGGAACTGCACTTTCAACTACAGAAACTTTAAAACGAATTTAGCTTTCTCCCGTTTCAAAAAATGTGCACAAAGACTTTTGCCAGCAAGAATCCTACGTTTGATGTATTTTTCCTCCCCGCGAGATTGTCAAAAGAGTTTGGGGCTTTTTTTTTTTTTTCCTTTTCCCCTTTTATTTACTGTGTATGTCTCTTGGAATGAGATCTGAGGAGCCCAAGATGGGAGAGGCATCTGCAAAGACCCAAAACATCAAGCAAAAAAACCCCCTCAAACCAACCAACTCCTCCGCTACCAGTTTGCACTATTACCGCTTTACAGGGTTTTCTACACACTCTGCGACGGTGACTGCTACGGACCCGGGGCAAGGGAGGGTTGTGCTCTCAGAGCAAACGAGATGAGGCGAAGGCTGAACTCGGGGTGCTCTGGGCAACGGTCACTGTCGTAGGAGGTGTGACGGTGGACGGGAAGAAGGCTGCGAGGGGGCCGCGGGGATTGGCCCCCACCCAGGGCACTGATGCACTGGCTGCTATTTATTGTACGTCTCGATAGCCTGAAGTCTTGGAGCGGAGTAGCACGGGTCCCTACACCCCTACCGTCTTAGGCTTATCGGAGTCCGACAAAAACATTATTTAACCATGGCTGAAATGTTTCCCTTCCCCATGAGAAGCTGTAGGGTAGGACGGACTGAAAACCACGGCAACTTTTTTTAAGATTGTTTTAAAGGGAAAAGCGTCATCGAGGAAAACTATAGGTTTCTTAATCGGAATCTCCCATTTCCCCTCCACTCCCTTCCCCGTGCTCTGTATCTCGAAATGAAACTACCTCAGTCTAATAAAGTTTACTTTTTCCACATGCAAGTCCTCTCGACTCTAAGCGAAATGAAAATCTCTCTCGTCCAGAGAAATGTGGAACACGGGGCGGGGGGAGCTCGAAGGGAGGAGGAAGGAAAAGGTCTCCAGCTGCTGCCAAAAATCCCAAACAAAACTCCCGATCCTGCTTCCTGCGGGTACCCTGCTACACCCCCTTGGCACGGGCAGGATCGGGCCCGGCGCTCGCCTCCGCTTCGCGGGCGTTCAAAGCCCAGAGGGGGCCGGACAGAAACGCGGAGCTCCCCACGTGCAGCTCTTTCCCGGTTCAGCGAGGCCCGTGTAAGCTTCCCGGCACGGGAGCAGATCTGCATCACCCAGACAGCAACATGAACCCGAACGAACTTGGGGTCCGGGCTGGGGGCAAAGCGAGTTTCTCATTGATAAGGAACGGTGCCATGAGGGCGATCCAAATCAAAATCAAAACGAAGCGTGACTTAGTTTCCTCCCTTCAGCTTCCGAAAGCGCTCCCCGAAAGGGTGTTTTCCGCAGTATAATTGAGACATTAGACCAGTTCGCGGGGGACGGAGCCCGCGGCCCGGCGCGAGTAGGGGAGCGCTGCCTGGCGGGGAGGGAGGAGCGGCCAGCCCCGGTAGAGCTCTGACCTTTTTACCTCGAAACGCCTCTGGGATTTCTAAACAAGTAAACAGAGGGGCTGCCAGAAGAAACTATTGTTCTGGCTTCGTCAAATTTGCAAACCCTTT
This sequence comes from Apus apus, assembly GCF_020740795.1. Taxonomy (NCBI): domain Eukaryota; kingdom Metazoa; phylum Chordata; class Aves; order Apodiformes; family Apodidae; genus Apus; species Apus apus. Next base: position 2,171,253 of record NC_067306.1, on the reverse strand, counting down.
GGGTGGGGGCGTGAGTGGGGCTAGGAATGAGCAAAGTACCTGCTGCAGCTGCAGCCCAGCCCGGGCACCCTGCCCCGCAGTGCGGCTCGGCCGGGGGTCCCAGGGCGACAGAACATCGCTCTTCCCCGGCGATAATATCTTCCTCCATCTAATACACCTCTTTGGCTCGAGAGAAAAGATTTTTGAGTGTTCAATTAGCTCAGAGATAAGGAGGAGAAAAAGAAAAAAAAAAAAAAAAAAGAGGGGGGAAAAGGTGACAAGAGGATTTTGTTACCCTGGCAGGTTGCAAAACATCAGGAGGAGAAAAAAAAAAGCCCAGGCAGCGGGATTGACTTTATAACCTGCTAGGTATGAGTCAGCTTGGTCTAACCTATTGGTTGAACCCATGCGATTGGAGGTTTTGTTGAATCAACGCGATTTAAACTATGTCATCGAAACAGGGCGTCGAGCTTCAGAAAGCTCGTGGATTTCCATTGAGGCGATTTTCGGCCCCGGTTCTGGCTCTGGGTCCTGCTCTGCTCCCCCACCGCCCGGAGTCCCGCTCGGTCCCAGGTGAGGCGGCAGCTCCGGGCCCGCCCCGTCGGAGCCGGGGAGAGCGGAAAGGCCCGGACAAAAAGGAGGGTACTGCTGTGCCAGTGTGTCGGGCACAACAAAAGCTCCCAGCTCCCATTTGAAACTCAAAGGGAATCTCCGGAAGAGTCCTCAGAGACGGTGCCGATGCGCCCTTACATATGTAACCCCCTCCGGGCTGCCCCCCACCCCACTCTCTCTGCCCCCCTCGCTGCCAAGCCGTGTTTCTCTAACAACGATCACCGCACACAGCTAATCTCTTTCCCCCCTCCGCTCTCCCTCCAAGTTTCTCACGCTCCCTTTTGTCTCAACAGCCCCAAACCCACTGCTGTGAAGCAGGAGCCGGCTGGAAAGGCCACGCCAGGACACCCGCGGCTGGGGGTCCCTGGCCGGTAACAGATGGAGCTGTGAGGGACACCCGTGTCTGCCCCACACCCAGGGAAGCAGATAAAGAGCGGGCACTGGTTCCTCAGTACCACAAAGGTACCCTGTGTCCATACAGGACACAAGCGCGGGCTCCTTCCCATGCCACATGGGCAGAAAGAGGCACACGTGAATCTCTGCAGTCCTGGGTACAGAAGTCCCTGTCGAGTCTTAGCTTTCTCACAGTAGTTGGGTTTTATCACAACTGTGAGGTCTACACACACTCCTTTGTTTTACATCAATGATACACAACGTCAGGGCTATTTATAATCCGGTGTATTCCCACACCTCCGTGTGTGTGTCTGTCCATGGGTCCCTGGTATTGCATTTTTCATGAGCAAGAAAATTAGCCAGGTCCCCCTGTACACTCTCACACAAAGCCACATCTTAATGGAGATTTATTCTTTTAATATCCCAAAGGAAGGGGAAATTCCCAGTTAAAGAAACATAACCATGTCAATTATTAATGGCGGTCACCGTGTTGGAGCTGTTATCCCTCTGCAGGAGGAGGGGACAGGGAAGGGATGCCCAGAGTCCCTCTCCTCTGGCTCTGCTCCCAGAGCAGACACCCGAGGAGCACACCCGGGGCTCTGGCCTGGTGTGGCCTCAACTCCAGGGCCATCTGTTCCTTACCCCTTGGTGTGAAATGTTTCTCTTCTCCCTAAAGCATTTGTTCTCACAATGTGAGGCTCTTTTGATCTTGGAAGAGGACATGCTATTAAAATAAAAATAATAATAATAGTAATAATAGCCTGAAGACTTCCTTACTTTCAGCTCCACTTTGCTGGCTGCTATTAACTCTGCTCCCAGAGCCTCTTTGCACTGAAGGTGTGAAATGTTCTTGGGGGTCCCTATCTGGGGACAAAGCCTCCTCCTCTGTGACAGTACTGTGGTTGGGCTGTCACTGGCCCCTAAAAGTCTTTGATGCCATGAAGTGGAGGAGAAGAGGGGAGGAAGCTTTCTGGGTTTCTCCAGACTTGTTTCACACAGAAGTCAGGAGCCACCTCTTCCCCAGCTCCCAGAAAAAACAGAGTAGGACAAGATGTTCACATCACACAGCGAGTGGGTCAGAACTGAAACAGAGTTGAGTCCATCTTTGTTGTGAGTGGCCCCAAGACAGCAAAGTGCCCATGCACCTGTTTGCACACCAACATCACCAAGGGAGGTGGTACACCCTAACTCAGGAAAACCAGAAGAGGTTTCCATGCCTGATAAGTTTTCTCAACATTTGGACACAAATACATTTTTAGGTGTCACTAAAATCCCTGGAGAACCAGGCAAAGCAGATGTGGGAAGCACTAGTTGAGCACAGCTGCCCTCAGGTCTCCACTGGGTAGGAGACCTTGGAGACCCAAGGGCCCTTTCCCTGGTGGCACAGTCAGGCTAGATCCTGGGAGCTGGGCAGTTTTGTATTTATTTGGTTTATATATATTTATAGACAATGTACTTTACTTGTACTTGTATCAAATATATAGTATATTTATTTTTCAGGATTGATGCTGCATAGGTCACCTGGATTCGAGTCGGGGACCTCCAATCTGTTGTCTCATGCCTGACCCTGGCTGCAAGGCTCTGGGCTTATTGCACTGAAAGGGCCACCCTACGGTGCTGTCCCCCTCCTCACCCCTGTGCCCCTCAGCCATTCACTCCCACCAACACAGATATTTCAGCACCAATCAGTTTCAGGGTTGCTTTAGCCTCTCAGGCAGGTGAAATGAGGTTTGGGGCAAAGGGCTCGGGTGGAAGGAACAATTGCAGAAGTGAGTGTACAAAATGTTTCCATGCTCTTCAGAGGCCTCACCTATCCTTTCAGTTTACACTGGTCTGACAGCTCCATTTCAACCCCAGCCTTCACATGGACTTGTTCAATATTTACTCAGGCTGATGGGTTTGCTCAGAACTTGCCTCTGTCAGCCTTGCTCTGTCGGGTTCCCTTCCCCTCGGGCCCAGGTTCACACAAAGTTCAGCTTGAAATGAATTCACCCAAAGATGGGCCCAGCTTGGCCTGAGGACCAGAGATGGGGTCAAGCCTGGGTCTCTGCATCCCAGCCAGCCCTCACTAAGGCCAGCACTCAGCACTCCCGGCCAGGAGACTGCTTTGAAAAATTATTTGGGGTTAAAAAAGAAAAAGCTCTGGGCCAGAGAGGACACAGCAAGAAAGGCAGGAGCTGCTTTTCAGTGCAGAGAGCACAGGTCAGCCCTTCCGGGAGGGTGGAGAGTTCATAGACGTTTACTCTGCCCGGGGGGCTTGTGTGACAAGGTACAATCCTGCAAACTCAGTACAACCATTAAAACTGCAGCAGGGGGGAAAAAGGGATATATATCTATATAAATGTATGTATATAATGTAGAAAATGCACACATATTATATATTACAGAAATATATATTTCTATACATAAAAGTATAACTGATGGCAAGAGATGAAAACCTAAAATGAGCAAAACTAAGGCAGATTTGTTCAGGTAACAGCAAGCTGAAATCTGCCCTGACAGCAATAATATAAGATTTTCTGAAAGCCTTTTGTCAGAAAAGCAAATAAAAATTTGATGCAAACCAGATATATTGCAAAGGGGCTTAATGCAAAACCTGTCCACGTTCCCGTTCAAAAGAAAGCAGACAGGACCATAAGGCAAATCCAGGGTGACTCCAAAGGAAATAGCATCTGGGTCGATACAAGGGGCAGCTCTGTGACCGATCCTGTGAGATGGTTGAGTGAACAAAGTTTGGCTAGGAACAGACCCGGACACCTGAGATATCCCAGGGGGATACAGTGGGATCCGAATCTGCCCCTGCCCAGGGCGCTGGGTCTCTGGTACAGGCGGGGAGACTTTTTTCAGGGCACCCGCATCATGTTTGGATGCTTGGTAAAAAGCCCGTGCGAGTTTCTAGAAGGTTTGGGGTCAGACCCCGGGGTAGGAGCTCCTGCCTGAAAGCTGAAGGACCCCAGACTCGGTTTGTACCCAAAGTCCGTGGCAAGAACTTCCGTTTGAGAATCTACAGCCTAGGGGAATATTTGCACCCTTGTAAAACATTGGCAGAGCATCTCAGAGCAAGGGGAGTGTGAGGTCCATATTGCCAGTCTACAGCCCTTTCACACAGGATTGCCAGCAACCGCGCCTGAGGCAGCTCTTAACATCTAACACAAGGAAGGTGAGCTCCCTTTCAGTGGCCATAAAACGAATCCGATGAGATTTAACGGATTTGTTAATGCCTCTAAAATTCTGGAGTTTATCACAGACCCCGTTGATTAAACAACCCGGCGAGATGGCAAAACCCCAACGTTTTGGTCACAGGAAAAAAGAGAGGGGAGGGTGGGGAATTTCACACTATTCCCACCCGGCAATTAGTTCAGTGGAAATATTTTCTCTTGGAAATCCTACCTCAGTTTATCTTGATTGAATTTCTTCCCTCCTTCATTAACACGAGTCCCTCGTGTTTTTTGGTCCACGTCTTCACAATCCCTTCGCTCGAGGCAGCGAGACATGGAGCTACACGTGGGAAGAGAGCAAGAAAACAGAGTTACCAGAAAGAAAACAACGCGTCGCTTGTGTCAAGTACAGAAGCTGGCACCGCAAAAAGACGGTAAAACAAACTGTGTCTCGTCTAAAATCGAAGTCTAACTTTTGCTCAGAGTTCAAAGAGTGTCTGTTCTTGCCAGGCTAAAAGATCAAAACCACCAACAAAAAGCCTTTCTCTAAGAATTTCCGTAATTTAGGTAAGAACATTTTCCCACAAACAAACAAACAAACAAACAAACAAACAAACAAACAAACAAGTGGCTTTTAACCTCGTTTATATTATTAATATGTCTCGGAGAATGGAAGGTATCTTTTTCTTAGTTACTTCTACAAATTATTTATCTGTCTGAACGTGACACACAGGGAAATATTGGAATTGCTGGCATGAAAAGGAGCAGGACTTGAAATCCAGTGTCCGATTTGAAGTCTTTTTGCTACCACTAGTATGTCAAATGGCCACGGATTTACCGTGTGTTTCACCACCCGGCGCGGAAACACCGAGCCCAGCTCCTTCACTACAGAAAAGGGTACGAGACAAACGCTTTCTTAATGACACTTTAATTGTGTTTCCTACGGAAAGATTCGAAGTAGTTCACATTTAAATGCCGATTGACAGAGTGAAGAAAATATAGCTCCTTCTAGCAGCCGGGGATTTGGTGGGGCTCTCAGATTTCAAAGGCAGTGCCGAGGATTCGGGATAAAACCCTCCAGGGTGTTGCAAACGAAATGGTTTTTGGAGCAATGCTTCTAAACCCGGAGCCCGGCCGAAGGACAGGTTGGAGCTTCGCTGCAGGTAGCAGGAAACCCAACGCAGGAGCCCCGGGGAAGCCGGAGTTGCCCTCGACGCTGGGACACGGAGCTGCGGAGGGCCCGGGGCGCTCCGGCCCCGCACCGGCCCCGCACCAGTCCCCCCGCACCCGTCCCCCCCTCACCGGCCCCGCAGGTACCGGGCAACTCTCCGGGCAGCCGCAAATATCTACGGCGGCTCCACCGAAACGATGGGAAAAGTGGAAAAATAGTGGAAGTTGTTCCCTTTGCATCCCCGGTATCCATTTCTTTAGCAGTTTCCAAGGGATAAATCATTTCCTCCCCAGACTTCCCCCCGTGTAGCCGACGGGTTTACTGCCTTCCACACTTTTTTTCCCAGCCGTTCTCCCCTTTAATGTATTATCCCCTCTGAGCTGAATGGCAAGAAAATGTTATTTTTGTGCATTAAAAAATGTCCTCAATAGAAGATCAAAAGTCAGGGCAGTATTTGTCTCCCATAATTATGTTTGGAGGGGAACTTGCAAAGAAACAGAAGTTTGTGAGGATCATGCTCTGCTTTCCCTTAGCCCATTGGCTCTGGGAAGGTTCTCTTCTCCTTATTATTAATGGATTTGGCCAAGCTTTTCCTGCAGTTTGGAGGAATATGCTAGCAAATGAAAGCATCTCATTGATGGATGAGGAGCTGGGCTTTAAATCAGTCCCTACTGATACAAATTATTTTAATATGCCCCTTTTATGATTTATTTCAAATTTATGAAGTAGCGAGCTATGTTGTAAGACTTGATTATGAAGGCTGGTTGCCTACAAAGTGAGGAAGTCTTCTAGGGGAGCTTTTTTTGAATGGTTTATTACAAATTCAGTACATTCACAGCTGCGTTGTCAAGGCTATGTATATCAAGGAAAAGTAAATCTTTTTTCCCTTGACCCATACCCTGCCTCTCCTCCACACTGGAGAATAAATTGATAGTGCCATGAAAATTAGCAGACATTCTTTGTGCATTTAGTGTTGTCTCTGCTGCTCCATCACAAAACCAAAACAAAAAAAAACCCAAACTGACCAAGCCAACAAACCCCAAACAACACAAATAATAAAATCCAGACAGAAAAAAATCTTGGTTTTCTCTCAAGGCAATATGGGGAAGAAGGCAGGCAGAGACTGAGATGGAGCTGTGTGCTGTGCATGCTGCTTCCCAGAAGGGTGAGGCTCTGCTGGGTGCTGTGAAGAGGAGACAGGTTCTGCTTCATGCACCTTACAGCCAAAGACATCAAGAGGGACCAGGGCTGGCTGGGCTGCCTCAGGTGGCTTCTGCCCTTTGCTGTCAATCCAGCACCTGAGAGAGAAGTGACATTCCTCAGGAATGTTGGACTAAGCCAGTTTGCCTGTTCCTGAGGACACAACAGTTGAGTTGTCTGATTCCCAGCTGCCTGTGAGCCCAGAAATAGGATTGTGTAACTCGGAGCTGCTGCAGGAAGGGTGCCCTGAGCATTCCTCAGGGCCAGCTGGAGCCAGGCCCTTGGAGCAGGGGGTGAAGGTGGGCTGAGGTCAGCTGGCTGAACTGCACAGAGCCCGGGGGCAGGAATCTGCAGCTTGCAGACATGCCAGGCTGGGGAGGCTGGTACCCTCTGCAGCCTTCCAGGGAGATGCAGAAGAGGGGATTTATTAAGGACCTGAATTCTTGCAATGTCTTTGACCTGCTGTGTTAAGCCTTGTCCAGTCACACATGAAATACACCAAGAACCCTGTTTTAACTAGCCTGCACTTTTCTGTCATCATCAGCACTGGGTATAAATCAATTGCACAGTCTTGGCTCTGAAAGGTATGACTGGAACCTCATCTGGCTTGCTTAACTGTCTCTGTGCCAAGGCCTCAGCACCCTGCTGTGCTGGACTGTATTCCAGCTGAAGCACATTATAGTAACTGTCTTTGGTGGTCATCATCTCTCTGAGAGGGGAAACATTCGTGGAAGCAAAAGAAGAGAATATATGTCACTAAACAAATGCATTTGATGCATGCAAAGTATCTGCTCAGCATCTCAATTCTTTTTGGACCCTGTCTCTGCCAGATCAGAGGATCTCAGGCCAGTATCAGTGTCATTTCAACACCATAACAGTCAAAATTTTGTTCCTTCTCAAGACCTTTGTATGAGTTTAAAACACAATTCATAAAATTGGGCTTGTACCAGCTACTTGAACATAAAAACTTAACACAGTGATCAGAGGTCAACAGCATCAAGCTGAAGCTGCTGGTGTTCCTGGCAGTAAATCCAGAGCTGCTTGTCCCCCTGGAGTTCCCTCATTCTTGCTCACTAAATGAAGAGTTTGTGAAAGGTGCCAGCAAGAGGGCAAGGGAGAAAGAGCTGTTGTGTTTATACAGAAGGTGGGGAATGGCGGGGGAAGTTTTGCCCTGCCAAGGTTCCTTCCCTTCCTGATCTCAAGGAATGGGAATCCAGTGCCAGTAAATCACTTGATCTCCAGTCTGGGCTGGGCAGTATCACTTCCAGTGGGTTTTGTTTGTTTGTTTGTTTGTTTGTTTACAGCAAAGCCACACTTCTTCTTGGCTTTAGATCTGCTGAACTCATTTTATAGAACATCAGAGAAAGTTTATGTCCAGTATCTACCAGCTCAGTGAAAGTCAAGCAGTGTCATGAGCTTCCCCTGCTTCCCTGTTCTCAGATACATCCAACATTGCTAAATTTCTACTTCTTGCCTAAATCTTCTTCTACAGTGTGGCCACATTACTTCATAAAAGGGGGTTGCCATAAGCATTCCAAGGATATTTACTCACTAGCTTATTTAAAACATCAAAAACCTGGAGTTTTTTTGCCTGTTCAGTTTCTACAAGACAATACAGAGATAGCTGTAAAACTTCTGATATTACTGAAAAGGATTTTAATAAAAAATAACAGCACACATGCAAAGGCTCCCAGCAAGATAAAAATTCTCCTTGATCTGCTGATAGGAAGGAATCTATGAGAGTGGCAGATCAAAGGGAGAACAAAAGCCAAACCTCTGAATAGCAAAAGTAGTTATGTCTCCTCCATCAGTCCTCGAAGTTATATCTCCTTCCTATGTTCTTTGGGGCAAAAGATTTCCTACAGTAAATAATTTCCAGAAATTCGGTGTTTCAAGTAGCACAATAACACAAGGAACTTGGGGAAAAGGAGGAGGATTGTTTTTCATAATGTTTCTTGGAGGCTCCACATCTTTCAATTTCTTATCAGTTTTGAAATACAAGGCACGAAGTCTCTAGCACCACTGGGACCAAAAGGTTATCAGCATGTAAATACCTGAGCTGGAAAGACATGTTTGAGAAAGAACAGATAACATTTTAAACATACTTAGAGCCCACATCCTTTCCAGTTTTTATCCCAATTTCACCTGAACTTTCACAAGTAAAGGTGTGCTTCTAATAACCTAGCAGATAAAAAAGGGTTTATCTCAGATCAAGAGCAATAGAACCAGCACTGTGACCACCTCTGATATTTACTTTTTGTTAGAAAGTGACAGCAAGCTCTGCTTTTAATAGCTTATAAACATTAATCTGAGAATGTGAAACTACTGGTCAATGGCAATAGGGTGACCTGTGTAACAGGGGTTTTGCTGCACCTCTGGCAAACATAGAAATTGAGGCAAAAAATGTGAGTGTGGCTTTGTCTTCCCTGCACAGGAGCAAAACCAGCAAGAAAACCCAGGATTTCTGGTTCTCAGAAGCAACCACTAGACAATGTCAATTCTTAGAAGACCATAGTTCTTATTACCTGGAAAGGAAACACATCAGCTCAGAGGCCAAGACTTCCTGTCCAAACAGGTAAATGAAAAAGGCCAAAGGATATTTTCAAATGAGGTAGAGAAAGAAACCAAATGCTCTGGTATGAAACACTGCAGGGGAAGGGCTTGGTTTGTGGGAGCAGTTCTGATTTAAATGCTGGTGAGTCTGTTAGGATTTGGGAGACTGGAAGCCTTCCTGTTCAAAGTGGTCTTAGTGCTGGCAGGGTGAAAGTCTCCAGAAACTGGTCCATAAGGGCCTAAGAACTAATCAGCTTACAAACCCAGTGGCAGACCTGTCCTTAGCACTCTTGTCTCTAGCAGCCTTGGACAGGACAGCCAGAACACACTTCATTAAACGTGGGTGTTTGTAACAACATTACCTCTGTCTGGGCTGGCTTCCCTTTCTCATCACTCGAACCATAGTGTGTAGAGAGCAGAGCCCAGAGCACCATCCATCTCTCTCTAGAGCAGGTCACGTCTGCTCAGATGCATCACCCTCTAGATTGCACTGATTGTATTGACTAGATCCCTACTGCCTGGGAAGAGCTTCTGGACAACCAGCTTAAAGCCTAGGCAGTGTTCTCCCCTTGGAAACGGGGGCACCCCAGTTCTTGGTGTAACGTGGCATCACCCCATCAACTACAAACTCACACAAGGAGAAAGCAGAGTCTTCACTGTACAACCCAGAAACCATGATGGCATCAAAACTGTTATAACTTGTGGTGGTGAGAGGGCATAGATCTGGCTCAGATACAGGGAAATGAGACTGACTTAAACACACCTTCTCCTCCTCCCCTTCCACCCACACAGAAGTGAAGAAACTGATACCCAGATGGGGCTGATCAAAACCCTGGTGCTGCATCATGAGTCAACCGAATGTGTCATGATTTGCACAAGTTTCTTGCTAAGACACAACAGGGAAGATCTGGGGATTACATCCTGCTGATGGCATTTAGACCAATGCAGAACTTGTCTCTATAGTAAATTCCCTACTTTTTTTGCCCAGTCAGCTTCATGGTATGTCTCATAAATCTCTGTTTCAAAAAGATCACACGTTAGTGCTTTATCTCTGGTATGTGCTACCCCATGTTTTCTCTGCTCACAGTATATTAGCCTCACACAGGTGGGGAGAAAGCAAAATAAACATTATCAAACAAGGGCATCAAATATTTAGTGTAGAGGTTTCTGAGTGCTTCAGGATGAGTGGGACTGTTTAGATATCAGATGTTCTCCTGCCAGGTCAAATGAACCACTGTTGAGTAATGGCTAAGTTCCCCTAGCCACCTTTGGCCATCAGTGCATTATCACCCCTGCCCTTTAACTTTCTGTCCAGGGCAAGAATCACTTTCTTAATCCAGCATCTCAGCCTAAAGCTGTTTCAGCTGAGACAGGGGATTGTTTACAGAAGGTGCTGGCTCCCTCCCCTCCACCTGGTTTCTGTCTGGGCCACACTGTTAGGGATGAGGGCGATACATCATTTATCTTGGCCTCATTTCACAGGCAGGTCCTGCTGTCAGTGTGCTGTTGGTGTCTGGAGGTGCAGCATCCTGATAAGCACGCTCTGCTCCCCGGTGGGTGAGCCCTGCACTCAGCAGATGATCGGTGCTTTGCTTGATACCCCCCAGCGTCCAGAGTGCTGCAGGACATGGGATCCAGCTGGCAGGGGCTAACAGGAGTTTATGCAAAAGGGTCAAGTGGTTCTTGTGTTCAAGGGACCAATAAATACTAAATAGGAAAGATTGCTTTTTATTTTTTTATTTTATTTTTATTTTTTTATTTTTAAAATTTTTTTTCTTCCCACCCATTGTAGGAAAAAGGCTGGAGAGAAGGATGGGAAATTGTTCATGTCTTGAGGCTGATTTAAACCCTGGGGTAGCCCCACTCGGTGTCCTTTGCTTTCTCAGGGCTTAGGGTTTCAAAAGTAAAAGGGGACTCATATGGGTCAGTTTTTTAATATGGCCATTTAACTGGTTGCTGTTAGAAACACCATCCATGCCTGGTAATACAGAAAAGGAGGGAAAAGGAAAAGAAATGTTCAGACACAGAGTTGTGTGAAGTTTATAAACCTTCACACTGAAAGGTATAAACTAACCTCTGACTAATGCGTGTCAGGGAGAAAGTTTCCTTGTGGGGAGGTGATTTGATAATTGCATTTGCAGAGGTTTCTTGTATCCTCCAGTGCAGCAGCTTGTGCTGTCTCCTGGAGAGAGTCTCGGGCCAGAAGAAACAATGCTCTGATCCAGTTCCAGTTTTATGACACTAAGTCCTGCACAAGAGGTTTGTTCTTTTCTGTGCTCTGTCATAAGAAACCAATGCATGGATGGTCGTGGAAAAGCTCAGCTTAAACCAAAGGTCTGTTCTGTGGGATGTTGTCCAGGGTACTGCATGAACCTGCAGGCACACGATGGGGTGCTGGCCTCAGAAGCATCTATTTTAAATTCCTGGGAGTTCACTGTTTGTCATGCACTGTGTACAAGGGACAATTATCCACAGCCAGTACATGGGTTGGAATGGGGTGGAGAGGGTGTGATACCTTTTTAACAAGAAAACCACTCCCAGACACCTTAGGCCTCAGCTCTCTGTTATCTTCCTCTCTGGCAGCATTTTTACCTGTCCAACCTCGTTCACCAGTGTGAAAACAGAACCTGCAGGTCACATAGAAAGGACAAGGTAACAAAGAACTAGGCTCCATTACTTAAAAATGGCCTATTTTAAATCACACATGCCTGCTTCTCTCATCATATTGATTTTCCTTTTCTCAACAAGTGCTCTTGGCTGCTGAGAAGCTGGCTGAGGTTTTGAAATCTCTGAGTAACTAATATATTGTGTCAGTTTGCACCAATTCAGAGAGAGAAAAAAGGCAAACCAGGAAAGCAAGCCCAGACTGTTTGCTCAGATTGAAAAAAAGAAGCTGTTTCAGTAGGATGACAAACATGGCCAGCTTTCTATCCTAAAAATGCAAGCTCATCTTATTCATAAAGATGAATGTTATGGCTCTGACCTGCTCTTGGGTCACTTCAAAAGCACTGAACAGCTGGGCACAATCCTTCAGGCTTCAGTTGTATGGGGCAGAGCAGGATTTACCAGGGTTAAGAGATCTGGGAAGAAGAAGGGATCAGAGAAGAGTTACTGGTGTGAGGAAGGACTGCTGTGAGCTGGCAGACTTGGATGTAGACACAGATGGGGACAGCAGAGAGTTCTTCAGAAAGAGGTCATTGCCATTGTCAGATCTGGGGCTGTGACATGGCTGGGCTGGCCAGGATTGCTGCATGTTCAGCCACCCTGGCAGCTGCAGAGAAAACCTGGGAGCCACCAGAGCAACAGTCACACCTGAAGGGCTGCTCAGAGCTCTCACATGGCTGCAGGCAAAGGACAACGTATTCTGACAGCTAAAGGTGGAACCTTGTGGAGGCTAAATCTTCTCATTCTTATTTTAAGTATCAGTTAATATATCCAAGTCAAAATCTGTAATTGAAAAGATTTTTTAAAAGACACAACAATTTAGCCATGGGGCAGTTTGGTCCACCTGCTGCTCACTCTCTGGAGCCTGCTTACTTCTCCTGTGGCATTCCTAGAGAGGGAAAAGCAACAGGGGGATTGTGTATTGGTTCAGGGTTTTAGATTGCTGCCTATCATAGTAAGAGCCTTTTACGTAAGAACAAGCAGCAACAGCAAATTGACCAGCAGATTTCACCAGAGGGACTAATTTCTGCTAACTTTAGATGCTTGAAATGTGTATGTTTTCATCCAATCCTGTCATCCAGACTCCTTTTAGAGCTGGGGGCAGCAGCAGGCACTTTGTCTGCACAGCTGAGCTACCTTCTGGCTTGGGAGGAGATGAGCTGCACCTTAAATGTGGCCACTGTCCTCAAGTTACTATAAATTATAAAGCAAGTCCAAACTGCCAGTTCAGAGACAGACACCTACCACATCCAGGCTGACTCACCTGCAGCATTGCTCATATTCCTCCCTGTATGGACATACCAGTCTGCCAAGGCAATACTTCAAAAGTTGCTATAAGGCTTTAAATACTTTCTGATTTTTCCTGGATGGAGTTTTGGGTGAAAAAGGAGATTTTCTTTTAGAGTTGGGCTGGTTGCCTTTACACCACCAAAGCTTTTGTAAGGAGGAGCAGCATCTCCCAGCAATGGCCAGATTCAGAGTTTGGGTAAGCTACCCCTTTCCACACTAACACTACAGCATGCTGACAACACTAAGAATTTGTTTGCTGAACACCTGATTTTGCAGACAAGACACAGATAAACAGCAACAGCCCCTCTTAATGAACACAGCAGCATCTCCAGATAAACTGTCACCACTTATGTCGTGCCCAGCTTCAGTATCACCAGAGGAGGAAATGTTTCAAAGCTTGTAAAAACAAATTCCTCTCCCACCCTCCTCTTCTCAAAGTTAGAACTCATAAAAGTTGTTCTCTATGATGTTTTTCGAACAAAGTAGAGATGAAGAGCTTGCTTCCACCTTGCCTACCCATGTACGAATAGGATACACAAGGTTCTAAATTATTGCAGATTCTGGAAGTGTGGGCTGTCAGTTTCTGGAAGTGTAGGGTCAGCAAAGCAGTTTCCAGTTCCTGGCTTGTCATTCTGTGGGACTCCTCGACACCAGAGCGTACACCTAAGGGTGCTGGGGTGGGAGTTTACTCTTACAAGCATCTGCAAAGAGAACGGTTTTGCCTCAAGTGAGTTGGACATTTCTAAATCAATCCACAGAAGTCTGAGAGCAGTAGATGTAAAAATGTGCTTGAGTCTCTGCCTCTGCACAGGAGGAGACAAGATGGGGTTGAAAACACTGAGCGTCCTGCACCACCTCCTTCATGAGTCTGGGAGCCTCAAGCTGCTACCGTCACAGCTGCTGTTTCACCCTAGATCAAAGGGGAAGAAGAAAACCCCAAACCTGGTCTTTAGGACAAGGTTGTGCTGCAAAATAGGAAACATTTGGGACTAAACATCGTTTTACTCTTCTGTGCTTGAACATAAGGTCCTGACTCAGGAAAACAGCTTGTAGATGCTATCACAGCACACATTAACAATCAGGATAATCAGGGTCTGGAGTTGGAGTCTGTGGCTGTCACAAGGGCTATTGGTGAAAGAATTTAACATTTATACCAGACTTTTACAGATACGTTAATACCAGTGGTTTTGGACTGCAATCAAGAAAGTTAAGCTAAGTATATTTATAAACCTCATCTGCCTGGGGAGACTGACAGTCTGATTTTCATTCCTGCTAAGGTCCCTTTTTTACATAAATTGCTTTTGCACACACTTTAGAGACACTTTTTTCCAAGCCAGAGACTTGTAAAGGCAGTTTCATGTAAATGAGAATCAGGCCATCAGTATGAACACTATCCATGTCTGCAGATGTTTGCCAAGCTTCAGGCCCCCTATAACATCTGCTGAGGAGAAAAAATTCATGAGCCTCAGCAGTTAAGAGTTTGGGGTTTTTTAAAAGCCACATCAAGGACCTGTGAAGCTTTGTGGTGACTGTTAAGCTTATTGCCAATGAGTGCATTTCTTTGGACAACATCATAAGGAAATGTGAAATGGAGCAGAGATTAAAGCACGGGTGGATTTTGAAAAATGTAGAGACTGGTTTAATGCAACCAGGTGGAGACTGTCCGGTGCTCGGAGCTTTTCTAGGCCCCTTTGTTAAACATCTCAGTCTTCCCACTTCTTCTTTGAAAGGAAACTTTTCCCCATTATTCTCTGTGGTTTACAGGAGGTCAGCAGAGCTGGGCCAATTTACACGAGCTCAGAATCTAATTAATTAAAGTGCAGTTTTCTCAGTAGTGTTGTGACACACACCTGAGATTCACACAGTTTTGTAGTCTTTGAAGATCCATCTAAAAGCTGTATGTCCATTTGTTAGTCCTTTGTCTCCCCTTTACATGGTCTCCTACTCATCCTGTTTCTTCCTTTCGTCTCTGCTAAATTTATGTTGGTTTGTAGCCAGAACTTCTGGCTCCTTCATTCATGGCTAAGTATAGATGCCCAGAAAAACACATGTGAAAGAGGAGGAACATGCCCCACAGTCATAGCAGGTTTACCACCCATCTAGAAAGAAATCTAGGGCCTATTTTAGCAGGATCTTTCACAAGCAGATTGCTCATTCACTATCTTCTTCTCCAAGTGTCTGTTGGACTAATCAAGGCCCCTGTCCTCAGCTCTTTGCTGTTCTGCCCTGGTGAGAGTCTGGAGAGCAGAGGTCAGGGTTATACTGCTACTGCTGCTGCCAGCAGGGTGTCATTCCCTGGTCATGGAGCATACGTCCATGTGTGCTCTCACACCCCAGCTCCCCAGGCCATCCTGGAGGCCCTGGTTTAACTGGACAGCTGGCAGATCTAAACTGCTGCATCATTGTTGGTATTCACTTCCACCTGCCCATGTACCTCCACTGTGTGCAGCCATGGTGACCATGGGAAGGGACTCTTGGAAGCAGGTACCAAAGGCAGGACCCCATTCAGGTTGGGGTTTTGTGGCTATTGGAGGCAGATTTGGCTGGTTCCCTGATCCAGCAGCCAGAGTCAGTGTCCCTCCTGTGTGTCCCTTTGTCTTGGTCTCTGTATCACCCTCTGGGGTAGAATCCATGTTGCAGTGCTCAGATGCCCAGTGCAAAGCAGGATTAGACTGACATGGCCTTCCTCTGCTGTAAGAATAGAGTTTAGTCTGTCATTCCAAAATGAAAGAACAAGTCTCTCTAGATTGCATGGATCTATAATCCGGGATCCTAAAACTCACCCACCCTGGATTTTGTCTGCACTTTTCTGAGAATTCAAAGGCCTCAGTCACGTTTTGCATCATACCCCAACCTCATACCCAGACAAAATGTGATTCCAGGATTAGCAAGAGGTTGCAGAACAGTCCAGAGTCTTTCTAAGTGTTCATGGTGCTGGAGTTCAAATGCTGTTCACTTCTGCCCGCTGAGACCACATGGCTGTCAACAACCTCTCGGCAGGAATCTTGCCTCACTCTGGGGAAAGGAGATGCTGGCTCCTTGGCACAAACAATCCCACGAGCTGTGCAGGAATCAAGCAACTCAGCTAATGAAAAAGAACACCAGTAAGTCTCTGGATGTGTTGAGTGAGACAGCGAGATGAGACGTTAAATGAAATCAGAAAAATGTCTGTCCTGGCAGCTGAGGAGGTGTCAGTCAGTCAGGGTGTCTCTGCCCTTGCAAATTCTCAGTGAGGATGCCTCGAGGCACTGGGCTAGGATTCTGAACACCCTGAGTCTATCACAGATGAAGTTGTTTCCCCTACCCCTTCCCCAAATGTACATACTCCTCATGACAGTTATTCCGCTGGAATATTTTTTCCTGTTGTAGATACCATCTTTCCAAAGTTGGGAGGAAAAAAACCAACACAACAAACCAGCAGAGAAAAAAAGCAGGAGACATTTCAGAGGTGAAACTGGCCAGCTGGCAGTTGATTTATGAAGTGCTGAAAAGCATCTTCGGAGCTGTCATTTATCTTAAACCTCTCAGCCTAAATAAACAAAGAGCCCCCCTTCCTAATTATAGTTACAGTAGAAACAACCCCAAAGCCTAATAGCTGGCATCTGAACCCAGCATCCTTCAGACATCCAGCCCACAGATGCACTCTAGTGGATCAAGGCTTCCAGCCCTTCCTGGATCCAGCTAACCTGTCCCTTCTCTCCCTCACCTCCCGAAATGGAAATCAGATCAAAAGCAACAGGGAAAGCAAATCAAAAGCAACAGAGCCATCTCAGTCCCGCTGAGGAACTGCAGATCCACAGCAGGCTGGCAAAGCAAGCTTGTCCAGTGACTAGCATTAGATCCTACACCAACTGCAGAAGTGCTCCCCATGAGTTTGTTTTGCATGTCGACTGCTGCTGCATTTCTCCTGGGTTCTGCTGCATTTACCGGTCTAAGGGATCTTATCTGCTTGTTTCAGCTAAGAAAGGATGTGCAGTCTTCTGCAATTGCTGGTCATCCTATAGGGTTTGGGTTTTGTTTTCCATCATATACTTCAGGTCTCTACAGATGGAGTAAAAATCCACATTACAAGGAGCTCTACCTACTTTCTGGGAGTAAATGGGACATTTAAAGCCTTATGGCAGCTGATGACTCAATGGCAGAAAAACTCCAGCTGGACGGGCCTCAGCGTCCATCTATAGACACACAGAGCAGACACCACTCTTTTGAAATTCCTTTCGGGACCAGATTTCCTTCTTGCTCTCGTTGTAGCAAGAGGTCATTGTAGGAACTGAGCTCTCTTCTCAGCTTTTGCAAATAAGCAGAATTCCACTGAAGGAAAGAAAATTGGCCCAGCTTGGACCAGCTGAAGACATGCCAGGATAGAAATATGCCGTTATAAAAATAGTGTGATAAAAAAACTTGACTGTGTCCATGTTCTTCATCCCTCTATCTTCTCTTCTGTCATTTTGCTTATATTCCCTGCCACACTTTTAGCATTTGAAAGCCGTGTCTCACATGACACTGGTCATAAATAATGTTTACTGAACTACCTTCATCAGCAAATACCACATTATACAAAGATAAAATGCAATCAGGAGATAAGTGAAAGACCAGTCCTGGTTTTCTCTGGTGGATTTCAGAAATTATAGCAGCAGTTTTGTGATTTTATAATTGGGAATGTAGGGCCAGGCAAAGTGAGTTGCTTAGAGCTATCAAGCAAGCTAACCTGGGAACAAAATGCAGATTTGCTGATTCACAGCCCAGGGCTTTATCCACTGCTCTGCCAACACAGCTCGCTGCTAAAGCACGAGCACAACAAACAGTAAAAGCACTGGAAAATACAAACTGAGCTCGTTTTGTAAGAAAGCACAGTTCCCCCAATAGCTTCAGAAAACCCTTTACATTTGGATTTCCAAGGTGACAGAGAACTTGAACACCAGTTGAATGCAGCTGACTGTGCCAAGAGATCCAGTATGAAGAGTGCGGCCAGAAACTGTGGGTGAGCAGAAACATTTGGATCATCAGAACAAGTGCACAGAAGTGCAGCAATGGAGTTCATAATAAAGCTGCTTATGAAGTCTTCTCATCGAGAGCACTCTAAGCCAGGCTGGATCTAATTCCCAACTGTCTGAATCACCTCTGTGCCAGTATCACTAATCCTCCCCTACCAGGAATGGTCCCCAAAGCCTGCTGGATGAGCCAACATTGAGATATTCACAGCAGAAAGACCAAGAATAGAAGAGCTCGTTGATATTATAATTTTTTCCTGGATAAGAAGAAACCATTTCAGGGGAAAGCCACAAGCACAAAGATGCTTACAGGGAGGTCCAGATCCCAGCAGCAAGTGCTGGAGGAAAGGTTTCCTCTCGTCTCTTGCGTTAGGGTCACTGTCGACCAGCAGTTCTTGTGGGACTACCAGGAGGGAGCCTAGACTGTCACTTCTTCTTTCAGAAGAACTAAATGCACTATTAAATTAGAACTTTTTTTGAGGCAGAAAGGTTGATCTCACTTGTGGAGTGATCAGCTGCAGTGCCACTTTCATAGCACTGCATAACAGCTAAAAGAATCCAAAATTACTAGGCTGTCATGGTTATAGTGCTGCTATGTCTGCATGATACAGAGGCCTGGGATTGTCTCTGACACACAGGATAACTGGAGTTACCTTCTGTCTTCCTCAAGGGCAGAAAACAATGTATTAGCAAACCTACATTCTGAGTAAAAATATTTGACAGAATCGCTTTAACCTCTCTGAGCAGCTGCATATTTCTCTGCTCCTGCTCAGTTTGAACACATTCTTATCCATGCCTCTCAGATGTGCTTGCAGGGAGAGCAAGAGCAGCATTTTCTTCCTGATAATTTTCTCTGCACCCAGCATCCCACCCTGTAATCTCAGTTTCTCCAAACTGCAGGAGATTAAACACTTTGCTCTATCAGCATCATTCAGACCCTCCATACCTTTGATCAATTTATAGCTCTTCTTTGTAACTTCTCCAGAATTTGTAAATCAGATAACTCCTCCTATCTAACAGATAAGTGAGTGAGTCCAGATGCACCAGACTCACCAAGAAAGCATAGGAGATAATGTCAGAGATTCCACATGCATGAAATCTGGATCCTTGTCTAGTGCAAGATACCAGTGTTTTGGGACTTGTTAATTGTTGCTTTTTTAAACACAGAATCCTGTATCAGATTATTTTCAACCAGAAGCCACAATTGCATACCTGATGGAAAAATAAAGGGAAGGGGAGAAGAGAAACAGGCACGAGAAGGAGGAATGGGAAGTATTTTATGGAGAAAGGATAAATTGAAGTTGTCACTCTTCTGAGTGGGATTTATTGCATGACTTGCTTCAGAATACATGGAGCTTTTAAAGTACTGAATTGCACCTGCTCATTGTGGGTGCAAGAACACAAAAAAAGAGGAAAAGGGAAAGGGAAAAGGAATGGGAAATGGAGAGGGAAAGGGAAAGGGAAAGGGAAAAGGAAAGGGAAAGGGAATGAAAGAGAAGACAAAGAAAGGCAAAAGTGTTACTCTATTCTGCAAAGTCATTCTGGACTGTTGTGATTGCTTCAGGCTGTCACTGGTTTTGCACCAATCCAGCCTACTTATTACTGCTTACAGGAAGAGAATGAACTGCATCTCTTCACCCAGAAGAAACAGAAGGAGGGAATTATCCTGGGCTCAATTGAAACTGCAGCCAGCAGAAATTTGTGTCTGTTTTTTCCTCCAGCTGTGAGCCATCTGTAGTTATCCCTAACTTTTTTTTTTTTTTTTTTTTTTTTTTAATCTGTAATAAGTTGATAGCTCCAAGGGGTGAGCACACTGCAAGGCAGAGAAACTGATTTCCATGTTGCCATCAAGAAGTGGTTCAAATGGATCAAATGAGAAAGGAGGAAGCTGGCTACTCCTGACAGCCATGGTAACAAGCTACAAGGCCATGGAGCAGTGACATGTCATCTTCTGGTAGAAATATGAACTTTGGGGAGGGGGGGACAGGAAAAGAGACACATTTGAAAGCAGTTTCTGCAAGTCTGGAGCAAACAGACTCCAGTGAATGTGTGTACATGCAGGGTGTGAAGACAAGGGTGCAGGAGAAACACCTGCCTGCTGGAAGGTTTTAAAACTTCTCTAGGCATCTAATTCTGGCTCCTGAAACAAACAGGACTGAATTCAACCATCTCAGTATGCTGCTGTTCTCATGCTGCCCTGGTGGCCTGTTTCTGGGCTGCTGATGTTAACCAGCAGAGCTGGTAGAAATGAAGAATTTACATCAGTGTGAACACAAGAATTCATAACTGAGTGGTGGATTTGAAAGTAACTGAGTGAGATGATACCTCAGAGTAGGTTCCATGTTCCACTGGGCCAGTCCAGCAAAGCTCAGGGTCCTTCCCAAGGCTGGTGGTGCCTGCTGGCTGTAGTGTGAGTCCTCAGGGTCCTGTGGGATGGTGTCTGAACCTGGCTCTAAAGCTCACGGGAAGGCGAAGGCCCCAGCTTAGCATGCACCCAGGTTCTCGTTCACACAGCACAGAGGGATAGGATACACCAGATGAATCCAACAGTCCCACAGCCCAATCCATCAGCAGACAGTCTAAGGTCAGCTCTTTCTACATAAACTGCAGAGCTGTGGCTGGTGAAGCTGGCCTAACAGATGGCTGTGTGGATAGAATGCATGCGACTCACATCTGCTCTCAAGGCCATCTCTCATTTCCCAGAAGAGACCAAGCCACTTCTGCCTCACCTGGTCGCCAGATACCTTGTAAAGATGGAGAATGCTGAGGCTGCAAGTCCTCCTTTGCATTACACCTCCCATTGCCCCAGTCCTTTGTGCAGCGTGCTGATCTGGCAGCATTTTATATGTGCATCACCCAGGTGTAAGCTAGGCTGCTAGAAATGAGGTCTTGCAGCTTTACTTTGGATCCTGGAAGCAATGATACCAGAGGAATGTAACCCTGCTCCATGGGATGGCCATCCTCGAATATGGCTACTTTTTTCAAGGGAATGCCAAGCATTTCTGAACCTGAAACCTCAGCAGCTTTCCTTTAGATCAAATGATTGCTGAGCATTTCCAGGAGGCTGACTCAGTAACTTTGTGAAAGTGCTAATGCTGAGTGCTCCTGTGTTGACAGGCAGAGGAACAGCAGTTTATGGTCTTCCTTGTTCACCAAAAGAAACCTTATCTCTGATCCTATAGTCACCCTGAACAAATGCAAGGCCTTTCTGGGGGAGATGCGTGTGTTGTGTTAATTGCATATTTTACTGAGATGAAAGGTCTCAGCATCTCTCAGTAACTTCCTCTGCTTCCTTTTGTTCTCTAGAAGCCTCATTTTTTCCCTCCTAATATTTATTCATGAGGATTTTTGCTTTCAGAAGCTTTAGAGCAGCTGCTCCTGGTCTGACGGAATTCACTCAGCAGCAGAGATGTCTTTTCATCTGTTCAGCTCAGCCAGCTTCACCATCGACAAGCATCTGCTTCTCTGGACAGGACTCCAGCTTCAGCACCATTAATATGCATTTTATGGAGTGCAGTGGAACACATGTGCAATCTGCAGGCTGAAGCTGCCTCCTAGTTCTGCAGCTATGTACACCTGCATGCAAAGGGCATCTTGTTGAGCCAAGCTCTTGGTCTTCAGAAGACGGACATGGATTCATGAGCTGCAGTGACAAATGAATATGTCCTAAAATCTTCATTTGGACTTGACTTCTTTTAGGGTAGTAAACTTGGCCAAGTTCCTCTTTGGTGCAAGTCCAAAGTTCAAATTTTTAAAGTCATTAGTCTGGTTCTGAGTTGAATTTTGATGAGTTGATTCCAAAATAATGGGAACAGGGTTTGGTCTTATCATGGCGAAGCAAAAAGTGCTTCACCTGTAATTGTCTGGCAGAAACTTTTCTAACAAGGACAGACTAGAAGTTCTATCCAACAATAGAAGAAGACTTCACAGTCTATACTCTTGTGCTCATTTCAGCACACCCCAATGAATAAAGCTCTATATTGTGGTTGTGCAGCTGATTTTGAACACATAAAACATCTGGTGTCACAGGCACATCTGGTAGCTGGAGAACCAACCACCTGCTGTGCAAAGTGGCAGCAGCATGAAGGGAAAGGGGACGTACAACTCCAAGAGGAGTGCATGTAGAGCACAGAATGGACTCAGGGTCAGTATGAGGCAGCTAATATCTCATCATTTTCTGGAGATTTTAAGCACATTTCCTTCGCTCAAATACAAGTCGCTGTCGTCATTTCCTCACATTTTAGACCTCCTAATTGAAAGCAGCCAAAGTTAGGAAATTCAGACTTAGCAAACACAAAACTTTTCTAAATCCCCTCCACCTTCAGCCTGTTATCTTTCCTCACAGGGAAGGTAGCAGCATTTCCCCTAGAAAAGTGAATTTTGCAATTTCCAGGCATAAAAGAAGGTGGGGGGTGAGGTTTGAGTTGCATTAGTACCTGCAGCCATGAATGCTTGATCCAGTATCATATGTGACTTACACAAAGCACATCTTTCTTTTGGTATGTCTCCAAGTATCCTGAGGCTCCTTTGATTTTACTTGAAGAATCTCAGCTTTGAAGATATAAAATAAGAGGAAAGGGAAAGGAGAAAGGGAAAAGGAAAGGGAAAAGGGAAAGGGGAAAGAAAAGGGGAAGGGGAAAAGGGAAAAGAAAGAAGGAAAAAGGAAAGGGAAAGGAAAAGGAAAACAAAAAAGGAAAAATAAGAAGAAAAAGAAGAAGAAAAAAAGAAGAAAAATAATAAGAAAAAAGAAGGTAGAACTGGAACATATGGAACAGGTTCTGCTCTGGGGTAGAGTTAATCTCACAAAGATGAATGAAACTGGTGTAATTGCTTCATTCTCCTCCTACTTTCCCCATTAACTTCAGAAGAGGGACCTTTAGGTAATAACTAGAGTGGGATGACTGGATCAGTTGCAGCTTTCAGAAACACAAGCCCCTCATGCCTCTGTGATTCAGTTTCCTCTCTGGTACTAGAAGGGAATAAAATGTTCCCCCCTTGCCTTCCCAGCCCCAGAAGTGTTGGAGATCCTCAGGTGTGTCACACTGTGGGAGGCTCAATCACTGCTATCTAATGACTTCATTACTTCATTAGAGAATTTCAGTGGAGTCTGGAGAACCAGGATGGGGGGTCCCCAGATCCCTGCCAGCGTGGAGATGTCCCCTAGGGGAATCTAGAGCTCTGCACCAACTACTTCCAGAAGGGAATCTGTGGAGCTGCAGGGCTTGCACTGGGGCAATGGCCAGAGCCTCCTCCTCGCCTGCCAGGCCTTCCATCTGGATGTGTCAGGGAGCACTGGGGAGCCACCGAGCCAGAGACAGATGCAGTGAAGAGGGAGCAATGTTTCACTAGTCTGTCAACATGTCATTAGGCTCTCATGAGGGAACATAGAGCAGAAGGGTGGGAGAAGGAGGGGGGAGATGGTGAGGGGAGAGAGAAAGAAAGAGAAAGAGGGGCAGAGAAAATGACGGAGTATTGGAGAGATGGAGAGGTTGGTGCCAATGCCATGTAAATCACTGCCAAGGGGAGAGCTCCATCAAACACAAGGCCAGTACTATAAATCAGCCCATAATTAGGTGCAAAGAGAAAGCTTTAACATCCTCATCAAATTGATTAATACATCTCGTGGCTCAGGACAGATGTAGATGGTGTTTATGAACAACTGCAAGGCAGCCAAAGCTGTGTCTGGGGCAGGAGGAAAAGGGGCAGGAGGGAGGAGTGATGGATCTGAAAACAGAAGCTCCCCTTCTCTTCATCACCACATTCTCCTGGCCAAGGGCTGAGGGTCTCCCCTGCCTCTCTGCTCATCTGCCTGCAAGCTTTGTGGAAACGAAGTAGTTAATGTTAGCACAGCATGAAGGCAATTGAAAGACTTTATTTTAGGGGCTGATCCAAACCCATCAGTGGTAATGAACATCTTCCCATTGATTTTGGTGCAGTTTGGTTCAGATTGTTAATAGGCACAACCACAGGTCTTGGGTGAAGAGAATAAAGAGATAAGAGAAAGCAGAGAGACAAAGGAACTCTGCTTGCATTCAACTTGGCAAATCTACCACTAATTTGAATGGGTCAAGGTTTAGTCCAGATCCTGTGTCCCAGAGGGGGGGTCAACAACAGAGAGTGCAGGAAAGGATGGGAAGGGTGCTCCCAGCACTGAGATCCTTATGTCAGTGGTGGCTGTGAAGCAAAGCAAAGCTAGAAGTGAAGATCTCCAAGGCACCCTCATGGCTGCTTATCCAAGGCTTTCTACAAACCACTCAGAGTTTTTCACTTTCTAGGAGTAAGCACCCCCCACTGAAGGAGTCTGGTTTTTGTACTTGCCATGTGGTCAACTTGAAAGTACTCAAAAGTTTGGAACAATGACTGTTACATTAATTCTGTGTCATTATTCTTACTGTTGATGTATTTCAAATCCCAGTCTGGGGATTGTTATGAGTTGCTAATGTTCATATTTATTCATTATCACCAACAAACACACAGAGTGCTGACCAAAAAGTGCTTACAAACAAAGGATAGGTACAAATAGCTGGGAGACCCTAAGGAAATGATGAGACAATGTTTGTCAGCTGGGTAAGGCCACAGAATAGGAGCACTTGCTGCCCAGATTTTGTCAAATGAGCATGCAGAGTGCACAGGTGAGGTGGTCAAAAGTGCATGATGCAAACAATTTATCATGCAGCTCTGAG
The DNA here is from genome assembly GCF_020740795.1 of Apus apus. Taxonomy (NCBI): domain Eukaryota; kingdom Metazoa; phylum Chordata; class Aves; order Apodiformes; family Apodidae; genus Apus; species Apus apus. The sequence continues at coordinate 2,146,559 of NC_067306.1, read as the reverse complement.
CTTCCCTGTTATTCATCACCTCTAGGTGTGTGTGCAGAATGTGTGCATGGCCAGGGGAGCTGAAGACAGGGCAGGAGGAACAGCTCTGTGGAGGGAAGTTGCAATAGAATCTCAAATCTGCAGCTTTTCTACCCATTTTGCTGCAATAAATGCTGCAATTCCCAGCTCTTACAGGCTGGTTTTGGTCACTTTGGCTGTAAAACCATTCATAAAGGAGGTCAGCATCACTTCCACCTCTTTGGACCTCCAGCTCAGTGCTCTCCCACTCCCTTTTTCCCCTAGGCTGCACTGCCTGGCATTCATCCTGCCCTGGGGTGCTGAGACAGAGCCCTCAGTTTTCACTCTGGCCTGCCAGCAGGGATCTCCTGCTCCTGCTGGGGAAGGTTAGTAAAAAGTCTGAGACTTGCAAGTGAGGTGTCTATGCTGGAGTGACAAGATACTTAACCCCTCAGCCCTTAACAGTTACAGACATGATGTGCTATGCATGTGTCAGCAAATAATTCAGAGGTGAAGGGGTTACAAGAAACACAGCTCCTCCAGATCCCTCCCTTTGAGGAGACACAGGTTGGCTTGGTTGGCTCCAAAACATGGCTACCTTGAGCCCCACATCAGGCTGCAGTGACTGCTTCATAGGATGTAGTAAAAACTGAAAAAAACACCACCTCAAACTTTCCATAGAGACAACACAAGACTTATTTACTGGCAAGTAGCACCCAAGAAAGGAACTCTTTATAGACAAGTTTTAAACATCACTAGTTCCAAGGACCTTTAACCTCTCTGTATTAATCCTAGCAGACAAAGACCTTGCCCATGTGTCATCATGGCAGAAGGATAAGATCCCAACAGACATGACTTACAAGCTCCAAAAGCCACTCCCTGTGCTCACCACCAGCCCACAGACTCCAGGGATCCCAGCAACAGCCACCCAGCCCCGAGGGATGAGCCACTAAAGGGGTTTTGTCATACTCTGTCTGCCTTGCAGAAGAGCTGGAGAGGAAAACACAGCCTTAGCAATAATTCCACCTCCTACCACCACCCACAATATGTTATGAGCAAGACAATGAAGAGAAGCACTGGAAACACTTGGCTTTTAAACTGAAGAAGCCTTCAGATTAAGTGGATAGTGCTCCACTTGCTTGTTCTCTGTTTTTCTGCTGGAATTCTATATTCTCAAAAAACAGGAAACATTAAAAAAAAAAAAGAAAGCAGAATATACTTTTCAGCTGCAAAATCTCTTCCATCCACTTAGGCTCCCTGCCCACACTAAAGGATAAACATCTAATCCTTAGCTAGAGCAGTCATCCTTGCTGCAGAAAATAAATGCTTTCAAGGAAAAATAAATCAATGGAAATTAGCAAAGCTCAGGGTAAAAAATCCATGCCCTGCCAGTGTGATGCTTGAGACAACATTTTTTGCATGATTTAATGTCATGTAATTACAGAGATCAGTTCCCATTTTTAATTTATTCTATCCCTCCATTTATTAATGTTTCTTAAGCCTGAACCTGCTCTTCTTGTAATCAGTGGCAAAAGGCTCTCAATTTAACAAGGACAGAATCTGCCACACTGTAAACTCTATAGATAGAGATGTTTTTTTCCTCCTATATTTTCCACTTCTTGTTGGAACAGAGACCAGCCTCTAATGGGAGTTCTTGGGTAGTACTGGGATACATTCAAGGGGCTATACTCCTTTTTTCTCTTAATATGTACATGTGCAGTTAATGAAAAGCAGCCTGCAAACATCATGCCCAGATTCCTCTCATGCCTGGGAAAATATTGAAAAACTCTTTACACTCTGTAGAACCGCATTAGTGAAAGAAGAGAAACAAACCTTCATGTGGCAGGTACACTGCTGGCTGACTGCAAGATCCACTGTTGATTGTCATGGGGGTTTTGCTTTAAATTAGGTCTAAGTGAGAATTTTAGGATGTAACTTTATGCACATTCATACAGGATGATATAAAAGTTACATTTCAGGAATCAGACCTGTTTTCCCCACCTTTATCCTGGTGTTACTTGAGTTACTTTTGATTTCCAATTTTTAAGGTTAAAAAAGAGCTGGGATTTAGAAACAGTAACTGCAGCAGAGCTTTGAAGTTGCTGCCAAATAAACTCTCCCACAGAGCAGACACTGAGGTTCCTTTCTGTCCCAGTCATTGTATTGAATGGGATATTGAATCTTATGATGTTTCCCATGTTAAGTGACTTTTCCAGTAGCAGTTTTCAAACTTCATAACGAACAACAAAATCAGGTGTCTGTTCCTGTCTCCCTCAGCTCTGACTTCACTACAGAGTTTTCTGTCCAATTACTCCTTGTTTACACCACATGAAGCCAGGCAGGAGAAAAGATTTGCTTAGAATGTTTGGATGTGAACCACAGGAAGGAATTTGCCAACTTCCATCTACTCATCCTACAGAACTCTGGATGCAACTGGTGGTCAGGATCTCTGGTGGCCAGCTCTTCAGCTGGATGATCTGACTTAAAAAGACCTTCAGTCCATGATCTGAAGGTTGTTCCTGCTCTGATTCCACACCAGAACTCAGCCTGGCAATGTCCTCATGTTCAAGCAGTACAAATCTTCCTAATAAAACCCAAAAGCTGACTTGCAGCATCCTGTTCTCCAACACACAACCCCAGAGAAACAGAGGAGTTTAAACATTCAAAAGGCGAATGAAAAGATTTCTCTGGTGGTTTGGACAGCAAAATCCAGTGAGCAAGGGCCCTGGCTGGAGTGACAGCACAACAGACAAGTCACTTTGTGTATCCTTCAGCCCTGTCAAGGAGCAGTTATTGATGACTAAGGCCATTCTTAAGGTCTCTGCTCCAGCCCCTTCCTCTGGCTCAGGCCCCATTGTGGGTCCAGCCCAGGCAACAGTTCATGAACCCTGATAAGCAAAAATAATAATAATAAAAAAAGCCTTCTTGTAGTGCAGGGAGAAGCCAGTCTCAGTGGCTCTACTCAAGGAAGGCAAATGTGCATCATACACAACAAACCAGAGACATGACCTCTGAAAGCAAAGTACATGTTCAGTGATGCAGCATTTCTGGAATTTGTAAATATTTATGTGATCAAAACAGAAGGCTTGATCCTGCAAAGTGCTACTAGTCCTCAGTGTTCATCTGAACCCCTGCTCCAGAATTCAACACTATTCAGTATTTTTATTAATAAGCCAGACAATAGAACAGAACATAAGTGCAGATGATGTCAAGATGGGGAAGGGGGACAGAGCCTCAAGCCCTTCAGAGAGTGGGCTTTTGGTTTGGAAAGAGCAATAATCCAAAAGGAGCAAGATAATAAAGATGAGTGCCAAATTCCAAACTTATGAAGGAATAATCAACCACTCAAATGTGAGCTGGGAAATAAGTGCCAAGAAAGAAGTTTTGCAGGAAAAGTTCTGGGGCAATCATTGAGCCAAAACTGAAGAGGCACAAACAGAATGATGCTGGCCTGCATAAAAGAGATGTCAGATTTGAGATACACAAAGAAACCTTCTCACTCTCCTCAGCCCTAAAAAGGGCCTCAGCTTTGGACATCACAAGGGAATGGTCTAGAGAAAGAGAAACAAAACAATTTCAGATCTAGAAAACATGACCTACATAAAGAGACCAAATGTAGTGGCTGAGTGTGGGGAGGAGACTTAGGGGAGATTTATCAATCTTCAAGCATGTTAAAAAGCTGCCACAAAAAGGAAGGTAATAAACCATGCTCCATGTTCACTGAGGATTTGACAAGGGATAATGAGTTTAAACTGCACCAACAGAGGTTTACATGAGGCATTAAGGAAACCATTCTCACAGGAAGGATGGTGCAGCTCCCACATGCCTGAGGGGACTGTGGGGTCCCCATCACTGGGTATTTTTAAATCTAAGAAAACTTAAATGTCTGACTGAAGGAACTGCTCATGTTTGAAGGAGAGACTGGCTGATATAGATCTATCCTCTGTCTCTCTACAACTGTGGCTTTCAAATGCCCTTGAAACACATGACTGAAAATGTACATAATCACAAACAAAGCAGCATAAACTCTACCTGTTGTAAAGGCAGACAATACCAAGGCACTGAATCTGCCAGTGAAACTTTAAACAGTCATTTGCTTAATGTTTCTCTCACACCCAGGTAATAAAAGTGGAGCAACTCCTTCAGCAGCTCAGAACCAGGCACCCTCACCCATGTGTTGCTCTCTTTGGTTTTTCTCCCACTACCAAATCTTGTTGACTTAAACAATAATAAATCAAAGAGAATGGCTGCAGCTTATACAACACAAAATCACAAGCCTCTAACCTTCACCTTCAAGATCCCCCTACAAGGGTTTCAACATCTGGAGCCCATTCAGCTTGAAGTGATGACAATTTCCAATAAGCGTTAATGGGGGATCCTGCCCAGTCTATACTCTACAACTATAATTCAGTCTGTCTGTCCATCTGTCAGGTTTTATGACAGCCAGAGCTCACACACACAGGAACAAACTACAGCTACAGATTTCTTAATGAGCACATAATGAAGTCAACCTGCTTCATTTTTTTTCAGCTTGGCTGATCATTTCCACCGGGCAGACTTCTCTTTCCTCTACCAGCTCTCAGTGCCAGGAGTGTGTTGAGCTGCAGATGAGCTGACGGGGGCAAAAAGCCGTGAGCAGGAATCTTGGGAATACAAAATCTCTTGCATTTTTCCACAGGCAGCTCCCAAGCCCGTGTAAACCACCAGGATTACTTTTGCTGCTTTTGGATTAGGCCCATAAGAAGGGGAGCCATGGGGTGGCCATAGGCATTACTCTCAGGCTGAAGAAGCACCTGAGAAGTGCAGGCAGAGCTGGCAATAGCACTCACCAAGCAGCTGCTCTGTGTTCCTCCATCTTGTGCTGCCTGAACTGCAGAGTCCACCGTTGCCTCTTCCATGCACGTGCCCGGAGTGAAATCTCAGCATGGGAAGGTTCTTGGCAAGCACTTCATGGCTCTTCTCCCCTCAGGCTGCAGCCATGGTGTCCGTACCCTGCAGGGAGCCTCACAGAGCCTCGGAGGCCTGGCCAGGGCGGGTGCCGCAAGATGGTGGCCTTGGCTTTGTTCTCCAGAGCCGGCTTTGTGGGCAGCCCGAGTCACTTCACTGACCGAGGCAGCTGGAGCTGCCTCACGGTTGGTGTCACCACACTCTGGCATTGCCGGGGAGTCTTTGTCACCTCACAGCCCGTGTCACCTCAGAGTCCAGATTGCCTCAGAGTCACAGTCACTTCACAGTCCGTATTGCCTTGCAGCCCGTGTCGTCTCAGAGCCCATCACCTCACAGCCCGGATCCCTTCACAGCTGGAACCACCTCACAGCCCGGATCCCTTCACAGCTGGAACCACCTCACAGCCTGTGTCGCCTCCGTCTGCGTCACGTCGGAGCCCAAGCTGCCTCAGAGCCTGCATCACCTCGCAGCCTCGTTGCTTCACGGCCTCGCCACCTCGCAGTCCGCGTCACCTCCCAGACTTCGCGCTTCCCCTCAGCTCCCGCCCAGCCCCGCTTCCTTCCGCCGCCGCAGCCCTCTCTGCGCTCCATCTTCTGCGGTGGCCCCGAGCACCACAGCGCCAGGGACATGACAACTTGCTTTCTGCCAGGTAATTACGCTTGGACATAACCCGGGGAATGTTTTAATGAACAGCCTCCCCACAGGTGATGGTGTTTTCAGTCAGCTTGGAGGAGTAATTTTGCTCAGTCCTCCAGTGGCCTCCGTTTTGGGGAAGTACCTCCTGCAGTACTTTTCTCCTCAGGAAAGCTTGGAAGCAGAGGTGAGAGTTTCCACCATACTGGGAGACTTCATCCTTCTTTTGAGAAGCTTTCACTCAAGTTTTGCTTGGATTTTGAATTGGATTGTTGTACCTTGGGAAAGATGGTGTCCCAATTCTACTCATATAAGGATGAACACCCACTGAAGATCGCCCCTTGTGTGAATACTAAAGGAAGCAAGATCTGATTTAGACCCTGTCTCCTTTTTTCCCCCTCTTTTTCCCTTTCAAAATGTTGTTTCTAAGTTTTTACCTGCTCTGGGATCTCAAAGGATCTATATAAGGCTTCTCTTGTTCCTGCTGAATGATCTGTTTTTATTCTGATTGTAGAGAGAAGAGGTTTAGAACATTCTACTGGAATCCCTCTTCCCACCTAAACAGAGATCAAAGGCCGTTCATCAGCCATAAGCTCTTCTGTCAGATAGAACAGAGCAAGGCTTTCTGCTTCTGAATTTAACTTACAGCACCTGAGCTAAGGAGTTCAACGGGAGTTTCTTTCCTGCCCAGTTAAAATGACAAATTGGTACATGAGTGTTTAATGAAAGATGCTGGAAACGTCCATGAAGATCAGAAAAATCACCTCTTGGAATTGACAGGTAGGCCATCTGCATTCCTGCCTTCCTATTAATTCCCTAACAATAAACGACAGGAGAGCCTAGAGGGTTAAAAGCTTAATTCAATCTCCTAGATTCCTTCCAGGGGCCTGTCTGCATATAGAATGAGAAAGGCATTTATAAAACTGTTATTTGCACACTAGATTTTTCATATGGCTCCATGCACCAAGTATCAATCACGCCCCTCTCAGCCACGGTGTCACCGTGCATCACCCAGCCCTGCAGAGACTGATGATGCGCCCGCCTGTGACATCTGCCACATGGATTGATGACATCACACCCACTGCTCACCATGTCACTGGTGCCACAGCTCACATGGCTACGTTTGACCTGATTCAAGGTTTAATAATACTCCTCACAAGCTCTGGTACTGAATTTGGGCCATTTTGTTTGCTAAATATTTAATACTTGGTATTAGTATTTAGCAAACAAAATGTATGCATTAAATATAAATAAGATATTCTGTAAAATATATTTACTAAATATATAAATACTAAATAGGGGGCCTGCAGGAAAGCTGGGGAGGGATTTTGACAAGGGCTTGTAGTGAGAGGACAAGGGGGAACGGATTAAAACTGGAAGAGGGGAGACTTAGATGAGACGTGAGGAGGAAATTCTGGAGTGTGAGGGTGGTGAGAGCCTGGCCCAGGTTGCCCAGGGAAGCTGTGGCTGCCCCATCCCTGGCAGTGTTGAAGGGCAGGTTGGATGGGGCTTGGAGCAGCCTGGGCTGGTGGGAGGTGTCCCTGCCCATGCAGGGGGTTGGAACTTTAAAGTCCCTTCCAACCCAAACCATTCCATGATTCTATGATAAATTATAAATTAATTCACTCTCACATTTTAGGCAAGTTCAGAGCCAGGTTAGGATTTGATTTCACTACTGTCTTCACACTGATCATTGTTTCAGGGTAATTTCCATCCATAAAATAGCACCCCCCTTAGTCACATGTTCTATAACCTCTTATGGATCAGGCCTTGATGGAAGCTTAATTAAAACAACAGTCAAGTTCATTGTTACACACTAAGCTTTGAGGAAGCCTCAGACACAGATTTTCTTCGTGCTTCAGTGAAGGATGACAGTCTCTCTGTTCTCTTTGCTGCATGTTTATCTGTCCTACTGAAATTGTACATTTGAAGGAAGCTGAAATGCCAGAAAACACCTTGTTTTGCTCTCAATTCAGCTCTCCTTTCCCTTGCTGTGTTACACATAGACACATGCACACGTCTCTACTTGTGGGAACACTTGCACCTGGTACTATTTATAGCCTAAAGTTCACAACATGGATAGAGCTCTAATTTTAATATGAGAAATGTATTTTCCACTTTTTCTATAATTTTTAATTAATTTTACTTTCCCATAGCTTGGACTAATTCAGTGTAATCTTTATGCAGACTCTAGTGGGCTCTAGAACATGGTCAGAAAATAGCCATGGGCTTTCAAAGTTTAGGTAACTGTTCCCCGAAAGAAATGATGTTCTTATGAAGGACCCTTTTGTCTAACTTGAAACTTATTCTGCAATAAAGTGAGGTGCAAATGTAAAGCAGAATGTCTCACTGGGATAACTCATGTGTAGACAAGCCCTTACACAGTGGCATTAATTTCTGTGCAGTGTTAGCAGCATTGATCCTGCAGGCTCTGCTTGGATAGAGCAGAGAAGATTCATATTAAAGCCTCTTGCCTCCCAGGGCTGCCCTTTAAAAAAAAAGCCCTCTCTGGCAGCATTAAGGATAAATACTTAAACCATGGAAAAACCTTTTATCCATTGCTGTATTAGTCAAACTGTCCCTCAAGAGCCAGAAGCTTCAGCAGAAACCCGAGGACTTGGTTACTTGAGGTAAGATGGATGGAAGGAGTCTGCATATTTTAAATATTCAGCCGCACTGTGGTAGAGCTGCTGCTCAGAAGGTGGGTTTGTGCTCTGACTCAGTTTGCCAGCTGCAGTTTTATTACTGATGCCAGACAAGCAAGGGGGATGTAGCTATTCCTCCCTGTGGAGGGTCCCTATATACTTGGCCCTTCTGAAACCGTCAAGGGAGGATTTCTGGCAGAAGTTTTCCCTTTCTAATAGCACAAGACTTGCACACTAGATACCCCTGCCAGGTGGTCACCACTGTCAGTTCTGTCACAGCCTACTCATACAGACGACAGAGGACCAGTTTCTGCAGCCAGCGTTCCCCAGAGGGAGCATCATGACTACCTTCCTCAGCACCAAACTTCAACTCCCCAGCCCAAACAACCGGCTACACATGCTCAGCTGCTGTAGCTTCAAGTCCCCCTCGAAGCTCAGGCCCACCACAGCAAGTTTTCTCAGCTGCTTTGCCACTGCAGCTCGTTCAGTGAAGATTTAGAGAATACTGTGCTGCTGTTTCTCAAGCTAGTTGAGGTAATGCACAGCTGCATTTTAAAGAAAGCCTGGGAGGCAGCCATTAGGCTGAGGGCTGCCTCCCCAGATTCACAGGCCCTTTTCCTAAAGTACAAACTCAGTTTCTAAGCTGTGATTGGCATAAGGGAATATAGAAATCAGCTTCATAAAGGCTTGTGCTAGCTAGCACTTCCCCCTGGTGAGGAAGATGGATGATATCCTGTAGTGTTAACATGTGGAAGGTGCTAATATTTCATCTGATTGTTCAGTCTGTAGGAAGGTGAGACACGGGCCCAGAGCTTCCCACTCATGGACATCTTGAATAAAGCTTTTCTTAAATTATTTCCATTGGAACTAATTCTCCTGCCCCTTTTGTCAATGGCCCATCCATCTCTTGTTGCAGCTCTGCACACTTACCAGAATGTCTGGGGCACAGAATACAAAGTATTCAGAGGAGAAACTAGGGCTGGAATCAGGCTCAGAACAGCTTAGGAAGTCTCTGAAGAAATACTGTGTTAAAGCTGTTTGTGCAGGTAGGAACATGGCAGTGGATGATGCTTGACAGAACAGATTTTTCTCCAGATACCAATAGAATTACAGCAGACATTAATTTAATCAGAGTGTATTATACCTGATCACCAGCTGGGCTGCTTAGTGTGGAGTGATCCTGATTTACATGAGCAAAAGACCTGCCCTATTGAATGCAATTTGTATCCACAAATTCATGAAAACACAAAGCAAGAGAATAATTCTTGCCCTGCAGAATCTTGCCTTGAGGCTGATTCCTCAGGGCTTCCTCCATCCTGGACCAAATTTCACCTGTATACTGACTATTATGGACCTCAGGACTTTGCCCTGAGACAATAATAAGACATGAGCCAACTGGATAGTAGCAAGAATACATAGACACAATTGGTGAGGAGCAATTTTTGAGGTCAAATAGGAAAAAGACTTCAAGAGGGAGGCTGAAGACAAAGGCAATACTGGTCACAGGCTCTGTAAGGCAAAAATGTTGGTTTGGAAGCAGAGGCATAATTATAGAGGGAGAAAGGAGAGAGATTTGAAAGAAGTGATATCAGAAAGTAAAGGTAAGGTTAAGGGTGATGTGAAAGCAAAGGAAGGGCAGATTTATGTGAATTCTGAGTGCGAAGAAAGACCAGACAACTAGGACTGATTCTTGAGGGAATGAGGAGACAGAAAATGTAATGCCAGAGACAGCTAACAGGTATTGGCAGGACTGCAATGAACATCACAAGCTGGCAAGGGGCTGAGGATACAGTTTGGATCAAACAGATGGGACACACACACCTTTTGCTGCATGGCTGTGGGAAGGCAGTCCTGGCTCAAGGTGTCTTTTGTATTTTAGTACTGTTGGTCTCACACAGCTCCCTGAGGGATCTCTTTCTGACCCTGAACCTCCACTGCCTTTCCATTTCCAGCCTTCTCCCACAGCCATTCCAATTCATCTCAATCTTGATCTCCAGCACAGCTGTCAGTGCAGGACTTGGGTTCTCCCTGACTCCCCGGAGGCTGCCAAGCACACTGAATTGTGCTGAACTGCAGCAAGTTCTGCTTTGCTTTTTATGATGTGGGCAAATGTCTGCCAGAGACTGGTGACCTAACCACCTGTGTGCTGGAGCCAGCACCATTTAAGAGCAGCACCTCTGTTAAACCTTCTCTGGGCCACACAGATCGTATTTGATGCTTGGTGAGATTTATTCGCTGGCCTTTCCAGGTACAAAACTAGGCAGGTGGCAGTAGGAGGGGAAGAAAAGGGGGAAATCAGCTCTGAAGCGGTTAATTTTGCGGGCTCCAAAATGGATAAGCAGTGGAACGTCAGCCTGAAATGAACTTGCCTTGTTCAGTGGGGTTCTAAGACAGCGGAACTCAATCAGCAACGGGCCACATGGTTCAAAGCCGCAATTCATCCCACCGCGCCTCTGAAAAATGGGAGGTGACAGTTCATTTTGCCAGTGACAGTCTGTCGGTCTCGCTCACTGCTTCTCCCGTCGATTGCACTGCTGAGGTGAAGTGTGAGCTCCGAGACACCCTTGCTTTGTATTCCGCTCAGCTGAACAGGACAATCTGAGGATCAAAGGTGGAAAAAACCTCCCCTAGCCCAAACCTATCCACTTCTCTTTCACCCTCTTACTTTCTAAAGGCTTTTGCAAGCCAGATACCAGCAGCCCAGGGAAGCCCCGTTCCTCCCATGGGTTTCACAGAATCTTAGAATGGTTTGGATTGGAAGGGACCTTAAAGATCATCCAGTCCAACCCCCTGCATGGGCAGGGACACCTCCCACCAGCCCAGGCTGCTCCAAGCCCCATCCAACCTGCCCTTCAACACTGCCAGGGATGGGGCAGCCACAGCTTTCCTGGACAACCTGGGCCAGGCTCTCACCACCCTCACGGGAAAGAATTTCCTCCTCATGTCTAACCTGTCTAACTAATGTTTCGCCTCACTCTTGTGGGTTAACATTTGTCCCAAGTGTGTATGTACACCAAATCTGGGTGTGCACAGGGCAATTCACATGACAGACTGACAACTCAGGCTGGCTGCTGTGAAACGCTGTATCTGCTGCACACAACTAGACAGGATAATATTTCAGGTGACGGGACTCTCTGAGATGCACAGGATCCTGGCAGAGTTTCCATTCTCTGTCCATGCACAGTGTGGAGGCAGATGAAGCAAAAAAAGATAATAGAGATGACAGGCAGAGGGATTTCTGCTCCTGAGCTTTGTCTTTAGCAATCGATTAGTTCCTCTTGAAGAGCACTTGTGTGAATATACTCAGTGAATTCCCTCCTGAGTACAGTGATGGCACTTGGAAAAGACTGGCCGAGCAGGAGAAGTGAAAGTAAAGAGCTGAAGAATGGCTGGTACCTGCTGCCAGGATAAGGGAAACAAAAACCAGTGGTTAGAATACTTGTTCACATGCTGAAAATCTTGAATGCTTTCAAGCATTCCCTCAGCCAAAGATTTAAAGGCCAAGTTCCGAGGAATCCGTGCATGCCACATTAGCTGCCCAGTCAAATAAAGGTTTGACGACATGTGAAAGTTAATCTGAAATTAAAGGCTGCAAAGCTCCAGCAGAATGGCAATTTTGCATGAACTCTGAATGGTCATTCTTTTAACTCTTCTTTTCCATTATTTGTCAAACTTGCCCCTGTTGTGCAGCTCTGAGGATCTGATAACACTCAGGGACTGACCCTGAATGCCTGTGGCTCCTGCCAGAGAGAAGCTTTTAACTTCTCTTCACTGCAAATGCAAAAATACACAGGAGAGAAAGCAGTAATTGCTATTTGACTTCCAAAGTCATCTGTGCAAACTGTTGACTCAGAAAATGGAGATCTCCAATGCCATTACAAGCTGGGCTTAAAATATTCTTGGTTTAACTTAATAAGAGAGCAGAAGTCAGTAATTAAAGCTTATTCAACACTGTGCATCACTAAAACAGTTTGGCACATACAGCTGCTTTTGTCTTTGAAGATGGGAACTATTCAGTTCTTATGCATCGTACAAGAAGGTAAACTGAGGCTTGCAGTGCCAGACAGACAGCCAGAAAAAGGAGGATAAGGAAAAGCATAAAACTGAGAACTACTCGAAATACTCAACATAGGGCACTGCTAGTAAATACCCAGCTTCTGTATATGTCACAAATAGCCAGAAATTCTGTGTTTAGCCTCAGACCCTCTAAATCCTGAGCATATGCCCTTCTTGTAGCTTTTCAGTGTGCTTGGTAAAAATCCCTGGGTCCATTCCCACAAAGCTCCATTGCATCCTGTTCCATAAGAAATGCTCCTGCCCTGCTGAGAGGTTGTCTGGCTCTCAGGCAGCACCGAGCTAGTCTGTCCTGCTGTATTGCACTTGGCATGTAGGCACCGTGGAGACAGGCACATTACACTGCAATACCTGTGTATCCAGACAGAGGAGGAATAAGAGACCTAATAGATGTGGAGGGGACTAAGCTAAGCCTCCAACCTTCCAGCTGCACAGGCAGCCAGGGTGGGATAGGGAGCAGGAAGGAGAGAAGGCAGTTGAAATGGTATGAACAGGCTTCTGTGAGGCCCGCAGCAGAGGAGGCTGGGCCATGCTGGGTCCCAGGTGGAATTGCTGTGTCTGTGCTTAGAAATGAAGGTGAGACAGCAGGTGCCCGAGAGGACTGGCACTAGGCAGCACCATCCTGGAGATAACAGGTTGTCTGTCAATGTGAGGAGCTTATGTACATGTTGGACCACAGAGCTCCCACTAACGGAGAAATTAAACCTGTCTCCACACAGCAGTCCCAGTGCTCTGATTACATTTACAGAGGTTGTGACCTGCATCCTGTCACCATGGAAACCTCTCCTGCTGCCGATGTACAGTCAGGTTGTTTCTGTGGGTGGCTGATATTTAAAGGTAGAGGCTATGGTGCTGTAATATCAAAAGCCAGGGCACCAAGTTTACGAGCAGCCAAGTGGCAAAATTCATTTCACTCCCTTTAACACCTTGTAATCTCAACTGGAAATTCCAGGAGATGCTGAGAAGGTGGTAAAGAAAGAAGAGAGGAAAGGAGAAGAAGAAAAGAGGAAAGAGGGAGAGGCGGAGAATTCACTCATCTTTATCAAGCAATTCTCTTGCATAGGGAAGGGAATTTGTGTATTAAACTCATTATGAAGCACAGCATTCTTCTGGACCCATAAAAGTAGCCTTCCCCTTCCATTCCCCCATTCCAAAACAGGCTTGGCATCCAGCCCATGTCTCTCCTGTGCCAAATACACCCTTATTCCTAGTCTGCTTTGATGTGAAATAATGTTTTAATTTTCTTCTACGTCTCTCTCCTGTATATTCAGAACTGAATATACCCTTGGCATCATTCTGTGGCATTCCCTGAGATCCCCAGGGCTGTTGCTCTGGAGATGGGTGGGGTCTTAGTTCCTGACTGAGAAGCTCATCCTCCTCCAGCCCTGAGCTCTGTGTCTCAGCAGTTTCATCTTCTTGTTAGTGAACTGGCTGGGTGTGCAATGCACATGGAGGGAAGGGGAGGCTGCAGCTTGCTGCCGTGTTTGCTGCTGTGCAAGGGGAGTCCCCAGTGGCACCGTTACAAACACCAGCACAGAGACAGAGCACGAGCAGGAGGACTCTGGGGCCAGGACTGGTGCTCAGCATGGAGATGGCTGACAGTGTAGCTGACTACCATGTCAGCTTCTCACACAGGCGACAGACACTACCTGACAGGCAACTACTTAGCTTCCAATTTTCTCCGGTATAAAACTATTCTGTTAAGCAATGGAAGGCAGTGCAATGAAGGTAAATAAAACTGACACGAGACCCAGGCGCTGCTCTCTCCTTGCTCTTCTCACAGAGTGATTCTCTGATCGTTTGGTGGAAGACAGAGGAGAGCTGGGAGCTGGGGACTAGCTGACGGAGGCAGAATGAAAGGAGATAAACTACAGCAGAAAAGCACTTGTGGTGACAAGGGCAGGTGGCTGGGCACCCAAGCAGTGTCCACAAAAGGGGAAGTTTGTAGCTAGAGGCATTTGTTGGGATGTGAGATGAGCTTGTTTCAGTTCCAGATTCAGTTCCATGATTCTCAGTGTGATCTTGAGTGGGTCAGGTGAAGTGAGCTTCCTCTCCCTGAATGTTAGCTTCTGCAAGTTCTCTTTGCAGGTAGTTATCTGGGCTTCCTCCACGGACAGCAGGAAGCGAGAGCTGGAGATGTACATTTTAAGGTGTATGGTACAAAGAGAACTGTGATGATGATTGAACCAGCACAAGGAAGTGTCATGGATTTACCTAACCGGAAGGATGGGACAAAATGTGAACTGTGGCAAGGAGAGCTGAAACAAATAGGACGGACTCAAAAGCTAGAAGCAAGAAACAGAGTGATAGATAAAGGGTACTTTGTGGTGTGAGGAGCCAGGGATGCTTCCAGGGAGCTGGAAAGACTGGGGACCAGGACATCTAGCTGAATTTTCTGCTAAATCCTCATCCCTGCACCCTTAAGGTCCTACCTCTTTGTTTTCTTCTCTCGTCTCCTGCCTTATGCATGGACTGTAAGCTCTCTGGGGCATCTCTTAGCTCTGCTTGCCTATCCCAGCACAAATCTGCACTATGAAAGGATTCAACAAAGCTATCATAGTACAAAGAATAAGAGTTTGCATACCAGCTCAGGAGCCCCTGGAGCCCAGCTCAGTGTAACAGATCCATTGTTTAGGCACCACAAGAGTGATTACTGTGAGTGCTGTAGACAGAGGATGCAGAGCCATGACTAAGAGATCGGTTGGTTCAGGAGGAGGTGAGAAAGAAAAGGCATCAGCTGGAATCCCAGATCAGCTTGCTCTGGGTTGGATAGCTGACCTTTGTAATGCTTTGATTTGGAATTGTAAACCCTTGTAATCCTGGTGGATTACATCTCCATAGCCTTTAAAGTGTGCATCCCCCAAAGCTATGCAAATGCAGAGTGAGAGAGAATGGGGCAGCATAGCAGCACCACAGCCATCCCTACCCACGAAGGGTGCTTCTCCACTGCCCTCTCTTTCACCTTGAATAATCTCCATGTGCTCTGGAGTAGAAAGAGAAGCCGAGATCGGAGGTTAAAAGTAAGGGGCTGCAGAAGTTTAGGAAAGCGCAACACAAAGTAGCAGGAGGAGATAAGAGAGAAGTAGGGAAAGAGAAGAGATTTTCAGATGTAGTGTGATAATTGGGCACTTAGCTGGCTAAAAATCTGTAGTGTGAAGAACCACTCCAAAAGGCACACACCATTGTTTACACTCCAAGGAAAGGCCAAACTCTTCACACAAGTTATTACCATCCCTTTTCAAGCTGAAATGGAGGCAGCAGAGAGGCACAGTGACTGTCTGCCTGGATCTGCTTGGAAGTGATAAGGGGATGAAGGAGGAAGTCCTGCTGTAAAAGTGATACAGTGAAGCTGAATTTAGGAGACCCAGGTTTGATTCCAAGCTCTTCTACAGACTTTGACCAAATCACTGGTGTAGGCTGGATCCGGACAATGAGTGTAATGTTTGTTTAAGTTGTCCTATGCAGTAAAGGCTGATGGTTCTCTGGTCTGGTTGCTGCTGTACTCTGCCATGGGGAACTTGATTAACTTCACCGAGATCTGCGGTGTAATTTCACAAAGAACATTCAGCAAGAAGCAGGTCAGATCTGCAGGACTTTCAGCTGCTTCTTCACTGCTGGAACCACAGCTCAGCTTGGGTCGTTATCAAGGCAGGGAATGGTAAGAATGTTTGAAGTGTGACTCTTACTCAGCAACCCAGAAGACCACCCACATTTGAGAGGGCAGCAAGCTCTGAGCATAGTTTGCTGGTGATCCAATTTCTAGATCTGGGCTATTGTTTGAGAAGCCCAGCTCAATACTCACCCTCTGAGTGCCTGTGCTGTGCCTGCAGAGCACCCAGACAGGCTGTGCTTCCCGTGTCCAGCATGGGTGGCTTCTACTGCCAGTGGAAGAAACGAGCAGCTCCTGAGGTTACGGTTCAGGTTGCAGGTGGAGGGATGCTATGGAAGTGCCACCTTCTGCCTCCCCACCACCGATGGACAGAGCCTGGTGTGACACAGCTCCTAGTGCAGATGCTTTTGTTGTCTGCCCTTTTCTGAGTTGGGGACCTTTAATTAGGGTAACTGTTATTTTCTTGTTAAAGTACCATTTCTGCTGCTTTCAGTTAGACAATTCGTAAGCCTGGAGTTAATTACATACTGAAGTGTCTCACTGGAAGGAGGCCAGAGTGCCCAGCACCTTGCAGAATTGCACCCTTGGAAGTGCAGCAGGAGTTGCTAAAACAGGACTCCAGTTTTAAGCTTTGCAATGAATTGAGCTGATGGGAAGGGCCCTGGGTTGAGACTCAGAGGACGAGGGCTCTGCTCCTCATTCTTTCGCTGGCTTGAGGTGTTTAGACAAGACACTTCCTTTCCTTCAGCCTCTGTTTCCTCTTTCATGAAACGGGGATTGCATTTTTGTGCTGGGAATGTTCTGAAATCTGCATCTGAAGAGTGTAAGAGCTCAGCGTTAGTGCCTGCACTTCAAACATGTCTCAAGGGTTTCACCTGGAGAGCAGCTCTGAGATGTTTTGATTCGTCCCTTCCAGAAGAGTGTTTAAAGCATCTGGCAGAAGGGGGCAACATAATAACAGCTGCAGGACTGGTTGGGGTATTTTTCAAGCCGAATTCTTTTGCATCTGCAAGTTTTATCCTTTAACTTCATAATGAATGAACTGCAGCAACACTTTGCGTTTCTAAACCGCAGCATCATTCACTGGAAGATCTCAAAGCAGTTTACAAACATTCATTGATTGCTTGACAAGCATGAAACGGAAGGGTAACTGTTTTACAAAATGACGGGAATGAAACAATAAGCTCTTGAATTTAGGGAATACTTCTGCCTTCCAGTTCTTTTAGCAGATAAGATCGCCGACTAACGGTAGTAATTTCTGTGTTTAATTAATAATGTAATGCATCCAATATCCAAGCTCGCAGATAATGGGCTTGTAATACAGCCTAACATGCCTCCCATATCATTAAGTTTAACTGTCACGCTAAATACCAGATTGTCAAGCAGCCTTCTCAGTTTTTCTTTCTTGCTTTCTCCTGAGTATGGAACAAGAGCAGCTGTGGGGAAGGAGAAGCTGAAGAGCTGGGATGATGCAGGGTGGCAGTAAAAAACCCTTGAGGGACAAAAATCGTGGCTTATTCACCAGCACAGCTTTGAAGGAGCAGGGAGGCAGTGAAACACTTGCAGCCAGCCCCTGGCGTTGCGTCCCTCACATTGCAGGGCTGCTTCCAAGACTGCCTGGACTTCTTTTTGCTATTTTTAAAATGCAGAAAAGAATGAGGTGTTTTTTTTTTCAGGAAAATTATTGGTTTTCTAAAGATCTTTTTTCTTCTTCAACAATGAAATCCCTTCAATTACCTGGAATAGAATGTGATCCAACTTGCAGTTATTATTACATAGCATATCACATCAGACTTAATCCCAGCACTCCATGTAACCATTTACACAGGCCCTTTCCACGCCTTGGCTGTTTCTCCAGGTCGTGCTGTGGCCCCTGGGGAGATTCTCCCTTTGCCAAGACAGGTTGAGCACCACAGGGAAGCCAGCCTGGCCAAGGAGCCTGCTCATAGAGCCTGAAACACCCACATTCCAACTTCCATGCAGCAGAACAACCATAGTCCCCAGGCAAAATGCTTTTGATCAATATTTTGGTCTTAAGTCAAACTACTTTGGTTTTTAAATTTCTACCAAAACAATCAGTTTCTCCAGGAAATTATGTCTGACCAGATCTATTGCTGTGCTGCTTGCAGTGCTGAGCTTCCATCCCCCAGGCCTCTGGCTCTCATTTTTCCTCATGAAGATTTATAGTAATTTCTCCCATACCACTGATTTCTTCATAAGAGAAAAGATCACTTCAGGGACCTACCTCTGTCTCCAGCTACCCTGTTTAACACCTCCAAATATTCCTATTTATGAACTAACATCTGGGTCAGTCTACATAGCATAGTTTGAAAGTCATTAAGACAGATGCCTGCATTTCATTAAGCAAGATTTGATAAGGTGGGTAGGGTTACAGGGCAAGATTACTATGGGAATTCAGTGAGTTTAAACCTTCACTCCAGTTAATAAAATCAAACAATACATCATAAAAGTGTCTGGAAATTGGCTCAATAATTGAAATAGAACTGTGTGATGGATGGAGATTTATGGGTGTTAATGCAGAAGCAGGGCTGCATTAGAGCATCGTATCTGAGTCTCTTCTGCATCCAGAGTCCAAATCTCTCTTTCTTGCTGGTTTTAGATTCTTTTTCAGAATGAAGAGAACATCACAGAATGGCTGGTCCAGTTTTAATCTGAAGTGTCACTGAGCTGTCCATGAAATCTCAGGACCATCAAGTGTAATGATGTGATTGATGTCTCCACAGATGGCTCTGGACTGGCTTTAAACTGAGCTGTGGCAGCCTGGAGCTCCATGCCCATCAGCCAACTGTGTGACACCAGTTTGGCAGACTGTGCCAGTGCCAGCACTCCATTCCTGCCTGTATTCCTGCTCACGGGTGTCTGGCACATGCTGCCATCACCACCCTCCACAGCAGTGCAGACACACTGTGGTATTATTATACTGAATAATGAAGTCAAGGTTAGATTTAGCCATTAGCCACCCAACGTTTTTTCATCTCTCATCTTCATCCTGAACTGAAATATTCAAGGAACTCTCATGTCATGTCCTTTGCATCCAACAAGGTTCTTCTCCAGGACTGATATCTCCTTCAATCCACTGCTTCTCAGATGAAGTGGAGTTTTTGTCCTAAATCTTTGCTCTTTCTCAGGAGCAGGCAGGGAGCTCTCCCTCCTCTAGAGAACTATGGATCCTCCCTCAACTCCATCCTTCTCCCTCAGCCTTGATGGCAGCCCTTGGTCCTAGCTGTTTATAGGAAGTGTCCCCTCTGCAGCCTTAATGAAGTGTGTGGCAGTCCTCCTCATTAAGAGTCAGTGTTGTCAATAAAAGAGTCATTAAAGTAGTTTGATGAGGATTGGGAGAAAGAGAAGAGGTGCTACAACACATCTACAGGGCAGAGGGCAGCTCCATCACACATTGTAACCAAACAGCAAGGGATCAATATCACCTTTGCATTAAACTGAGGCCCATCCGTCAGCCTGAGGAACAGCAGCCTCCACAGGAGCTCAGCTCACTGCTCATTCCTGGCTTCCTGTCTCTCTAATCATTCCCTTTGGAGTGTCCTTCCCTTCCTGACCCTGGCCAGCTTTGGCCAGAGGCTGCAGAAATGCTGTCTCAGAGCTGTGTTCTGCTTAGGATTGCAGTGGTGTTACCCATTCTCCACATCTATCTTTAGGATCACAAGCTTTCTGAGAACGTGCTGCTGGGAGATGCCTCCTCTGTGTTGTCACCTCACAGACAGCCTCCACCCCACTGATCACTGTGGGTCCTCCCACAGACAGACCTCCTGGCCACATGCCACCTCCACTAGGGAGACGTAGGAGTGGATGGACCAGTGGAGTCCGTTTCCCCTGAAGGTGAGAGGATGTTTGTGCCATATGGAAAAGAAATATGTAGCCAGTCTCCCCTGACTCATGTCCACAAGACCCGTGTGGTGATGGATCTGGACTCTGAACTGAGGCCTGGGCTTGAACTTGAGCTTGACATGCAGCCAAGTATCACACAGGAAGAACAAAGTAGGGGAGGAAACCTGGGCCTCTTCATTCCTGGGGTAAGACAGTGAGCTTCCTTCCTCCCTCTCAGCTAATGACATCTCTGCCTTTCCAGCCCTGGGTGCTGTGCACAAAGTGCCACAGTTGGAGTGGCAGTGGGGGCCTGGGTACCCTGAGCACTAGCCCAGGCACCAACACTCCTGTTTATTTTCCCAGGGTCATCTCTGGAGATGTTCTTATGTTTCTCTGCTCTACTTCCATCTGGTCTGGTCAGACTGGAAACCCTTGCAGGGGTTTATGAATGCTAGTGGAATATTCCAGTGGGGTCTTACTGGAACTAATGTGTTGGGGTGATAAAAACCACTGCCTGTATGTTCCCAGATTTTCTAATAAATACAGCACAACATACCTGCTTGCTTCCGAGAAGCCTTCACAGCAGAGAAACTGCAGCACGTCTGGAAGGTAAATGAATCCAGAGTCTGGCAGTCCAAGCCAGGAGCAAGGTCCAGTCATTTAGTTTTGCTTTGGGACCAGACCTGTTTACCATAACTCAGAGCTGCTGACACATTTTTGTTTCTCTTTGGCTTCAGAAACTGATGAACAGTGACCTGCAAGCCCTTGTGAAGCAGAGGTGCAGGATGGAATTATGAAGACAACTGAGGACCACTCAGCTTACAAAAATTAAAGAGGCTTTATGAGGACTGCAACCAACCTTTAACTGGAAGGCTTAGTCACAGGAAAAGATACACGAGCTGTTGGACAATGCAAATGACAGAAGCATGTAAACTCTGGGATTACAGCAGAGCATTAGCATGGCATAGCTGATTAGTAAACCAGGAGACATCATTCAAGCAGTCAGGTGCATTACCAGATTGGAAAGTTGCCTTTTTTCTGAGTTGTTGGTCACTGTCAGAAGCAGCAAATGACACCCAGTGGCCCAACAATTTGCCCTGGAATGGCAGGAGCTGTGATACAGAAATGGATGGACTAGCATCTGCTCGGAAAGAGCAGGAGCTACAGTCTGCTCTGAATTGGCAGGAGCTACAGTACCGGGAAGAGAGGACAAAAGGGCAAGTCAGTGCACTATCCAGGGATATCGAGCAAGATGAATAAAGGGGCTGGAAATGTACTTTCAGTGCTGCAGCACCAGACTAGGTGAACAAATAACCTGATCCAGTTTAATGAAGCCTGTGATCCTCCACCTCCTTTGTGGAATGAGTGTCCCTGGGTCAGCGTGTGCCCGCACGAGCATGCACACATCCTTATCTTATCTAATTACTCCAAGTTTCAGATTAATTTCAGTGCAGCTGCTTGAAAGGGCTGTTATCAGCCAGGGCTTTGTGGTTTAACCTTGTTACCCTTTTGTTGTTAACCTTTCCGAATGGCGGGGGGGGGGGGGGGAGCTCCTGATGTGCGGGAGGAGCAGGGAGGGGGTAGACAAACCCACCCCCCGGTTTTGTGCCTTCAGCTCCACTTCAGGCTGCGTGACAGCCCAGCTGGCTGCTTCCCTCCAGTGACAGCGCTGGTACCCAGCCACACAGAACAGCCCCTAACAGGGACACGTCTCCTGCCAACCTCTCCAGATCCTTTGATATTTCCGACAGCGCAGGGAAGGGCTCCACTCTCACACTTTACCTTGCACCGCTCAGCTCCTCTCGGGCTGCCCGGCTTTGTTTCCATAGCTACACCCAATCGCATCTGGCTTCCTGTGAAATTGGATTTCAAAGCAAGACAAGCCTTCAAAGGAATTTGTCCATTTAACAGAATATCATTAGGAGAGAGCCTGTCTGCTGAACTTGGGACCTAAAATGATTAAGGTGGGGCTTTTATCATGTCGGGAGGCAGCTTTACATCCAGAGCCCGTAAAGCTGGATGCCACGGAGCAACGGTGCAGGGGAAGTTGCCAGTCACTGCCACACTCCCCCAGCTCCTTCCCAGCTGACCGCTGAGCTACATTTGTAACCTATTCACACAGTCAAAAATGAAAGCGGCAAGGAAAAAGGCAAGAAAATAAAGGTCATTTGCCGGGGAGTCAGTCTGCCTGGCTCTGTCTGCAGCTGCAGGAGCTTGAGTGGAAGGCTTGGCTGGTGCTGAGGCTTCTTTGAGTAATAGCACCAATGTCTCCACAGCAGCCGAGGCCTCAGTATTCCTCAGCAAAAGGGATTTAATCATAACAACAGCTGCTGCACGGTCCACCTGGTCTTAACCAAATCTCCCTGTAGGACCTGAGGGGAACATTCTAGGTGCTGGGTCCTGTCTCTGTCTGACAGGACCACAGGATGGATGTGTGCTCCAAGAGAAGCCAGGGTGCAAGAGTGCCAGCCTCTGCAATGATGCTGATTTCAATGCCTTATGGCAACCTTCAGATCTGCAGCAAAAGACCAAAAATCCCAAGTGTAATACACCTCGGAAGTTGAGCAGGAAAGGTCTGGAGCTCTACTGATGCCAGAAACACTGCAACAGCAGCACGTTTGTTGGGTGAAATCCCCCACATGCTCTTAAGCAGTGATCACATCCAGGGCAGCCAAGGAAGGGAAAACCACACAAAACACATGGAAAGAGGTCACTGCTAGCTCTACATGAGGAACAATTTATTTCAGACTCTAAATATTCTAAATCAGTTTAATTCTTGTGCAAGGCTCACTCACCAGGTATCTTCTAGTTCCCTCTTCACAGCACTGTTTCCAGACTATTACATGAGCTACAGAAATGCAGAATATGGGTGAGATGACCCTTTTCTTTGCAGTTGCATGAACATTTCTTCCTCTGCGATTTGCATTGATCAGGTTTTATTGATCTTTCTGGCATATCTGAAAGCAGTTTCCTCCATCTAAGGGACCTAGTTCATTCCCTTATAAACTCATTTTTAAACTTAGACTCAGCAAGCAGCTGTTTTTTATTTGTAGTCTGTAATGAACTGACCAGGATTTCTACACAGAACTGTTTAAATATTTATCCCTAAACAGCTCAAGGTGAGAACATGTACACAGATCCATCCACTGTATGCACCCACCTACACACTGCTCCTTGCCTGCAATCAGAACCACTCCAAGGTGTCAGAAGCCATAGGCAGCTAGCAGAGATTTATGTTTTGCTCCCATAGGAGACTCAGTTTTCTAAATCCTGACTCATTAAACACTGCCTGACTAGGAGATGTGATGGGGAAGGCTACTGCTACATGCTTTCTAGCCAGGCAACCTCCCCTGCCAGGCCCTCTGAACTGCAGCCACATTTCCTGTGCTTTCAGACCTCTACATCCCCTGCAGAGCTATTTCTTGTACATGTCCTAAACTCAAGGATCTGCTGCCTTGGTGCTCTTAATCTGGGTGAGCCTATGGGGAGGAGGTGAAGAGAGAAGGACAGAAACTGAGAGAACTGAGTAAGAAACCTGTAAGGTCCAGAGTGGTAACGTTGGATGTGAAGTCTGTCTCCAGGCTGTTCTGAAATTTCATGTGTGTGCAAATCACAGGCAAGAGACAAATCAGAAGTGGTGGTGGGTTCTGTTCCCAGATCTGGAGAGCAACTGAGCCTCCCTAAGCAGGAGAGAAAACTCACTGTCTTCTCTGCAACTGAACCCCAAATGGCAGCTGCCACTGCAGCATTTCCAGGTGTAGAGACTACATAGAAAACTGCCACGTTCCCTCTCTGGAAACTCAGCTGCTCACACCAAACATGTTCATGGTCATGGTATCTCCACTTCTCCTTTAAAGTCATCATTTCCTGACAAGTATTATTTACATAGGAGCTACTGAGGTGTTGTGCCCATGCATAAACGTGCATATTTGTGCCAGGGAGGTTTAGATTAGAGTTGTCAGGCTCTTGAACAGGTTGCCCATTTGGGTGGTGGAGGTGTCTAAAAGACATGTAGATGAGGTGCTGAGGGACATGGTTTAGTGGTGGATTTTGCAGTGTGCTTTTTTAACAGTTGGACTTGACCTTAAATGGTCTTTTCCAACCAAAAGAATTCTATCATTCTATGATATTTCAACTAAAAAGCTCCCAAAGAACCTCGCAGCTGCTCTGGGGAGTTTCCCCTTTCGCTTCACTCTCCACACTGCAGACAACACACCAGAACTGCAGCACATGCCCAAACCCAAAACCACAAAGCACTGGGCTTCACCTTCTACCTGTTCTTTGTGTGATTTGTATCCAGCAACTAAAAGCATAACAGAGTCTTTTCTCTTGCTTCCCCCACATCTCAGAAAGTGGGTGACAAAGCATGGTGGCAGCTGAGAGCAAATGGAGGAGCATCTCCTTTTTTTTTCTATCTCCACCACTTGCTATATTGGGAAAATGTAATTAAAGATCACATGCCAGGCACAAAATACCAGAAAAGAAGAACTGGGAAGCATGTTCAGAAGAACTTTTTCTATGTGCTATAATACTAAACATTTGTTTTATACCAGGATATTGCAAAGGAAGGACTGGATCCTGTATGCTTAACCTGTGGGAAATATTGAACTGGTCTTTAGAATAATTGATGAGCTTCAGATGAAGAAGACTGTCTTTGGATTTGTCACTATAGAGCCTAAAATTTGGGGATGCAAGAATTAAAAATAATACTGGCATTCTCCTGGTCAGCTTGTGCTAATTCATTTAGATAGGAGAGAAGCAGAGGCAGGGCTGGGGGTTAATGGAATGCAATGCCATTGTTTTGTGGAGTGCAGTTTGCATTTATTGCCTGTCATAAAGCAAGTTAAAGAGCACAACCCTGTTAATTCTCTGGGCAAGACATAGAAATATGAATGGCTGTTGCAATCTAGCCCCTTCCTCTGCCGGATGCAGGAAGAGGGGAAGTTTTATTGCAGACCAGCCGAATATCATTCTCTTCCCCTGGGCATAAGAAGAGGGAGCTTGCTTTTTGCCTGCAACAAATCCAACACCCAGCTCTTGTGTTAGGAGCACAGAAGGTGCAATCAATGGCTGCTGAGCTCGTGGCTCTGCCCTCCACCAGCTGCACCGAGTTGGGTGGTAATGATGCAGCCCTAAGTGCCACCAGGTTAATAGGCAGGAGGGCAGTTCAGCTGTGCTGTTGCTGGAGGGGGAGGGAAGGGGGGCAGCCACTTTTGCAGCTTATTGGCTGGAGCTCAGGATCTTGGGATCATCAAGGTGCTCAGTGCCCAGGGGAGCTGCTTGTAAGGAGATAGGTTGAGCTGGCTGTGGCTGTAAGAGGAGGAGAAGGAGGTGGTGGCAGCATCTGAGCAGAGCCCGGCAGTTCCTCATACCTTTTTTGGGGTGTCCCCACCCTCTCTGCTTACTTTGTCCCTGCCCCAGAGGGACGGGAGCAGTAGCAGCAGGTTTGATCCCTGTGGAAAGGAAATGGCAGATATCATGATCCCAGAGGAGATTCAGAGGCTTCTGGAAGGTAACCACAAATTGCTCCTTGCTCCCCTCCTGCTTCAGGAGGGAAACCTGCTGTGGTTGCAGGGGAAGAAGCTGAAAGGCACCTTGCTGTGCTGGGGCAGAGAGGAGAGTGGAAGGACTGGAGAAGCTGCTTCTTCTCTAAGGCTAGTGGTTTTGGGGTCCTCAGGTTGTGTATATCTTTCCAGCCTCTAACCCCAATGAGAGCGTAGGGGGCATAGCTGTCTCCTCTGGTGGTTTTGGGGCTGTCCTGCTGTGCTTAGGAGCTGGTAGGTGGGTCCATTCCTGTGTTAGGAGTGGAGAAGCTCTCTGGTGGTCCTAGACTCTGTGAAAGGAGAAGAGAGTGTATGCAAGATTGAGGGGTGTCTTCTGGCACACTCAAAATACGTCCCCACTGTGAACCTTCAGTAAGGCTCCACCAAGGGAGCAGGTACAAAGGATAAAAGAAGGCTGTGTGCTGCAGGGAGCCCTCTCAGCAGGCTTCTGTTGTGTCTGATGGTGGTGTCTCCTGGCCACAGATGTTTTACATAGCACTGGGGATGTGGTGAGAAAGCTGGCTTGGGGAGGGGGGGCCATCCTCGGGAGAGCTTCAACCCCATAGAAAATGGGGGCACAGCTCAGAGCAGTGCTGGCTTCAAGCCCTCCTTCTGCTTGATAACTTGAGTGTGACCTGAGGGCTCAGCTGCTGAGTGGATGTGCTGGTTGCTGACAATGTTTCCTCCTCTGTGTTTAAGATGGTGGGTGGGATGCTTCTCAAGTTGTTTTTCCTGGCTTTCTTCACAAACCCAAACTGCAACATCTCTGCTCACTGAAGTGGTGGGGCAGCCCAGCAGAGAGCAGGCTCAGTGCTTCACAATGGGCTGCACAAACAGGTTCTGCACAGACCTGTGCGACCGTTGCTGACCCTGTGGTGTGGTGAGAGCAAAGGCTCAGAGAGAGAAGAGGTGTGCAGAGGTGACCACGTTCCAACTGCTCCGTAATTAACCCTCCAGCAGCAGCTTTATGGGCTGGAGCAGCTGCCTTAGCTCGTGGCTGAGAACCCTGCACGTGGTGCTGAGACATCCTGCTGCCCTTGGTGTGGGTGGGTGGTGGGAAGGAGTCTTGCTGCTCACTGCTGGGAGCCCTTGTGCTCTGGGCTGGCCTCGGCTGCCTCCAGCCTCCCTGACCTTTGGTTTCCTGTCCTGATGACTCCTGGCAGCACAGAGCACTGGTCCCTTCCCCTCTGAGATGTGGGATAACTTCCAGTCCTGGGATCTGTCAGTCTGAGAGACTGAGTGTGCAGCCTCCAAGCCTGTCAAAGCTCCCTTCCAAATGCTTTGTGTCTTCCCCCAGATGTAGGTGTAAATTTTCTCCTCTGTTTTTTAATCATGGGGGCTTCAGTGGAGTTCACCCTTTCAGGTTTTTGATGTGCAGCACTTTATTGTTCAGTACTGACACTTTTGTAAACAACTCATTTCTGCACCTGCCACCTTCCTTTAACTTAGATTATTTTCTTGTTAGCTGACTGTTTTTAATTGAAGGCTTCAGATTTCCTTCTAAAGCACAGCCTTTGTTTGCTGACAAGTATAGCAGGCTATGAATGGAGATTAATTGCATGTCACATACCTCTGTATCAAACTTGCTGTGTCTTAACAATCTGTACAGTCTCGAGGCCTTCCAGTGGCTGAGGAGGCTTCTAGCTCCACAGGCTGGAAGGAGCTGAAGCTATTACAGTGTTTGCAAGCTGCATTACTGCAAGAATTCTTGTCTTTAAAACAAAAATCACTAATAAAGGATGAAAGCTGTACTGAGGCACAGGCAAGAACATCTGCTTCCTTTTGTTGAAGTTTGGTCTGTAGCACAGGACTGTTTGTGAAGCACAAAAGCTTGCTAACGTTTGTGTTATTATCACATGAGACATCTCTGAGGTTGCAGAGGTTGAAAGCCAACACAATATGGCTGTTCTCTCTTCCTTGCAATCCTGCAACACTTAAAAACGCTTGTTATTTTGTGTTTGTGTAGATGTGTGGTTGCAGTAATTCCGTTACTTTGAGCTCCACCTTGCAAATAAGCAACCCAAGGTCTCATTAATGCTTTCTTGTCAGCTAAATGTACAGAGGTTTCACTTTTGGCTCAGTCAGGCCCCTTTTCAAACGGCTTTTGCTTAAGAGTGTTTAATGCTTGTTTAGCACAAATTTCTTGTGAAGGCTGAGAAGGGTGGTCTTAAAAAATGTGATCTATCTCTGACAAACCCAGAGCTACTGCTTTGGTTTTTGGAAGCAAAGGCAGCTTGGCAGTTTGATTATCTTCCCTTCGCCTGCCTTGCTTGATCCTCTTCCTTTCAGGTGCTAGGTCTGGAAAGGCTTTTTCTTGCTGGGGTTTGGGAAGCAGGAGGGACAGAGCAGGTGCTGAGCTGGGAGCCTGTGTCTGCACCTGCACAGGCTGCTAATTGTGAGGCAAGCAGCCTCAAAATGCTGCTTTAAAAATAAACAAAACATGCCCTGTTTTGGGAGGGCTAGTGAGCCACATTCAGCATTGATGTAGCATCATGAGTAGCTCCAGAAATCATCAGGAAATTCAGGGTTGAGTCCTGGCAGCTGCTCCCAGTTCCCTGCTGTCCATTGCAGAGGGGAGAATACCCCATTCAGTCCAATGCAGGAGGATGGATGAAGATTACTCTGGGTCTCAAGGTTTTCTCTGCCTCAGCCCCACAAAAGCAGGAAGGCTCCTCTGAAAAATGTTGTTTTACAGTTAAACCATCCTTTATTTGAGCCTGCAGAAAAGTCAAGAAACACGGTGTGTGATAGTTCACAGCTTTTATTTTGACAAGTGGGACAGGGGATGATAGAACTAGCCTTCCAAATCCTTGCCTGTCTTGGGATGCATCCTGGAAATATTAATGCAGTCTCACGAAAGCTCAAGGTGTCTGCACTATCTGTGTTGATAGGTGTCCTAAACTTTTATTAAACTAATTTTTCCCAGCCATCTGGGGTGTTAAACTATAGGAGGGATTGTGTGAAGCATCAAAGAAGTGCTGGAGCAGAGTGGTGGGCTCAACATTATTGTTCAGGGCTAAAACCTTGTGATTCTGTGGGACCAGTGCCTCTGTGCATGGAGTGTGGGGTTTCTGTAGGCAGCCTTCTGATGGCACAGGAGCAGAAAAGAGCAAAAATCAAGGGAATGTGTGTGTGCATGGAGAGAATACACATGGCACCTTCATACCTTTTAGCTCTCTTCATCGAGTGCTGATTAACTCCTAGAATTTAGTGCTGCAGTTAAAATGTTATTTACTACCTGGACTTCAATGGTTGTGACATAATTCTTATGATGCTGTGCATCTCCTGCAGGATTAAAGTGGATAACTGCAATAGTCTCTAGAAACTCCCCTGAAACACTTGATGAAATCTCAACTATGTTTTTTTTCCCCTCTTACCTTTTTAGCTGCAGGAAATGAAAAGGAGAGTCCTGTAAACTTTCAGAGTGGATCGCAGAGAGCAATCTATAAACATCAAGAATATAATGTTACTGACAAGCAGTAAAACTAACATTAGGGTGATTTACTCTGGAGCTGCTTACATATTGCTCTTCCTGATCCACTTTGAGAGTTTATGGTTAGGCTTTCTTTTTCATTTCCTGCTGCTATAAACATAGTGGCTGGCTCTGAAAGGGGCTCTGCCTGCTTTGCAGAAGTGACCTGAGTCCTGCTATAACTTATCCAGCAGCTGATCTGTGCTGACATCCCAGTAAGTAAATACCATATTAGAGCTAATCACATACTCATGGAGCTAATCTGCCTTTAAAAATGACAGAGGGATGCAGCTGATATTTGCACAAGTTCTGGGAGCAGTTTGTTTTTTCTTGCTTGTTCTTTGGCTGTGGAAATACAGCCTGGGTGTAGTTTCTCTTGCTGACCCATTTCTACTGTGCTGTTTTTGTGCTGGTTTGGGTATAATAAATTGTCCCCTTAGCCTCATCTGTTCTTAAGCAGTAAGCTCCTTGGAGCATGATATATCCTTTGTGCTTAGATATATGTACTTGGGTAGTTTCTGTGTAGTTTGTAAGTGGTGTAAGCCTCAGCACTGTTGGGCTTGTCAGAAGCTGGTGCTGTACCTTAGATGTCCAGTTAAATCTGCACAGAGGTGAACTGAAAATGGAATTTAGCCTCAGGATTACAGGATTGCCTTAGAATTTAAAAAGATTCACTTGCTGCTCTGGAAAAGCTTTAGTGTCATTCCAAGCAGGCCACCTAGGGCTGAGTTACTAGCAGTGGACCAGCAGAAGCTGGTGCTGGGTGTAGGTGTGGGTTTGAGAGTGAGTGTCACTGCCCCTCTGGTGAGGTCTGGTAACTGTGTCCCCCCATGTCCCAGGGGTGTGCTGGGGGATCTCACTGCTCTGTTCAAGCTTTAAGGGCTGTGTCTGGGCTATGAGCTGGTGTTTCCAGGGGTGAGGAACAGTTGGCTTAGACCTTGTGTGTCAGGAGCCCGCCTGGTAGGAGGAAGGGCAGGGAGATGGAGTAAGGAGCTAATGAGGACCTGGAGGAGTCTGCACGTGGCTGGAATGTGATTAGAGTGTTCCCATGGAAGCTGGGGCTTTCAGCTAAATAAATCCAAGGGTAACTGTTATGCAAACAGGTGTTATCATCTGGATTTATTTCTCCTTTCTCAGGTTACTGTGGGCAGGGTTGGATCTCCCTGGTCCTGCTCAGCTGTTCCTCTGAAGAGGAGGTGGGAAGAGGGTCTTGCTCCTGGGGGTGCTTTGCTCCCCTCTGTGTCCTTCCTTATGCTCTTAACTTTTTAAGAGTTCCTCCCCTGACTCCCCCAAGCCCCTCTTGAGCGTGCCATGAGCAGGCAACAACAAGAAACGGGGGCTTGTGATTTAAACAGAAAAACAAGTATGAATTTCTTTTGTGCTGTTTTGATCTTGAGACGTGGTTGCAGGTGAAGGAGCCGTTTTTGAGGAGCTGTGCAGGTTCCTGGGGTGTGCTAAACTGTGCTGGCTGTTGTACTGGCAGCTGAAGCATAAGGAGCTGAAAGTCTTGCAAGCAGGATATTAAACTGACATTAGTGTCACAGTATGGGGCACGAGTGAAAGGTTGGAGAGGCCTGTGGATGTACAACACCACAGCTTTGAAGCCAATCTTTCTCTGCTAGGGGAAACTGGCAGTAATGCCAGTACAAGGACAATACTCTATGCAAAGCAAGTGTGACTGGTGCTGTTTTGTTTGCTGAGAATTTTGGTGGAGGTTTCTGTAAAGAACATAAATATTTATGAAAATAAAAGGCACACAATCCTTTTATCTTCCAGCTCAGGTTAAATTTCTGCATATAGATGGGGCTCCCAGGTGAGAGAACACGGTATTTACTTTTGTTGAGCTGTCTCTGTTGAGCAAGCAGAGGGTGTAGCATTTCAGCAGTAACCTTGTAGGAGAAGCCATGTTGTGATACAAGTGCACAACCAACCTGTTTTTGGTGCTTGTCCTTCACAAAGATCATCCTTGTGAAAACCACAGGTTAGGGTTTCCTTGAAGTGTCCATGGATATCTTGCACTGCCATTTTAAAATGCTTTGGGTCCTTCTCTGGATGGGCCAACCACTTCTGTGTCCCTCCTTAATGCTAAAGTCCTTTCCCAGCAGCAGATTTTGAGTTTAAGGAAGCAAAGAGACAGGTGGAAAGGTATGTGGTCCAATAGACTTAGCCCTGATTCACTTCAGCTTCCTCTTCCTTTCTTCTGCTTCGTGGTTTGTTTGCAGATGCCTTAGAGAACAGCTCTGCAATCACATGCAATATTTAGATCCTGCTCTATCTGCCATCACTTCAACATCTTCACTTCTCCAAATGAAGTCTTCAGACTGACTCGTGTCTCTAGATCAGACTGCTTGGTACCTTGAGGGCTTCTCAGTGCAGGGCCAGCTCCAGGTATCTTAGCCAAGAACAGACATCTCTGCTGTGGGTTTTAACCTGTAATTCTCCCTTTTCCAGATGTTGAAGATTACCTGGCAGATGGGCTGCAGAATGAAAACTTGACTGCTAAAGCAAGGGAGCAGAGGGATGCAATTCTGTTTGGCTTCCAGCAAGTCAAAGCCAGGTTTGTGTTGTCTGCTTTAGCTTCTAATGAAAGTGCTTCAGAATCATGGCCCACCTTGGGCTACTACACATATTGAACTAGCTGGACAACTGGTCTATGATTTGAAAGCTGCTAGCCATTCCAGGCTTGGTGTAATGTGAGAGTGCACACTGGTTTGTACACTTATTTAACCAGTTTTATGGCTGTCTACAGAGTGGTCATGATTTGTGTTTGGGATTTGTTTTGTATTTCAAAGTAAAGAAATTATGCCTTGGGCTGTGTCTGTACAGCTCTTTGCATATGTCTCTGATCCTGTCTTGTTCCTCCTTCTCCCTTGTGCTAGAGAAGATTTTTTTTGGGGGGGAAGAAAATCCATCATTTAGGTATGTGGGTAAATCAATACAGTGAGCAGAGATTCATGCTGCTGGCTGGATGCTGAAAGTATTTCACAAGTGGCTCCTCAAATCATATATGTTGCCTGGACTTTAAAACAGTAAAAAGGAATGAAGAGGACTGTCTGAACTGAAACTCAGGTCTGACCCAGGGTCCCGAATCTCATCTCCTCAGGACTGTTCAAGTCCTGTATGGGGACAGGAACTACATAATTTTGATCAGTGAGTGAATTAAGCAAAGGTTGCTCTGTTGTGCTGGGGGAAAATTCAGGAGCATAAACAGAAACAGGTTGCTGGAGGCTTGAATAAAACTTTCAGCCTCAGCTGCATTGTGTTTTTGGCTAGAAATGGGATCCAGGGCTTGCTGTTAATGCTCTAGTTAGAAGATATGAGTTGTGTCACTTGATGGTAAAACCTGACAATAAAGCTCAGGGTGGCTGACTGATCTAAGCATCCAGTTTAACTAAAACTGCTGTCGAGTCCCTGAGAAATGGAGAATTTTATCCTTTGGAAGGGCACAGCCAGACTCTATTCCCTGCAGCCCCACTGAAGAACTTTGCAAGATGCCCTGCTGTATCTTAATCGATCTTTCCTGCTGGCTAATTAAGCATCAGTTTTACTCAGCAACTCGGGACTGTGTAATTATCAGCCTGGGTTGCCCTGAATAATTGAAACAAGCTGAATGCAGAAGATGGGAGAAAATGGGGCTGTAGCTTATCTCATGGAAGAAGGGTGTGGGTGTGTGTGTGTAGCAGTGTCCTGGAATAAGAAGCAATGGTTTGGTTGCATGTTTCTAAACTGCCTGATGTGGTTTCTCTGAGAAATTTCCATTCGTGGGCATTGATCTTGGATGGAAAGGGTTAAGCAAGCAGAATTCTGAGCCTGGAGTATTTAGACATCAAGTCAAGCTTTTTTTTTTGGTTCAACTGTCCTGAGAGCACACAACTTTGGAAGTGGCAACTCTTTCTCTTCATGTAATGCAACTGTAGCTCTGTTTTTAATGGGTTAAAAATAACATGGAACTTGATAAATGTGTGAGGCAGGTGGCAAACCTGGAAACACTGGATTGCTCTTGGTTCCTGAAGCAAGTGGTCTGTCTTCATGTGCTGTTGGAGTTGTGAACAGTGCTTGAGCAGCAGGGAAAGATGATGCTATGACCATCAGACCATGGACCTCTGGCTTCCCAGAGGTTGTGTGTGGGTTTGGTGACTTGCTCAAGAAGGAGCAGCCTTTAGGGTCCTGGGACAGACTGATGCTGTGATGCACAACCCAGCCTTGGCTCTTAGCTCTTTCTCAGCCTAAAAGTACAAACTGGGAGAAGCTTTTATAACCAAGTTATCTCAAACCAGCAGGAGATCTGGTGAAGCAGCCTTTGCATCAGGAGAAGGGATGATGTGGAAATGCCTCCTGGATGCTCAGGTTCAGATGTGGGCCTCTGTCTTGTTGCTTATTAAAATAAATTGCAGGTACTTCTGGAGAGGAAAGTAGGGCCCTTGAGCAAAGACTAGAGGGCACTGCTCATTTCCTACTTGTGCTTTATTGCTCGGTGGCATTTGGAAAGGGTGAGAAGAACAGAGTATACAGATGTCCTTGTTCTGACCTGAGCCATTAAGGCAATGATTTGTGGTGGGAGATTACTGTAACCATGGCTGTATCTTTTTATTTGAAAGGATCTGAGCGGGTCCTGCTCTTGGGGATGAGGCCTGGGTTTGTCTCTTTGGGGAGCTTCCTGTGGCTTCTGTGGCGTGTGTTCAGGAAATCATCAGCCCTCGTCTTCAGGAAGCTCCTGCCTCCCCCAGCCCCCTTCTCCTCTTCCCCCCTCTGTGGGGTGAAACACAACACGGCGTGTAGGGTTTCATTATTTGGGTTCATAATGGACATAAGTAAACTGCTCAACTACTGGGGAGAGACACACACGTCTCCAAAGGGGAAGAGCTTCATCTAGTGTGATTATCCTGAGCCAGTCTCAAGAACTGTTCCTGGAACTTGCCTGTCAGGTCTTTATAGCCCTGCTCTCCCCGTGGCCTCATAACATTTCCCACCAGGAGCTTCACTGATGACTTTAATGTGAACAAGTGGTTGGGCTTTATGTCTCCATGTGCTACCTGGAGGATATATGGCTCCCGTCTCGCCGCCAGCGGCGCGGGAGGTGAGCACTGCTCTGCTTTGCTGCTTAGCAGCTTTTCCAAGGCAGGCTGGGGGATCTTGGCTGGAGGAGCCGTGTCGGGGGCCTTGCAGGTGGTGGCTGTGGGGAGGCTGTCACCAGACAGCTGAGTTATGAGTCCCTGCACCCTTTGGCTTTCAGAATTCCATTTGGTTATTTCAAGTCCACTGCTGTGTTGAAACGTTTCTACTAACTTGGATCCTATTCCACTGTCTGACATCTTGTGTATAAATCTTGGCCTGGCAATTTTTTCTTAATAATCTCTTTGGTTTTGTTGGTAATCACAGAACTGGAGAATTATTTGGGTTGGAGGGACCTTAAAGATCATGTAGATCCAACCCTCCCTGCATGGGCAGGGACACCTCCCACCAGCCCAGGCTGCTCCAAGCCCCATCCAACCTGCCCTTCAACACTGCCAGGGATGGGGCAGCCACAGCTCCTCTGGGCAGCTGGTACCAATTTCTTCCTAATACCCAACCTAAATCTCCCCTCTTCCAGTTTAAAATATTCCTCCTCATCTTATCACTCTCTGCCCTTGTTCCAAGTCCCTCCCCAGCTTCTCTGGAGCCTCTTCAGGTACTGGAAGATTCTCCAGAACCTCCCTGGAGCCTTCTCTTCTCCTGGCTGAACAAGCCCAACTCTGTCTGTCTTCATAATCTCTCTTTTTAATTGCTTTTCCTGATTGTTTTGCATGGCACTCAGGAAAATAGGCCCCAGAACACATCTGGAAGCCTGGTCCTCAGGAATTTTCTGAGGGATGAGGATCTTGCAACACCAGTTACCTGGGTCCTGACCATAGATGGAGGACTCTGCTCTAGTCCTGAACAGCCAAACAAAGTGTAATGGATAAAAATGGGGAAGGGTAGGTGGAAAATGTGGTGCTGGGGCAGAGTTTTGTTTGTCTTCCAGAAACCCCAAAGGTTGGTTGCTTCTGTTTTAGGTCTGTTGGTGCTGAGTTTATTTCAGGTTGTTCCTTGGGAATGTGGCTGCTGTTCCCTGTGTCCCAGCAGAGCTGGCTGCTCAGCAGCTGTCTGACACCTGGGATGAATCGGATACATGACTCCACTCAGGAACACAAGCCCATTCTTGTCCTTTGGCAAGAGCAGTAACAACAACAAAAAAGTTGTCTTGCTGTTAAATGACCTCACCTCAGCATTTTGACACTTCTAGAGCAGTTACAGTGGCAGGGGGTGAGCTGGGGAGAATGGGATTTATTTAAAAATATGGAGATAAATAGTTTCTCCATCTCCTTGGAGTCAGCCAGTCATTTCAGCTCCCCGTAGGAAGGCAAGTTTGCACTGATGGAAACAAATTCTTAGTACTCTTATTTTTTTTCCCCCTCCCCTGGAGGCGAAATGTAATAGTGCTAAAAGGAGGGCAAGGCAGACCCTTTGTATATCAAAGCAGAAATGAAGAGAAAGGGGCTTAATGAACATTGAGTTTCTTGTACACACCCACTAGGAAATCCAAAATAGACACTGAAAGTCTACCTTGAACTTGCTCTGCTGTGACTGAAGCACTGATGTGAATCTGAAGCCCAATCCTGCTACTCATAACTAATACCCAGAACCATTTTCTGACATTCCTACCAGCAGCAGGAGCTCCAGCACAGACCAGGCTCCTCACCTTTGGGTAACAACCCCCAAAACCTCATTTTACTGCCTTGTTGTCTAATCTCCTTCAAGTTTATGGCCATATTCCCAACACAGCTACTGTGTTACCAGTGAGGAAAAGCCTGCATGTGGTGTTTTGGCTCTGCAGGGAAACTTCTCACATATCAGACAGCTCCAGGGGATGCCCTGGCCTGCTAAGGAGCCTGCCAAAGCCAAGGTCTTTCCCAAGCCCGTGCTGTCACTGCTGCCCTGCTAATACCTGTGTGCAGTATCACAAGCACAAGAGTGCTGTGGCTGGCAGCCTGTTTGGCTTCCTAGCCTGGGCAGCAGAGCTGTGCTCCCTGCCTGGGTCACAGAACCACAGAATTACCTTGGCTGGAAAAGACCTTAAAGATCAAGTCAAACTGTCAAGTGATGTAGGTCTCTAACCTCATCGGTCTAGGATGAGGCTGAAACGTCTAACTCTGCAGTGAAATCCCTGTGTTTGCAGCCAGGAGCTGGGGTCTGCCCCCGTGAGCCTTGTGCTTAATGTGGGTGTTCAGAAGAAGAAATGCAGCATCTGAGCTCCAAAACTGCTCACCTTTGGTTTGGGGATGCAGAAGGCAGAGAGTGCCTGAGGTCCTCCCAGTGCCTGGGTGTGTGTTTCCATACTCTGCTTCAGTCAGAGCTGCAGGAATACTTGGTTTTTTTGGGAACAAACTGGGGTAATGCCCTCACCTAGTTCCTGCTGGGTGCTTTGCCACAGTTGGTCCCAACAGTGTAAGAAATCCTGGAGCTGAAACAGGGTGGTTTGAACCCAAAGGGTGGTGTAAAGGATAAGACAACCCAGAGACTGCCTCTGGTTTCCTTAGGGTTGTGCTACAAATCTCAGCAAGCTGATGTAGCATGAGGTTCACACACACTGCCACAAACAAGTAAGCTACTGGTTTTATTGGTTTACAAGTGTAGTAGAACTATCACCAAGTAGAACTTCAACACCAAGAGAACTTTGCTTAATGACCAGGTTGAACTTGCTCCTTTCTGTGGGAAGGTATTGCAGGGTTGTGAAAGATTCTCTAATGGAGATACAGCCACAATTTCATACAAAGCTGCATGATTGGCCTGCTTTGATACACTTCTAACCATATTAACTACATTTATTACTTCCATTTCCAACCTTATTTTAAAGTTTGAAAATTGGAATTAAAGAAAATGCCATTTCAGGGTAATTTTGCTTCATTAGTGTAAATGCACTGCCTGTAATTCCTCCCAATATTAAACTCATTATGCTGAATAACGTGTGATACCAAGATAAAAAGGAATTTAAGAACGTGACCTGATGGGCAGATAATTGAGCTCAGCACATTAATGCCAGGGCTGGACTGTAGCCTCACCACATTGTCCTTAATTAGGCAAAGTGCTGTTCTCCTCCTTCGTGTTCTTCAGAGAGCTGAAATTTATTTGCTCAGCAAGGCAAGGATCTTGCTGAGCAGGATTTCGTTCACACTTGCTTTGGCTATTAAATACAGATTTGTTCAGAAAAAAAAAAAGGAAAAGCAAGTGACAGGGACCTCAGAAGGACTTAGCAGGGCTTGGATTTGCATATATTTTTTTAATCCTTGAGCTCCTCAAGTTGTGTTTTGGCTCTGGGGGGGTGGAGGGGATGGCCCTGCTGAGGAGGGGGAGCAGTGCCTTGGGGACAGGTTGGGGTGCACAGCACCAGCTGGTGTTAATGGAGATGTGAAGGCTCTCAGCACCCTGCCCAGTACAGCTGCACCCGGGTGTGGGTGAGCACAGGCATTCCTTCCCACCTCAACAGTCGACTTTAATACTGACCCTGGTGGTTATTTCTTTTTAAAGTCTGGTAAAGTTTCCATTAGGATGTTCCCAATTTATTCTGTAATCTCGGTGGGGGATTTTTTTTTCCCCACCCCCCTCCTTTTGGGGAGTGCTGAGGAAGGAATTCTCCTGTGTTAATATATGATGTGGCAGGGGCACAAATTCAATTCAGCTGTGATCATCTTCTACCTGCTTTTATACCTGGGGTGAACGTGGCCATTCCCTCTGCCAGTAATGCAGTTTGGTGCCTTCTGGGTTAGGCTCCTTTCAGTAATTTGCATCATTTTCCATCCCAGCTGATAAAATTACCCCCGTTTCCCCATCCATTTCCTTGGGAATGCATTGTTAATCTGAAACCTGAGGACTGTAAATGATGGAAATTGTGTAACCAGAGTCTTTGCATGGCTGCTGCTTCTGTAGCATTTAACTGAGAAATGCATTTGAAGTGGTTTGTAACTGGCTTTGCTAATGGTGAGCTCCCCAATCCCATTTCCATCTTTTCTTTCCCCCCCTCCTGCTAGAAATCTTGTACAGCATTGATTTTTTTTTTTAATTTTTTTTTTTGCAAACATTAAAACCCAACAAATCCTGTGCACCAAACAAATTAGACTGGCTTGAAATATCTAATTTAATTACATCTGTGGTGATATTAGTGTTCTTAATTGGACAGGAAAATACAGGAAATTTGATTGCAACCTGACTATTTTATGGTTCCTGCTGAAATTGAGTCTGAGAGGAAAGTGGGGGTTAGGTTTTTATAGACTTCAGAGCTGCAAAGGGACCATTATAAGCATCAAGTTTGACCCCCTGCATAACACAGACCACAAGATTTCAGACAGAAGTTTTAGTTTCTGGCCCCAGATGGGCTGGGTGGACTCTGGGGTTTGCTGCAGGCAGGGGAGGTTGCTCAGGAAGCTCAAGTGGTGGGTGTGTTCATTGTGTATTTTACTGGATTTCTGTGCAGTTCTAGGGTTTGTGGCCCCCCTCTGTGCACAAGAGGCCTGCTGCTTGAGTTTTGGGTGCAGGATGGAAATGTAGGAATAGAAACACATGATCTTGGTGCTCCAAAAGAGCAAATCCAGTGGGGCAGGAATAGTATTGACCCACGGGGGAAATGCATCCTGGAATCTTCCAGGGCTTAATCTGCCCTCCCTGTTGGAACAAGAAGGGATGTTTCCCTGGTTTAAACACTGCTGCTGAGGTGATGGGAGTGTTGAAGTAACTTCTCTGCTCAAGTCCTGCATCTGCAAGGAGCAGAGTCCTGCTTGGTCAGACCTGACAGCATCACTGTCTTCAGGTGTTAGTAAAAGAGCTATGAGAAGCAAACCCTGTGTTGGTGAAGGTGGGTCCAGCCAACAGGATGGCTGGAATGGGTAGGATTTGGAGGACTTGTTTTCAAACTGATGTTCTTGAGGTTGCTTCCAGTCTGGCTTTTGCTATAAACCAGTGCAGGGATAAGATCTGTGATCAAGTCCTAGAGGCATCTTTCACTTTTGAAGACCAAGTCCTGGCTCTGCAGGAGGCAGCAGAAGGCTCTGGTCCTTGCTGATTAGAGATGGAGAAAGTTTGGTTCTGGTTGAAGACTATAAGGATTCCTGTCAGGAAGGAGGTTTCAGGCAAACCTGCCTGCTCTGTGACTCAGTTTCCCTTTCCACCATGAGAACAGCATTTTTGTCTCCTCTTTCTCATGATCATTCACCCTCTGGCGTCTGTTTACACAGTTGAGATGTGATTTTGATTTGGTCCAGTTGGAGACACTGCTACTAGGAGGCTGCTGCATTAGAACTGGGATCTGTGTGTTTTTCAGGAGCAAAGAACATTAACATTTCCAGCAAAGGGAGCCTCTCTGATGTTTGCTTGTTGAGTGTGTAACCTCCAAGGCTACGTTAAGAGAAACACTTTGTGTGTTCAACAGAACAAATTCTTCCTGTCTGGCCCCAAAATATGCACCAATGAGGTGAGAGAGGTGGGTGGTTCGTTGTGAACCACGAAGGGGAAATGCTTCTAGGATGTGTTTTGTTAAAGTGTTGGCAGCACAACACTCCTTCTCGGGCTTTGTAATGGAAATCAGATATTTTGGGGTTAGTTCCTTGCTTTCCATATTGCTTCCAAATTCTCCACAGATTCCTTTGTGAGCTCATTTTGCTGAAGCTAGTTAATCACTTGACAAGAGTTTCCCCTTCCATCTCCCTCCACTTTCTTAAGGTCTGATGTAAACTGAACCTTCTTATTCGGCTAAAAACTCTACTTTGCTTTAACCTCTTCTCGGGGGATTCCACCCACAGCTGGTGGAAGGAGCCATTTTTAATCAAGTGTTTATAGGCACAGTTAAGACATGACCAAATATTCCCAGTTTCTAACTTTCTGTTTAAAAAAATCAATAAGAAGCCTTTTCTCTTGGTGGTTGCGATATCTAAAAATTGCTGATTAAAGATGAGAATGTCAAACCTGATCCCAAGGCACGTAACCCCCAACAGCAAGATGCTGTGGAGGAAGGATTAGGCTTCTGGCTTCTAATTCATGTTGTCTGGCTCAAGGGGGTGTGTGTATGGAGCAAGCACCATTATTTATTTATTTTTTTTAATGAATTGCTGTGAGAAATGATTGGATTATAACTTCCAGGGTAAACCTCCTGCAAAGCTAAGGAACAAAATGTTGTCACTGCCTGTCACCCTCTCAGGCCATGGTAAAGGCATAACATGCTTGTCAGAACTGTCTTAATTGGCAATAAAAATCAGGGTTGGCCTCAAGCTCTGTACTTTGGAGAACAGCCCAAGCTAAGGAAGCTCCCTCTGCTAGTGGGGTTGCTGCTCCTCTGCTGCACAGAAAGGTGCTTTATTCTCAGGTATAACCATTGCCTGTGACTCAAATATGTCCATTGCTGTGTTTGCTACCTTGTCTGTTGCAACGTTTTGTCTAAATAGTTGGATTTCTTGGATACTGCAGGAATGAATGAATATTCTGGCCACCTCTAAAAATTGGGGAAATTATAAGTTGCTGAGTGACTAAGGCTGGAGTTACCTGCAGGAAGAGATGGGGGAACACATGTTGCAAGTCATCCTTCCCTCACCCTCTCTTACACACCAGGGGGGAAAGAAAGAAATCTGCCCAGGGAAGCTGTGGCTGCCCCATCCCTGGCAGTGTTGAAGGGCAGGTTGGATGGGGCTTGGAGCAGCCTGGGCTGGTGGGAGGTGACCCTGCCCATGCAGGGGGTTGGGGCTGGATGATCTGTAAGGTCCCTTCTAACTCAAACCATTCTCTGATTCTGAAAGTGAACATAGTGCAAATCCTGTGGCATCATATGTGGGTGCCTTTTAAGCTCTCAGGATAAGTAATTTATTCAAGATTTGCACGAAGTCAGTGGCAGATGAAGGAATTAGATCATTACTCTTTCATCTTCCATAAGAACAAGACCATCTTTCCCCCCCTCCCACTCCTGATTAAATTTTAAACTAACTTTCATTCTCTGCTTAAGCCTTTCCAGAGTGAAAATGATCAAAGCATGAGATTAAAGACACATCCTGATCTGGTGAGATTAGAATTTTTGACTGTTTCCTTATGGTTTAAAAAAAAAAAAAAGGCAAAACATCTTTTTGGTATTTCCCTCCCTCTTTAGATTGGATCAGAGTGAAACTAACATGGACTTGCTGGCCCAGTAGGAAATGGAACTCAATTTTACATTTTTTTAAAACCATTTTACTGTATTAAAAATGACAGAGGTTAGAAACAAAGCTCTTACACTTTTATTGAACTGGAATGAGAAGTGACAGAAAATCATTTTGGTCCTAGTGCAG
The DNA here is from genome assembly GCF_020740795.1 of Apus apus. Taxonomy (NCBI): domain Eukaryota; kingdom Metazoa; phylum Chordata; class Aves; order Apodiformes; family Apodidae; genus Apus; species Apus apus. The sequence goes on along the minus strand of NC_067306.1, from coordinate 2,105,478 downwards.
TAAATGTTATCACTAAAACATGTTCAGGGGAGATTAGGACAGTCTCTCAAGCACAAGAGACAAAAGTTCACAAAACAAGAAGTGATTTTGCTGTCCTTGTCTCCCAGTTGTTGTCTGTTCAGGAGACAAAAGTATTTCAGCTCTGAGGGTGCTAGATGGGGGGCTGGGGATGCAGGTACTTCTCTCACAGAGCAGAGGTGGTATCCAGGGAGGGGAGGTTCTTCGACTCAAATATTGAATAATATTTGAATTCCTGAAGCAAAATGTTGAGTAACAGTTACTTCTGATTGGAAACAAAAGGATGGAGGAGCCCTTACCTTGGGCAGGTGGTGTCACTTCTCTGGGCTTGAGAGATAAGATGTAGCTGCCACAGGACAGAGCTTGGTGTAAAAATGGGGAACCCCTGCCGAGAGCATCCAAAGGCCCCAAGAAATTTGCAGCCCTTTCTTGCTCCAAGGCACAGTCCTGTGGCTCTTTCCAACCCACCACAGCTGTTGTTTGTCACTGAGATGGTTCTACCAGGAAAGTTTCTTCTGTCTGTGCATACTTTGTATTTTGCTTTGTCCAAAGCAAACAAGTCAAATAAATATTATGCCCTTAATCAGAATTCTGTTGTTGTTTTCTAATTAATCTGTGTCAGTAGCTTGAACGTTTGTGTTAAATCATTTTCTTCATGAAAGCTTTTAATGAGGAAACAAATTGATTGGATTTTTACATACTGGATTCTTGCCACTAATGCCTATAGACCAACCCTTTGTTACACGTCTTGCCTGTGAATGGGTCACTTTGTGGCTTATCCCCAATCCTTGATCTGTTTCCATAACTGCCCAGTGCTGTTCCCTTATTAAAATGCCTCAGCTGTCAGAACAAGATGTGCTCCAAGTGGGAGAGATGAAGAAATGGAAGATTTATTGTTTATTTGCTCCTGTCCTCTGCAATGCTGGGGCTCCAAGGAAAGGTGTGAGAGGAGGGTAGGAAAAGATTTGCAGAGCAGAGTGGTAGTTTGGATTGGAAAGGACCTTTAAAGGCTGCAAGGTAAAAGGTCACATTAACCTGCTGTAATGGAAGGAAGTTTGGAACCTTTGAGACTCCTCAAGAGGAGGAGATGGGAAGGAGGTTCCTTAAGCAGCAGAGGATGTTGCAGGGGCCAAGTAGCATCTGTAGGACTTGGAATTATTCTTGAAGCTCCTTACACAAAAAGTGTGTTGACCATTCTCTGGGTTCCTAGTAGCACTTCTGGCATAATTTTTCTATCTGTCACTTATTCATCAGGCTGGAAGGAATTGTTAGGAAACGAATGTGTGCTCATGTCTGTCTCTTTTTGTTCTTTCAGGTACCACTTGGAATCTCTGCCACGAGGTGAGTACAAGCCAGGAGAAGGAGGGGTGATTCCTCACTGCTCTGAGCTTGGGGGGCAAGGAAGGGCTGGAAGTGTGTGCTATTTTCTAAGCAAAGTCAACAAGAAGAGCTTAAACTGAATATTTAAGTGTGTAGCAGTTCTTAGGGGTGGAAAGGGGCAAAGCTGTAGTGAGGCTGTAGTAGGAGCTGGGGTTAACATCCTTCCTGGGCAGCAGAAGCCATTTCTCCTTACCCTTGAGAGCAACTAATACAAAACTGTGGTGCTGATAAAAATGCCTTGGATAAGCCCAGAAAATCGCTTTTCTGTAAAACTTCTGTCTCCATAAAAGGCTTCAGGTTCAGGAAGGGCAGTATATTCCCATGGGCCATTGACTTGGGAGCAAGGACTAGTGGATAACCTTCAGCAGCTTCCCTCCAGTCTCATTGCTTCGTGTTAACCTGAACTTGAAATTGAATCAACCTCCAGGTGTAGACAAGTGCTCAGGTTGTAAATTTTTCTCAGGCTCGTGACTGTCTCTTGTTCTGTCTGTTAACAAGCTGGGAGCTTCTGATTATGACTTTGATCTTCATTTCCTCAATAATGTGGGTGATAATTTACTCTTTGTGGGGTGCCTGCAGGTCACAAGCTGTGTCAGTGGGGACTGGCATATCTGGGGCAATTGATGGGTTTGTATTTGCTCAGAGCTGACCTGGAGCTCTTCTGGGTGGAGCTAAGCTCTGATTCCTGATTGGGAGCATCGTGTTCAGCCAAGGCACAAAGTTTGGTTTTCCAGTGCCTGAAGGGCTCCAGGAAAGCTGGGGAGGGACTTTGGACAAGGGCAGGGAGTGAGAAGACAAGGGGGAATGGATGAAAACTGGGAGACATTTAGGTGAGACATGAGGAGGAAATTCTTGAGTGTGAGGGTGGTGAGAGCCTGGCCCAGGTTGCCCAGGGAAGCTGTGGCTGCCCCATCCCTGGCAGTGTTGAAGGGCAGGTTGGATGGGGCTTGGAGCAGCCTGGGCTGGTGGGAGGTGTTCCTGCCCATGCAGGGGGTTGGATTTGGATCATCTTTAAGGTCCCTTCCAACCCAACCCATTCCATCATTCTATGATTTTTCCTTAAATAATGGTTGTGATCTGTGAGCACAGACAGCAGGATCTGCTGCTGTTCAGACAAGATGGGAGCTGGGGCTGTAATAAAAACCCTTGTGAGTGTTCCAACTCAGCTAATCCTTCATTTACTCCAGGAATAAATTCCAGTGTGTTACCTCCTCGATCAGGGCCCACTTCCAGCACATCCTGTCTGTCTGGCAGCACAGAAATGTCAGAAATGCAGCAGCGTTGCAATTCCCCCTAGAACAGTGTTATCACATTTTAATATGAGCCTCGGTGCAGCCTCGGTGCTTCTAATTGCTTTCAAACCATTGTTTTCCTGCCTTTGGTTGATGAACCCAGCATCTGGCATCATTTGAGAAAGTACAACAGACAGCTGTGTTCAGAATTAAAAAAAAAAGAGGATTAGAACACATAAAAGGGCTCAAAATTAGATTTTTTTTAAAAAAATTGTAAAGTTCATACAATGCAAAGAGGGGAGGAGGGATGTTTTGTTCTTCTGAAATATTCTTTATTCTCTTATAGAGTTGGAAGCTTGAGGAATATTAGGAAGGTTGGTTTGTAGAACTGTGTACATTGGTAAATTAATGCCAAGCTTGCTTAAATGCCTGCTTGGAATTTGGAAGTGTTTGGGTCTTCAGGCAGGCAGGGATCTCAGTGTGTCCCTGTGGCATCTTGGGAGCTTATTGGGAGAAAATGTACTAAGGAAACAGCACAACTTGGGATGCTCAGGCATCACCCTGAGAGCCTCAGCTCCAGTTGGTGATACCTTGCTGGGGCAAGGAGAGGTGGTGAGGAGAACATGGTGCATGCTGGAAGGAAAAGAGCCCAAGAGCAACAGTGTGGGGCTGGGTTTGACTCGGAAAAAAGTCTCAGGTTTTGGTAAGAGGGCTGCAAAACCCAGGTATAAATTAGCTGCCTGGTTGCACTGCCAGAGCATTTAAATAAGAGGCTGATGTGCCGAAGGAAAAGGCTTCTTCTAAGAAGGTTTAGGATTTTCTTTGTACTCTCTAGTAAAGAGCCTTTCCAAAGGGGATGAGCACAACTTGTGAGCCCATCTGGTGAAGGCAGCTGAGCTCCTTGAACTGAAATCCCTCCAGGACCAACACCTCTGATTCCAGCATTCCCAGCCTGCTGGTTTCCAGTATTGGCTGAAATTAGTAGAATTGTTCTTTAACTCTCACCAGCAGAGATTGATACGCAATAGAAGTGTAGGTCTTGAGGATGAGTTGAGTAGACAGGTTTCAGAAAGATGTGACTGAAGAGAGGGCAGGATGTGCAGGATGAGTTGTGCCCGATTCGTACTCACCAAGGGTTGTTGTTGACTGCAGTGTGTGTAGCTGCAAATGATTTTTGCCTTGTTCCTCAGGTGATCTTTGCTCAAAGCCCCAGGGTGACTCCTGCTTCCTCCTGGGGGAGGCCTGGCTGCCTCCATGAGGCATTTCATACACTCACTACATTTTGTGCACGTGTGCTCTTGCTGTCTTGCAGCAACCTGCCCTGAGTGGAAAGAGCTCAGGAAAGTTAGCAGAGAAAACCTGGAGAGAAGCTGGGTCAGCTCTCCCCCAGGTTCCTCTCTGCTGTTTCCACCTCTTCTGACAATTCAGTGTAGGGGAAATGTTCTCCAACAGCTTTGGTTTAGAAAGGAATGGTCTGAGGGAGCAGCAAGAGGCCGTTCCTGGGTACTGCAAGGGAAAGAGCTTAATAGGATGAGAGGGAACCTAGAGGACTAAGATGAGTCTTTGGGATTAGAGAAGGAAGGTGCATATGTGATTAACTAAGAGCTGTGGGTCAGGGCTGGGGGTCTGGCTTTGTTGGAATGGGACTTTGCACTAAATTGTCATCACGGGTGTGTTTCAGCTTCTCCATTCCCACCCCCCTGCAAAGATGGGCAAGTGTGAAAAGACAGTCTGGCCACGGGGAGAAGTGAATTAGGTCAAATAATTGATGACTGCCAAGTATTTTGGGGTACTCGGGAGCACTAACACTCTGCTTGAAGACACAGACCTTTGGAGATGGAGGAAAGTGTGGCTCTGCCCTCCTGATCAAGGGCTTCAGCCTGGGGCTGACAAAGAATTGTCCCCCCAAGCCCTTCTGTGGGGCACCTGGGCCTTCTGCTGGGGGATTCCCCTTAGCAGAGCATTGCATGGAGAGCCCTTCACACTAAGAAGCTCTCAGTGGATCACTTTTAAGAAACCAATGCCAAGTAGATGAATAAAACCAGATTTATTTTCATTGAGCTTATGATAACACTTTTTTGTTTTTCCATCAAATTTGTCTCAAATGGTTTTCTCTGAAGCACCATGTGTGTAATTGCTGAATAGTTGTGTTCCTTAAAATATTCATAAATAGTCAAAACACAGAATCCTAGAGTGGTTTGGGTTTGAAGGGACTTCAAAGATCATCTAGTTCCAACCCCCGTGCATGGGTGGTTGAGGGTAGTTTTCCCCATTTATGAAATTTAGGAAAACTGAGGCTCAAGAAATATGCTTAAGGTACCAGAGCATCTACAGGTGTGTCCAGGAACTGGGTCCAGATCTCTTGCTTCTCCCAGCTCTGTACCTTAACCCCAGAAAATGTCACCTCCCTGAAGCTGGAAGCCGTAAATATGTGGCAGGGAGGTGGGGTAAGAGACAAGCCAGGATAAACCATGTCTTCAAAATTGGGAGCCTTCATGTTCTACAAAAGGATTAAGTAGCAGTGTGGAAAGTCTTAGCAGGCCCCTTATATCACAGTCCATACCATGAAGCTGCAGTGCAGATGGTTTTACCTCTCTCAGCCCAGCTCACTTGGGGATGTGGAACACGCCACAGGGCGCCGCTTATCCTCGGGGCTGAACGTTGTGGCTGTGGTGTGTATGTACCCAAGGCATGCCTGGAGTTTTCTCTCATTAACTGGCACTGCACAAAGGCCTCAAGGGTTAGATTTATGAAGTAGCTTTTCTATATAAAGCCCCAAATCTATTGAATTGAACTGAAGTGGAGCTGGATGGGAGCCGGAACTGTGCTTTCCCCAAACCCCTGCTCCCTGCTATTGCATATTTGGTTCATGTAGTTATGACAAGTACAAGTAGCAAATCATTAAAGCAGCAAAAACACCATCTTTACTGTAAAGATTCCCTTTGAAGCCGAGGCAGAGTGTTCCTGAATTAATGGAGTGCATGGTGATTTTACTAAGTTTTATTTATAAAAAAACCTCTTTGCCTTCATGCCAAGTGTCTCCAGCTCAGTGGTAAGCAGGGTTCATGCACAGAAACCCAGTCTAGATTTATGATGTGTTTGAAAATGCAAGGGAAAAAATATCCAATTGACAATATTTGTAACATATTGTTAAAGTATCTATTCTATCACCATGCGTGGAATTCCCCTGCATTATAAACACCAGTGCCAGCTACAACCCTTGAAATGTCATAACATGCAGAGACAAAGAGAAAACAAAAACACTTTTGTTAGAATGCCTTCAAAAGCCCAAGATGTGTTTGGGTGGTGTGGGGAGCAGAGTTAATTAATGAAAAATGAAATGTACACAAAGGCATATGTTCCTTAACATAAAAAAGAAAAGCCTTAATATCAACACTCCTGACAGGTCTCTTTATCAGGGCTGGAGCTTTGCTTCCTGCAGCTCTGAGTGTGCAGTTCTTTGCCTCTGTGTATGTATTTACATTCTGGGCAAACAAACCTGTGTAGAGACAGTATTTTTCTGCTTTGAAATCCCTCCTGTTTTATCATTTTGCAAACTCTGAGCAGCTGCACAGCTTTGCTTTTACATGGACTTATAAATTATTCTGCCACCTCTGGTACCGTGCCTAAATTTTGGAGGCAAGTAATGATTATAGGAGCAAAGGAAGCTCTCCTTGGAAAATTGTCAGAGGTAGGAGGCAAGTGTCTGTGCCCTGGGAAGGGCTGCAGGGATGTGTGTTTGCATTTTTATTTACATACATAGAGAAATCAAAGAGGTATATTTAACTCTGAGACTGCTGGTACTGCATTTTGAGTGTTCAAAATGGAAACCAAACTCCCTCCTCTCATGGAGCTGTGAAGTCTTTTTAAAAACCTGGGAGTCCACAGCAAGGGCTACAAGAGTGTCCTTCAGGCTGGGAGGACAAAGCTGGCAGAGCACCTGAGGGTGCTGACATCCAGGTTGTCCCAGGATGGGGCTGGGACAAAGACTCTCTACCCAAACTGCTCTGATGAACACCCTTCTGTGGTGGTCAGAAATAGTTTAGCTGCTTGTGAGAACACGGGAATTAAGGCAGGGATGTTTTCCCTTGATAGAAATTCATATTGCTGTAGCACAAGGAAATATCAAAGGCCTTTTACACAATTCTTCAACTCCAGGCACTTTTTTTGGGGTGTGCTTATTGCATGCAATGGGAGGAGGAGGAGAGGGGAAAAGCCTTCCAGGATAAACATGTAATTCAATTTAAAAAAAATGAGATTTACTGTTATCAGTCTTTAAAGCCAGCAAATTAAGAATTTGCAGAATTTATAATAGGATTGAAAGACCAGGTAACAGCAACTAGCAGTTTGGCTGGGTTATTCTGCAGTTAATGTCAAGAGTTTCAGGACCTTTATTGAGAAGAATTAGGTTAATGAGGAGAGGTTTTTGAACTCTCTTTAAACCAGGTCATTGATTTAAAACTTCTTGCAAACTTGAGGCAAGTTTCCTGTTTTGGATTACTAGGTGCTTCTTGGAGATCTCTACTTCATTAATCAAAGGGTTGGAGTTACTGGGTCACCCATAGGCCTTTGAAACCAATCTGGATTGTAACAGTTTGGGGCAGAACTTGCCCTTTTTCATCACATTTAGCAGTGTCCTGGGTTCCCCTCCCTGGGGAAGTTCAGAGCACACTAGACACCTAAACATTCCAGCAACTCACCATAAAGAAGAAGGTATAAAAACATGAGTAAAGATGCTAAGTATACAGCAGATTGGGGAGCCCCACTAAGTTAAATATTAACAAATTCTATTGCTCTCACTTTGGTCAGTTAATAAAATACTCTAATTATTAGATTGTCTGAATTGCCTGTTATGCATCTTTGGAGATAGAGCCTTCTGCAATGAACCCTCTGTTTGTGTAATAGGAACGTGCTGCAGCTTTCTTTTTATAAAGAAATCTCAGGGGTTATTGTAATGTGCTTAGATGAACGCTCAGCCCAAGCCTTGCTCTGAGCTTATGCAGAACAGAGGAATGTTCAAGAAATTGCTCCCCTGGGGATGGAGCAGGGGAGTGTTCACATATACCAACACCTGAGTGTTCTCACAGTGGGTAGTAGACCCTCCTGCTGCACAAAAACGGGGGGAAAAAAAGGACATAAGTTATCTTTTTGGGGCATTTAGATGTTTTGGAGGCCTGATGGAAAGGGGTGTATAGCCTTGACTCTCCCTGGGGAGTGGGGAAATGGGTGCCCTGGCCCCACAGGAGCAGGGCTGGGGGTGCAGCACTGGTTTCCACTCCTGGGTCTTCCAGGTCTTCAGCTGGTTCAAATCTGGAGTTTTGAGTCTCTCTCCCCCCTCCCACCCCAATGACTTGTGCATTGCTTTGGTCTGTAGAACAGGAACCCCAACCAAACCATCTGCAAAGTACCAGTTCTGCCCTTGAGTCAGACTCCACCCTGAAACACAGCTGTAAAATCCCCCTTTGCATTTTCAGAAGCACCTGCTGGGCATCTCCAGCCCCTCGAGTGCCTCTGGCTCTGCTGCACACCCTTGTCTGTGCCTTCACTGCCTGTGCTTATTTTTTCTGAACAGTGAAAATTGCTGCAGATACGGGCAAGACAGCCTCCTTGTGTCTTGTCATTGGAATATGCTCGCTAAACTCCAGCTCCCTCGTGGGTTAGTTCTGTTGATTCCTTGTGCACTTGGAAGGGTTGTTTTGGCTAAGAAAATATGCTGAACCTTCTGCAGTGGATGTTACTCAAAGCTATTTGGCCTCTAGAGTCCTCTTTGGTACCAAGGATGTCGATATTTTTTGGTTTTGGATCCCAGACTGTATTTGTAAAACTGTTTGTTAATTATTGCACTGTGTGAGCGTGTGGTCTGGCTTCACAGGCAGCTTTGCTGTGTTCCTAGCAGAGCTGGTGCCTCAGAAGATGAACCAAAGTGCAGATTTGTGACCTTTCTCTGCCTCAGTATCCCCATCCTTTAAATGAAGACCTCCTCCCTTCAAAGAGGCTCAAGAGGAGTAATTTATTGGTGAACAGAAACACAAACTGTTGGTAGCTTTAGGCTGGTTTTGCTCACATTGGATGGGCTTTGTATTTCACTGATGTGCTCCTGGGTCATAAAAAGAAAGAATAAATCTTGTTTACTTGTTTACATCCCGTGGGAATCTTCTGCTGTGCTGGGTTTCAGGCTCGTTCCTAGCAAGACTGCAACGTGCTGTGCTTCCCCTGTCAGGCAGCTGGTCTGTGTAGCTGCTGCCCACTCGAGAGGCAGAATGTGCAGTGCCTTTCCTGAAAGGGTGCCAGGATTGCGGGAGGGAGGAAGTTAGAGGGGGGGAGGGAGCCAACACACGGGGAGAAAAGGAAGGGAAAACTGGGGAGGAGAGCTCAGCTGGGGAATGACACAGGGAGCTAGAAAAGAGAGATGCAGTGTGAGCTCAGCAGCTCCTCCTGGGTTTTTGGGGGGATACTGAGGCCCCCCCAGCCTCATTGGTTTGGACATTGAAGGAGCTTTGCTGTCTTGCAGAGCAGCTCTGCCAAAGTCTTCTTTTGGGCAAGACTTGTCACTTCTTGCATGTCACTTGTGGGGTGGCCTTTCTGGTGTCTGAGGAGTTGGGCTCTCTGTTGTCATGGCTTGCTGCTTTCCTTTTTAGAAAGAAATCCCTCCATCAGCTGAGGGCAGGCTTTGCTTTGAATCCCTACGTATCTGATTAAAGGTCTAGGAATTAATAACTTCCAGGTTTATTTTCTGTTTTGTGTAATCCTGAAGTTTCTTTGCCACGTGACAGGGAGAGAAAATAATTTAACCCTGGCCTGTTCAGAGCTTCTCAGCATCCTTCAGGTTTATTCTCCTGAAGCTGGGAGCTGCAAATCTTGAATTCCTTTTGGTGTAATAAAATATTTGGACCCCTTATAGCCCTTTGATTCCCTCCCCCCCCCGACAACAGGAGTAGGTTTTGCACCCCGGGAGGCTCTAGGCAGTCTGCTGCTGCGCTGCCCGGTGGCTGGATTTGATGGATCCCGGGAAGCTTTTGCTTTTCCCTGCCCAGCAGTGGGTTAAGGCTGAGCTGCCAGCCGGGCAGGGTTTGCTTCCCCCGGCGATGCCGCGCGCTGCAGCCCGACCTGCTGGGCACAGGGGCTCATTGCAGCCCCCAAACCAGCCTGCTGCGAAGGAGCTGCCCGCTTCCGACTTGGCTTTTAACATAAGTGGCGTTTTTAGTGGACCATTAATTTGCTTTACTACATGTAATTAGCCCAAACTGGATACTGAGTGAACAAAATTAGCCTTGGACTGGCTTCACTTGTCAGCCAGCCAAGACCTGTTTGGGTCGACGTTTCTACAACAATGATAAATCTGCTCCTCCTGCCTGCGAGGAGGAACCTCACTTTGCTTTCGACCCTGTTGCCGTGGGGTGGACCCGTCCTGCTGGCAGAACTCAGGGTGAGCAGAGACGGGTCCTGCTCTCCCCGTGGCCTTGCCTGCCTCCTGAGCCAGGGACAAAGTCATTTTCCTCCTGTGTGTGACCTCCCCGTCCAAGAAAATATTTGTGAAGCGGGATGAACACGTTGAGATCTGGAGATAAAGAGATTTCTTTTGTAGTTTGTTAATAATACCATGGTTGTTGGTACAGCCCAGGGAGGGGAGGGTGGACATAGAATCATATCGTGGAATGGTTTGGGTTGGAAGAGACCTTAAAGCTCATCCACCCCCATCCCCCTGCATGGGCAGGGACACCTCCCACCAGCCCAGGCTGCTCCAAGCCCCATCCAACCTGCCCTTCAACACTGCCAGGGATGGGGCAGCCACAGCTTCCCTGGGCAACCTGGGCCAGGCTCTCACCACCCTCACAGCAAAGAATTTCCTCCTCATGTCTCACCTCAATCTCCCTCTTCCAGTTTTCATCCATCCCTCCTCATCCCATCCCTCCCTGCCCTTGTCCCAAGCCCCTCCCCAGCTTTCCTGGAGCCCCTTCAGGCACTGGAAGGTGCTCTAAGGTCTCCCTGGAGCCTTCTCTTCTCCAGGCTGAACACCCCCAGCTCTGTGTGTGTATCACAGTGATACGCAGTAGAAAAGGTAGCTTTTCAGGCAAATGGGATGTTACTCAGGCACTGGCACTAGGAGGGAATCAATAGTCTGTAAAAAGAAGGTGCAGAAAATCTACATCCACCAAAACCTCAGCTATTCACATATTAATCACACGGCCTAACCACACAGATCCAAATGGGTGCTTAGGAGCCAACAAAGCCTTTAAGGCATTCAAAAGAGAAACACCATACATTTCCTAGCACGTCAGTGTGTTTAAAAAGGTATGTAATTTATAACAGCAACGTTGACAGAGCTTTAACTACATTACAAAAGCAAAACCATAATATATTTACACGTGAGCAGTACTTACTGTGTGGGTGCATCTCTGTTGATGTGTTTCCATGTGATTCTCCATAATTTCAGCAAGTGATTGTAGGGAGGGATATTAAACCATAGTATTGATAATACTTTTACAGCTCTGCTTTGGGAAATGCATTACTGCTAAATTAGTCCCTGCAAATCTAGAGATATTAACACTGTCGAGCATGAAGGCAGATGGGATTTGGATCAGAGACCTTTATTTGTAGTATGATACTAAAGGAGTCATTACTTTAAAGCAGGAACTTCTTTTCCTTGAATATTAACTGGAGTTGGGGATTTTACTTCCGCTTTGGCATGAACAAGCTTATCATAAAAGCACAAATGGAACTCGTTTGGTATTGATTTTTCTTATGCTCTAAAAAGATGCTTAATGAAACTCTAGGTACCTAGATAAAGACCTTCACTGAATGCAAAGTAAGCTTAATTGCAGTTCCCTTAACAAGCTGCTGGAGATGATTTTTTTTCCCCACTACAAAGCCCTTTCACCTATTGAGATTGTTTCTCTTCCTGTGTGTGTCAGGATGCATTAATTCACTTTTTCTTTTTCTTTTTCCTTTTTTTCCAATGAGGTGCAAACTGCAGCATAAAGGAAAACTTCTCTTTGCCAGCTTTTGCATGGAAAAAAAGTCAGCCTTGCTTTTTGAGGCCACAGGTAGAGGTGTCAGTTTTAAAAGAGTAACTGTCCCTCTCCCTTTGTAGAAGCAGAGATGGGCAGGGAGGTCTTTCTTGACACTTAACGAGAGAATTGTAGCCAAATCAGAGCCTGAAGTGATGATTTTTTAGCATTTGTCCTAAGATTTGCCATTGGGTGGATCTACCTCTGCTCTGGCATAGTTGCAGGGTTTTTATTTTTACCCTCCAGCCTTGCAAGCCCCAAAGCAAATAGGAAGGGTGGGTTCAGGTCATGCCCTTCCTTGCAGAGAGCAGCGCTTGTGCTCTCGACGTTGTGCAGAGAGAAGCAACAGTGTGTTCCCTGGTGGTGGTCACCTTCAGTGGGCTCTGCTCTTGCTGAGCCCTGGGGATGCTTCATTGGGTTCTTTTCATTCTCCTCTTGGTTATTTTTTTTCCTCCTTCAATGCAAGAGGCCTGTTCTGTGCCCCGTGCCAGGTCTGTGTGACGCCCACAGGTCCTGCAGGGCCCTGGTTGTGACAGATGCCACCAGCCTGACTCTACTGCCCAAAGTCACTGTGCTCTGAATTGTTCTCCCCCCCTTCTGGGGACACCCCTTGCACCAGAGACTCAATCTGTCCCCTCTGCAATTTGCTTCGAGTCGATATGCATAAAGCATGAGCTCCGTGTTAATTACACAGAATGCCTTCAAGCCCCTCTTTCTGCTGCCGTGAGAGAAGCTGCTTCTGCAGAAAATGTCAGAAGCTAAAAGATGGCATCGTTTCATTATTTTTTTCCCTGTGCCACAACTCTCACAAAGCAGGAGAGCTGGGAATTTCGTGCACTTGGGGGTAGCCAAACAGTGCCAGGGGAACCCCTGGATGAAGTGTAAGCCCAAGAAACCTCTTGCTCTTTCCCTTAGAGTCAGTCTTGCTTTTGTTCATGCTCCAAAGAGCGATAAGTTGGGGAATTTTGCTGAGGATTTGAGTAGGAAGATAGAGCAGCTTTGCGTCAGGTGCAGAGTAATTATTTGCTGGGATTCTGTGCTATTTGGTTTTTATTCCCTGTGTTTTCATTAAAAGCTAATGAGTTTTTTCTTCATTCAGAACAATAGCTTGGCCCCTGACAAGTTGTTGGTTATTTTTTCTGCTTGGACTCAACTAGCTGTTGCTGCTCCATAAACTTTATGGAGAAGTGGATTAAAGCATGAGAAGTTCTCGTAATGCAAACTCAAATGGAAAAGGCAATAGGATTTGGTTTAAGTAGTGATGTCTGCAGAGTTTTTGTTGTTCTTTTGTTGGTTTTGCTACTGAAACTGTAGGTGATGTTTGAGAACGCTAAACCAAACAAGATGCTGCTGTATTGATTTGTGAGGTAGCAATTTGGAATCCTGCTGTGCTTGGCATGGTACCTGTAAGTACATGCTGCAGCCTGGGTGTATTTGAGTGGGCTCTGGGAGCTTGTGGGAACACGTGCAAGCCCCGTTTCCACTCCTGCGTGGGGCCAGCAAGAACGAGCAGGTTTGTGCCCACAACCCCCCCGTATGATATTTCATCCTTGGGAATTCTGCCAAAACAGAGACCTGTGCCTTGCTCCTTCCCCGTGGTCGATGTGTATAATCCCTTCTCCCACTGTTCTAAAGCCGGTGGCTTATTTCTTGGGAGCAACCTTCCCGACTGGGCCTTTGTTCCGACTGCTTCGGTGCAGCCGGGTGAGCCGCTGCCCCCCGGGGCTGCTCGGAGCGGCGCTGCCGCCTCCCGCTCGGCGGAAACCGCAACCGGTTTGCTCGTTATGGCAATAATCCTGCACCTGGATCTCGTTACAGGGACCACCTGTTACCTCCGTGGGTGTTTAATCCCGCGCCGTTGGCTTGGAGGAAAATGTTCTATTCGTGGGTCTGAAGGGGCTGATGGAAACTCTCTTGTACCGCTGGCATTTTCCAGCCGCTGCGGGAAAAGGCTCCTCGTGTTCTCCTGCCGCACTGAGCTGGTGTTACTTAGGAGCAGCTTTTTAGACAGGCTTTTTTAGAGCCTTTTTTTTTTTTTTTAATCTGAGGATCTCAAAGTGCTCCAGTAAACCAGGGAAGAACCAATCCTCTTGTCACACACAGCTGAGCAAAGCGCTGGAATGACTCCTCCAAGGTGAGGTGGTCAGCAGTGTGCTCGTGGACATGCTCTGCTTCCCAGAGTTGGGCCAGTGGAGCAGGGAGTTTCAGTCTCTGCTTTTTAACCCCTGATTGGTTTGTTGGTTGTTTTTTTTTCCTCATGAAGGTGCATGCATGAATTTCAGCACAGAGGGACGTGCTTTGCTTATTCTTAGTGGCTGAGAAGAGCAGCCTGAGGATGGGAGATGGCTGTGGTACCACCTGCTGATGGCTGATCCCACAGCAGGGATCTGAGCCTGCCCTTTTGGGCCAGGGACCTGCAGCTTTCTTCTTGGCATGGGAGACGAGCAACACAGATGCTGAACGATGCAGCTCCCGAAAGGAGAAAAGCTATTTTCTGAATTTCCCTTTTTCTCTGGAATCTGATGCTCTGCACTGCGTGCTGGGGTGGCTGCTGGAAGCAAGTGAGCAGAGAGCTGCGAAAAGATTTGATTTGATTGCCTTCTTGGGCTCTTCCCCTGTGAGGAAAGTTGTAACGGCTTAAAGCATGGACTCCCAGGGACCCCCCTGTTTTGTCATTGACCCCCAAAGGCCTTTAGTAAATCTCTAAGTCAAATCTTCAATCAGTTTTCAAGACCTTTGAGCTTATGCTATCAGCAAGACTGTAATGGTGTCTGGCACCCTGTGTGATTTGTTTTTTAAGGAACTGATCTGTGGGAGGACAATCTCACATGTGTTACATTCTTCACAGCCAGATTGTTCCTTTTGGTGAAAAATTAAAGTTTTCTTGAAACAGTGCCCTTGACTGCAGAAGCCTGGGGTGTCCAAGAGCTTCATGCTCAGAGCAAGAGAGGGAAGGCAACAACCTGGGATCCTGAAAATAAAACCCATCGAAAATATTGTCATGTCTTTCTGCAGCTGGAGACTTAATGGCATCTCCACTGTGTTTCTTGGTGGGAGGAAGTGTTGCAAACCTCCATTCCAGGCCTTGGTTCCCTTTCATCAGTGCTTGATTGAAAACACAGGGAACAGCTCCTGTGTTTGCCCAGATAAAACTTCGGTTTAGTGTTTGAGCACAATTAACATCAGCTGAAAACTCCCCATTCTTGCTGTTTGTTGTGTGTTGAATGAGTAAGCAGCTGCCTCCAGCTCTGCTATCAGCAGCCTGGGCTCTGTGTGTTCAGGAAATGTCATGCAAAAAAGCTTTTTGGCTTTGTTTAGGGGGAGTAGGGTTTTCTTCTCCAGGTAGGCTAGCTGCACTCCATTTATATTAAAATTTGATCTTAACATCTGTCACTGTAGCATCTAAGTGCCTTCTGCATAAAATCCAATATCGGGAGCAAATTCCCTGGCAAAATGTCTGCTCACAGAAAAACTCAATGCAACATCAAGTCTGGGGAGGTAATAGCTCCTGCCTCCACACACAGACATGTTGCTTTGTTAATTTGGATGTGACTTATAGGGAGGCAATCTTTTTTCCCCCTTCCACTTTTTAATTAAAGGATCTCAAAGCTTTTTCCTACGATGCAGGAAGATCCTTCATTCCAGTGAAGCAGATAGCACAGTCCTCCATTTTACAGATGGGTTATTTACACAGAGGTCATGTGCTGGGGGCAAGAACAAGGCATGGGACATAGCTCTGGGAGTTTGACCCCAAGGTTGGTGTTTCCAGCCTCCTCCTTGTGTGTCCTCCAGGTGTGAGGTCTGTACATAGCCAGCCTGAGTGGTTTTGCAGCAGGAATGTGCCACCTTGGTCTCAAATGATGAAACTGGCCTCAAACCCACCAAAGTGCTTTTGGGTTTTGTAGGGAGTGAAAAAGGGAACCACTAGGAAACATGTCTCATGGTGTAGGGAAAAAGATTTGGGTTTAGAACTGTGTCCTTTTCACTAACCCCAGGCTCTTCTTCTCTTTTCTAGGAGAGGATCAGCATGATGTTGGCTTTGCACAGGACAGTTCTGATGAAAATCAGAGCTGGGGGTTGGCCCCTTCCATGACATCTGATGCTTCCCTTCCATCAGACTTGCAGGATGATGGTAAGTCACAGACACTTTTTGAAGTCCTTGAGTGAAGAAGTTAAAAAGGTGAAGTGCAATCTAGTGGGATTTTCTTGTTGTCTTTCATCCATCTCATAACATAGGAGGTAGTTCTTCTTGTTAACTGGTACCTGTTTTGTCCGTGACCATAAAATGTTATGGCAATCCTGGATTTAATTTGGTGTTGCTGAAGTCAAATGTATTTTTTTGTCATTTTGGTGCAAACTGGAGTTGGTTGTTCTGTTTTGGATTTACAGCAGTGGCAGAAAAAGCAGAATTTTATTTGCTGGATGTTGTTTTCCAAAGTTAACTTGCAGCTTCTGGGTGTGTTCCTTCTTGAGTGCTTGGCCTCACACTTGGAAGGAGTGAAGTCTTCTCAGACCTTGTCTCCTCCCATCCTTTGAAAATCAGACCTCTTGAAATCTCCTGGCTTTGGAGAGTGTTTGTGGGACCTTCTAGTGCTTGGAATTTGGGGCTCTTTCTTCCTGTGAGCATAGAAGCACTCCCAGCCATGGATGGAAGCTGGCATCCAACGCCAAGAGCACTTCTCAAGGCATTCCATGTCAGATGGGGGAGTTCAGGGCAAAGAGCTGCTGTGATGCTTGTGTCTGCTTGAGAGGAGCAGCTTAGGAGTGATGGATTTGTGATATGCTATTGAAATCGAAGCCTACAGAGCTGGGATGATTCTGATCTTCTCTGGGGTTATCTCTGGGCCCTAGAGAAGGCTTGACTGCTTTGGTCGCAGATTCTCAATCTCCTGCTTCCCACAGATCTTGTTTCCTGCTCCTCCTCTTTCACTTCCCTTGCACTTTCCCCCTATGCTGTCTCACCCCCCTGCCTTGTCCTTCCTCTTTCATTTTCTCCTCTTCCATCCCCTTCTTCCCAGCCTCTCCCTGCTCTTTCATGTCTACTCATGTCAGTGAATCCATAGTCATCAGTCAAGAATACAAAGAAATGAGGATTTATTTGGGATGAGGCCACGAGAGCTGATGGGCACCAAAGTTAGCTCCTTCACCCGGGGCAAAACACCAGGAGTATCTGCTCAGTGTGTTGATCTGTGCTGTGAAATGAACGCTTTAATTTAGGCTGATTAGAGACAAGGTTGGTGTGGTAGTTAGGTGGTAATTGCAGCACGAGAAGAGGTGTGGAGCTGGGGGCTGGTTGTTTTAAATAATCTGTGTGCTCAGATATGATGCACTTAGCTGGAGAAGGTGTGACAAGGATAATGGATGTCGGCCTGAATGGGACATGAAAGGGTGCTGAAGACCTCGAGCTTGGCCTCGTCAGGCGAGCGGTGTCGTGATGAAGGCTGGGGCTTCTCCTGGCGTGTTTATTAAGCTTGTCTGAGGAGCTATTTGCTTTGCTAACTCTGAGTGGTGGTTTTTGGCAGCCATGAGGGGCAGAACTTGACATGACACTTGCAAGGTATGCAAACACTTGGCACCACTGGAAGTTTTCAGACACAGATGAAATGCCTGCCTCGGAAGGGTGCCCAAGGGGTGCCTGGTGAGGAGGCTGGTAACACAGGAAAATGACACTACAAAGAGGAGGGGAAAGAGCTGGCCCAGGGAGCAGTTACATTAAAATGAAGTGTTAGTTGCTGGAAACTGGTAAGAGTGCTGAGTAGCAGCAAAGCACGGGCTTGCCTTGGGGTCAGTTAGTTCTGGGTGAAGGTTGAGCAGTTTTGGCTGAGGAGGTGCAGGCTGTTGGCAGGCTGAACCTAACATATTCAAGGTCAAAAAGGTTGAAGGCAGGATCTTGGAACCTTTTATTTGCCCTGCAACAGTTTGTAGGGGCATGATCAGAGTGAATATTTTTAGGTATCTGCCAGTGGTATGGATATGGATCAGGGCTGGGATTTCCTCTGGGGTTTTGAATTTCTGTGATGACTTCCTATCTATCACCCCTCGTGGGGCGTTGCTGTTGTCCAGAGGAGTGACCAAGAGCTGCTCCCTTCAGGCAGCACAGGTGCACGGGGGTGATGGCTCTGGCTGTGGTCAGAGGAAGAAATTAGCTGTTTGTAGGAACATCCTTATCATTCCTGTGGCTTTTTTCCACCCCTGTTATGCAACAACAAGCAGTTATGTCCTCAGGTGCAAGCTAAAAGCTGCTGTCTCCCACTTGCCCGAATTTCCCGGCTGTATCAATTCAAGGTTTCAAAGGAAGCAGGTCCTAGCTGGGATGGTGCTCACTTCTGCCCCTCCCGGCTAATGAAACCCGGGGGAGTTTGGAGGTGGGGGAAATGCCACCACTACTCGTTTTGAACAGACTCTTCCTTGCCTGCTCTGAACTTCTTGTGAGAATGAGAGAGAACCTTCAAAGTTGTCTCTGGAGGGAGCAAGAGGGACTGAGCCAGTTGGGGATGACTGTACTCAATGAGGCATGGCCCTGCTCTATAGGATCGTCCCTAATGAGTGATTAAGGAGCTAATGTTTGCACAGTGCTGGGAGGCTGGGAAGCGCCGTGGAAGTGCTAAGCACTGTTATAATGATAAGTATTTCTTAGGAGACACTTCCCATCTAATGGACTCTGCTCAGACCACTTGAAGACTTTTCAAAACTGTTCAGTCTCTTAAACTGGTAGATCACTTAATTCCCTGGTGTTCTTTCATTTAGTTTTCCTGAAGTGGAATGTCTATCCCACGGTGTCCAGAGGGGCAGGACCTGCACATCTTTAATATCCAGCACTTCCAGATCTGGCTTCTCCAGTCAGGGTTTCCCCACTCGTGGTGCTGCTGTGGTGGTGGTGGCAGAGCAGCTGGTCCCTTGCTGGAGAGATGCTGAGCCAGGATCCCAATGATTCCCCCAGTGTCAGGACAAGATCCCAGGAAACTAGGGGGGTGAGGGCCACTGCTGCTGTCCTGCTTTGCCACAGCAACAGGAGTGACCATATCTTTCCTTTTATATTACACAGGTATCTGTTAGCACGTGGAAGGGAGCATAACTCACAGTGACAGGCATGTACTTTATGGGTTCTGTTAGCCATGCTCCCTGGGATAAGAAATCTTGCCTCTGACTTCCCAGATTTTTCCATCATGTCAGCAGAGAACTTAGGCTGAACATACTTACAGCTCATTCAGTTCTGAGTAGTGGTTTGGTTTCTTTTAATATGTAAGTTTTGAGTGTCTTAAAACTAAATTCCTTAGCAAAAAATCCCTTTGCTTTACGAAAACCTGCTAAAAATGGCTTTTATCTTAAAGTGTGGAGGGTGGTAGATGAGGGGGCACTTACACTGTGCCCCAGTGACTTGGAGGCAGATACAAATGGAAAAAAAACCTAAAATACCAAAACTTTTGGGGGGAATTAGAAACTGAAAAGAGGTGGCACATCTTCAGTCCACCCCCAGGTACTTCCTGAACCCATTTGCATCCCAGAGAAGCCCCGTTTCCTCCTGTGTGTCCTCCCAGTACCTAGAAATGGGGTGGGAACCAATAAAACACCAAAGTGAGTTTTCTACCTAACTCTTCAAAACCAAGGCTCCAGTTCGCAAACCCAGGGAAGCCTCTAAACACCTGGTAGAAGTTTCTTGCTGGATGCGTGGCAGCCTCCAGCCTCTGCACGTGTCCAACGTGCTCCTCTCTCCCAGAGTGTCCCATTTTCTCTCCTGCTGGTGTCCTGGAGCACCCAGTCATTTCTCCTTGAGGTGTGTAGTGTTCTGCACCCCACGTGCTTCCCTGCTTTTAGGGAGTCCTGGCACCTACACCTGCAGCTCCTGCCTTTATTTCCCCTGTGCTTCCTGCACCTTTCTAAACTCTCAGGAATTGCTTCCTAGATATGGAATGAATTGCTTTAAAAGTCCAGCCTGCAGGGATGTTTTTAGTGCACCTGGGGGTGCAGGTGGGTGTGTGGGAGGGGGTGCAGGTGGGTGTGCAAGCAGGTGAGCTGCACGGAGCGGGCACACAGGGTGCAGGGGGGGATTGGGAGGGCGGAGGGGTGGGGTGGGTGCACCTTTGGGGTGCCAGCAGGGTGCTGGGGGGTGTTAGCTGGTGCGGGAGGGACGGGGTGTGCACAGTGCTGTGCGGGGGATCCACTGGTGTGGGTGAGCTGGGTGCCCAGCGCTGGGCAGGGGTGCAGAGAGCTGAGCAGCCTGGGGGAGTTTCAGGGGGTGTCTGGGGCCGTGCGGAGCGGGGGGCAGGTCAGGGGGTGGGGATGCCGGGGTGGGCCAGGGGGTGTGCGGGGCCGTGCGGGGGCTCGGGGGGTGCCGGGGCGTGTGCGGGGCCGTGCGGGGGCTCGGGGGGTGCCGGGGCGTGTGCGGGGCCGTGCGGGGGCTCGAGGGGTGCCGGGGGGTGTGCGGGGCCGTGCGGGGGCTCGGGGGTGCCGGGGGGTGTGCGGTGCCGTGCGGGGGCTCGGGGGTGCCGGGGGCCGTGCGGGGGCTCGGGGGGTGCCGGGGGGTGTGCGGGGGCTCAGGGGGTGCCGGGGGGTGTGCGGTGCCGTGCGGGGGCTCAGGGGATGCCGGGGGGTGCCCGGGGCCGTGCGGGGGCTCGGGGGGTGCCGGGGGGTGTGCGGGGCCGTGCGGGGCGCGGCAGCGGAGTTCTGCAGCGCCCCCGTGTGGCTCAGGGCGGCGCTGCTCCCGCGCCGCTCGGTCCCGGTTTTCCGCTTTCCGGGCACTTTTATTAAAAAACAAAACAAGCCAAAAAAAAAACCCCAAACCCAAACCAACAAGAAACAAAATAGATCCGTCTCCCCCAGCCCCCATCCCAGGTGTTTCTTCCAGTTCCTTCCGCTCTCACAGCTCCGGTGTGCCCCGGTGTCCATTCGGTGACATCAAATTCCTGCTTGGCCAAAGGGGGAATTGCGGGAACGGGGCTGGGGCTGCGGGAACGGGGCTGGCACTGCGGGAACGGGGCTCGGACTGCGGGAACGGGGCTGGCACTGCGGGAACGGGGCTGGGGCTGCGGGAACGGGGCTGGGGCTGCGGGAACGGGGCCTTGGCCTGGGGCTCTCAGCCTTGTGCTCTGGCCCAAAGGAGCCTCTGGCCCAAATGCGGCTGAATTTCTGTGATAAGAAAGTGTGTGAAATGAAACGGTGTGAAATGAAACACGGATTAAGAACCTGTTTCAGAAGCGCTGAGTGTCTGCAAGTTCAACAGTCGGTGCAGCCCAGCCCCTGGATGCCCGCAGATGGGTGGAAGTGCCACTTATGCCAGAGTTGAAAGCTTTACATTTTTCTTTTCAAATACCATTAGAAGCAATTATCTCTGCTCCCTGACGTCCAGAAATGTCTTTTGGTTGCTTTTCACTGGGTTATTAGAAACTTGCTGTTGATGTACTTTGAAGGTCTATGAAAACAGTCAGGGAGGGGGTTTGTGACAAGCGCCGGGGCTGCTGGAGGCTCCTCCTGGCTCCTTCCCTTTTTCATCTCTGGCATCGCCCAGACGAGCCCAGGGAGCAAGAGGTTAAAACACGGATCAGTTCTTTCTCTCCTGATTCCCTCCCATGGCCGTGGGAGCAGGTCTGACCAGTTCAATGTGAGTTTTGCCAAGGGGAGGAGAACAGGCACAAATCCATGTATAAGAAAACAATACGTTTTGTAAAAAATATCTACTATTACTGTGTGACAGTTTGTAAAGAAATCAGAGTCCCTTAAAGCTACAGAGCTCATGTTCCTTG
The DNA here is from genome assembly GCF_020740795.1 of Apus apus. NCBI lineage: Eukaryota > Metazoa > Chordata > Aves > Apodiformes > Apodidae > Apus > Apus apus. Next base: position 2,084,100 of record NC_067306.1, on the reverse strand, counting down.
ATTTATTGTTTTCTGAATGGAAATGCACCATAACATTAGTGCTTTCAAGCCCAGTGTGATAATGTCTCTGGCATTGTGCAAATAAGTTCCTGGAACGGTTCTCTGGCTGGTCAAAAGGTTTGGCTATATTTTATACAGAGCAACTCTGTGCACCTCTGTATTAAGGATTATTTGTTCGGGGTGGAGAGGAGGAGGGTGGGTTGCTTGCAGGCTGCCAGAAATAGATGCATAAATTATATAGGAGAGCTCAGACCTTTGTAGAGAACAAGCAGCAGGGAGAGTGATGCTGTCAGGATTTTCAGCTGTCATTTAAAGCAAACAAATGAAAACAAAACCAAACCAAACCCGGAGTGGCTTCATGTTCTCGTTTGGGATTTTACAGCTGCAGCAAATTGTAGCTCAAATAATTGCTGCAGAAATTGTACCTGACTTGTGGCTGTGGCTTCCATCAGGGCATGTTGAGTGCAGATGCTGGTCCCCAGGGCTGAGCCCGTGGTTTTGTGGGTGCCATTTTTTGAGCTTAAAGTCATTTTTTTCCTCCAGCAGAGACATTTGGAAGTTGGTCTGAGAGGCTGTTCTTGTACTGAGGGTGCCTGCGGAAGAGCGGGCGATTTCAAGTGCCTCTGTCCTGTCTAATCTGCCCCCTTATCTTTCCCTGCACCCCATAAAAGCAGTTTTTCTTCATAAACTAGTGAAATAGCACATCAGCACTGACTGAGGGGAGGGCTGGAGGATGCGCAGCCCTGTGTGGGGACACCAGCCTGGATTTCTGAGGATCATCATGTCTGGGGGTTCCTTAACCCTTTTTTGAGACATAATGCTGACACAAACCAGATCAGGCCCCAAAATGTTTTGGTCCAGCCTATCCCTTAAGGTCCCACATGTAAATGGGATGCAGTTTCATGGTGGTTATTTTCAGTTGAGGACTGTCAACCTCAGGATTCAAGCACAGGCTTTAAATCCATGAGTTGCTTTTGCACAAAATAACGTTTGTGATCGGGTCTCTGGGTGTTGCACGCCTCGGTTGTGGTTTGGAAAGGGGGTTCTTGCCCAGCCACTGGGATGTTTATGTTGTGTTTTGTTGGTTTTTTTTTAAAGCCAAGATTTTAAAGTAATTCCTTGAGTGCAAGAGCCCTTAAGAAAAACAAAAATGTTATGAAACATGTGGTGCAAAACCTCAGCAGTTCGGTGGGGCCCCAGACAGGAGTTTTAATTCAAAACACTTACAAGTCAGTGAAATGCCAATAACTTATTAATGTGGCTTTTCTAAAGCAAAAAATTCTGCCTCCTTCCCTGTTTGCCAACAGGGAAAAAGCATAATTAAAGTTTCTTTGTATTGCTTTATAAGTGCAGGATCAGATGAACAGATTTATTTTCCATACCTAGAGGACAGTCTTTAATGACAAGGTCTTACTTGGATTTTTTTTTAGTAAGTGGCTTAACAGCAGCAAGCTTGTGTGAAAACAGCCTTGCTTTATGATTGCAGCTTAAAAATAATTGTGGTGGAGGGTGCCCTCAGCCTGTGGATTATTTCAGAGGCAGTGGTGGGCTCAGGGCATGGTCCTGGGTGGTTTGGCAGCTGTCAGGAGCCGGGATGGAGCTTCCTCTGGTGGTGTGTTCCCCGTGTCAGGCACATGGGAATGATCTGTGTGCAGGTTACTGCTGTGTTGGAGGCTGGGTTAACACACCTGCCTCCTGAAGGCCTTTTTTTTCCCCCTCAGAATGTAAATCTGAGGCATAAACACTTTGTGTCTCTAGGTTCTCCCCAGCAGAGGGATCAATATGCAGGAAATGTGAGTTACCAAAGTGTCAGGCTGGAACTTCAGTGCAGCATCTCTTCTGCCTTTTATAAAAGAAAGTGATTCTAGTTTCCTAAATTAACAGGCAGTAAAGCCCCTGACCTGCATGGGCAGGGGTTTCCTCTGCAGGAGGGCAGGATGCTGAGGTGTGGTGGTTTTGGATCAAACCTGTGGCTGGGCAGGAGCAGCCATGGGAAGTCCAGAGCCCCTGGCTGGCACCAGGGACCTCCCTCAGGCTTGGGAATTGACGTGCAAGGAGCACCACGGTTGGGTGTGCTTGGCCCTGGGAGTGGTGGGGTTACAGCAAATCTGGACTTGACATTCTTTCACCAGATTTATGAATAATAAGATAAAATATTGGGTGGGTTCTGTGTGCCCACTTCAGCAGGAGCAAGGGGTAAGAGATGTTCTAGATGATGCACTTGAAATACATTGAGGTTATAGCAAAGATTTGGGTTTCTCTTTTTATTTTTTAATGAGAATTTTGAGCTTAACAAGGTTGTTAGAAAGGGAAGAGAAGGAAACTTCCTCTTATGGAACGACAAGATGGCTTGTCTGCAGTCAGGGTAAACTTCTCTTCATTCCTCTGTGGGACACTTTGGCATGACAACTCAAGGACAAAAGGGCCAACTAAACGTGTTTTCCCCACGTTCCTGGGACATGTGCAGGCAGAGCCAGGAGGCCCTGTTCCCTTGGGGGAGAAGCAGGATACGTTCCCAATAAAGACATCCCACTCCCACAGACACACTGAGAGTGGTGTCTGCTCACCTGGGTGGAACCACTCCTGGGAATAGTGATAATTGTGCCCATATCTTGCAGGATCCATCTTGAAACAGTAACAAGCCCTGAAATACAAAATTCCCAGCTGAGAAATGGCCTGGACAGCAATAAAAGCCCCTGTTATATATATGTTAACACGTGCTAAACTGCTACTGACTTCATTCCAACTTAAGCATGTGCTTAAACATGTGGTTCAATGTGAGCCACAGGGAATACATTAAATTATTACCCAGGTTATGTAGTGCTGAAAATCACTGTGTGCAAAAATAAAGCCACTATCCTGAAGAATTTAATTTAAAGACTGGTTATAATAAATCCTAAAATGTAACATGTTAAAGGACAACTGGAGGGAAGGAAAGGCCTTTTTTTTTTTTTTTTTTTTTTCCCTTTTCATTTATTTTATTTCTCCTTTAAATGTAAGGAGTCAAGTACAACTTTATTCAACAAGCTTCTCCCCAGAGCTGTTGTACCTACTGGTGGGTTTACTCAAGCAAAGAGGCCACGTCGGATGTTCTGTCATTGCCATTTTGCAGGAAGGCTTTGTGTGAGGGTGTGCACGTGTGTGTTGTAAGGAGTAGCTTTGTTTCAGGCTTAGGGTGATGAACTACTCCTTAAAACAAGTTAAACTCTTATTGTTTAACCCTCAGAGAGATGTGGCAGTTGAAAGGGATTGGGTGTCCAGATTGATTTTGGGTCCGTGTTGAAGGGAGCGTGTGGAGATGTACCTGTGTGGGGCACGGAGTAAACACTGGGACTTCTAATCCAGTGTCATGGGAAGAGCAGCCGAAACAATCGACATCATCCTTCACCCTGATAATGCTTTCTCACCAACTAATAGCTCCTTGTTCATCAAGGAAACGAATGTGTGCGGAGGTGACATGCTCTTCACCCACCGCTCTTTGTTCCAGGGTCCTCCAGACTGATTGTATCAGCTCCAGCACTGACAAATATCCCCCCAAACTTTAACACTATGTAAAATTGAGTTATGGGGTTTTAAGGTTAGACTCCTCTGGCTGAAGGTTGATTGTCTCCAAGAGATAAAGGAATCACTACTCAACAATAACAAAATCTTTGCCATAGGATAATGCCTGTTATTGAGCTCCCAGCTCCCTTTATTTGGTTACAAAGCTTCACCCCTATTTTTTTTCCTGCGCTCGTAGGTTAAAGTGGGAGCTGCCATTTGAAATTGGTGAATTGCTGCTGTTCTCCACCCTCACCCTGTGCTCGAGCACATGCTTTGGCAGATAGATCAATCCCTTGAACCATCCTATCACCCACGGCTGTGTCTCTGCTGCTCCAGTTTTTTAACAAGTTGCCCTCATGATGGCACCTTCCCAGCACTGAGCAGTGCCAGGGTGCTGCTGCACCTTGGGCAGCCTTTGGAGAAAGAAACCTCGGTTGCCTTGCCTGGGCAATCCCAAAGACCTTGGTAGCCAAATCAAAGAGTAGAAGGAGAGCATTTTTGTAGTTTTACAGTAAGATTCATCCATTGGAATGGAGGAAATAATTCTCATAGAGCTGAGACCAACGTGGGGTGCAAGTGGCTTGACCCAGCACAAGGCCTGTGATGTAGGTGACAATCACATCTTCAAGCCTTGGAGCCCCAAAAACCTTGTTCAGGTTGGCAAAGGACTGTGTTGCATTTAGCAATAAGTCTTGGCCATCTGCTGCAGATGGAATGGTCTGGCATGGCTCTGTGAAGGATCAAAGCCTTAGCAGAAATGATGGAATTTGGGGGAAGGAATTGAAAGTTTATTTTAACTTCAAACTGATGGTATCTGGGGCAAGGGCTTTTGGTGCTGGGACAGTCTTATGCTGAGGGCAACAAGAGCCTGCCAGAAGAGAGGGGCTGTGCTGGCTGTGGGCGAAGAAGTCACAAAAACCAAGGGAGGACAAAATTTAGTGGAGTGAAGCTCCCTGTACCCTCTGAACTCCTTCCAAATCCTGGAAGCACTCTGCCTTTCCTGATAAACACCTGATACATGAGGTGTGTGGAGAGGACGTGTGTGATAGGGATGAGCTAGCCCTGAAGGTTTGGATCAGGCAGGCAGTTGGTGTCAGTCTTTGAACATCCATACAGAGCCCTGCTCTCCGCCCCCATGACTTGTATTTCAGCTTTACACACTTGTAGTTGCCCAAAAAGACAGACCTCTGCTGTCCCCCAAAGGCCGTGGGCATCTGCAGGGTGGAGCTCAGTGGAGCTTTCAAGTCTACTCTGATTTCTTTCTTCATCCTCAAACTTCATTCATATCCATGTGCTTCAAAGCAGATCTTACTATTCCAGGGGTCCAGGATGAGTTCAGACATCCCCTGACCTTGGAGGGAAATGGTTTCCATCCTGTTCCTGTGCAGGTGGTCGGTGTATTAAGTGTGAGTTGCCAAGTTTCCAGGCCAGATCCAGTGCTGGGGTTCAGCCTGTGTTGGTGCTGATGTTGAGAAGCCCACTATTACCCTGCGCCCACTCCCCTCACTCAGTCACACAGGTCCCTCACCCCCTGCAAAAATGCAGCCCCTTTATTTTTGAGACCCCCAATTCCATTGCAAGTTCTTGTTCCCCCCCTTTTGTTCCATAACACTCTTTGGTGCTGGATGTGCTCTGGATTCCCTTTTTTTTTTTTTTGTTACCCTAGTTTATTCTGTAGTAAGATGAAGCTCATTTTATTGTTCTATCCATATTCCTAACCTCTCTGTGTCCCCTACTTTTATTTCCTCTGCTTTCACTTGATATTTGCATTATCACCTAATTTAGTGTCTTCCTGCTCATTGAATTAATGGACTGTTTACTTGCCTTAGATAAAACGGGGACAAATACCCTGCAGTACCCCAACACAGACACCTCTCCCCCACGTGACAGAAACCCATTTATCACCAGCTTTTGTCTCTGGCCCTTGGGCCAATTTTCAGTCTGTGACAATTGCTTCTATCCAAGCTGAGGTAAATTAATTCTTTTTTTTGCAGTGAGATTTGCTGTGGCACCAGATCAGCCTCTCAGTGAAGCCTCTAGATCTATTGCAGCTTCCACGTTATCCCAAGTCTGCTAATTTTGTGGCTTGATCAGGAAGGCTGCCTGTGTGTGCCTGAGGTCACCAGCTTTGTGCAGACCCAAGGGCTGGTTGTTGCTAAGAAGGCAATTACAGCCTAGGTGCTCATAAAGTAATTTAGGCCCTTTTTGATTCTTTATTTTTTAAAATCTCTTCCATTATTTGATGAGTGTGACATTAGATTTGCCAGGGCATCATTCAGCCTCTCCTCGGTCTTGTGTTTTTCAGCTGTGGTGCTACCTTTGATAATTGCCCTCTGTGTTTTTAGCCCTCTGCTGTGATCAGAAGGAAAGGCCCTGTGGTTTGGGAAGGTGGGGACTTTGTTATTGTAATTCCCGTGAGACTATATGGAAATGGAGATTGGTGGGATGGAAAGCACAACCTTAGAAGTACAAAGTAAGAATTAAATGTATTTGTCTGCCCCTGTCCATGCTCACACCCCTGTCCTAGCTCTTGTCTAGGAAGCCTGTGGCTACCTTAGCAGTCTCTGTAGCCATCAAGGAGCAGAGCATGACTGGCTCCCTCCAGTTGTAACAGCATCTCCCAAGTAGGTGAGAAATCTTCACTGCCAACTTTTAGCTATGTTTGTCACCTAGTGGACATCAGGGTGGTGACACTCCACTTCAGATGGTGTTTGCAGTTTGCTTGCTGCCAAGGTTGTTTGGAAGTTTGTTTATTTTCATCTGTAGGTGGAAATTCCGTGTCTGCCCAGATCTGCTAGCTCTGCTGGACCAGAACAATCAGTTTCAATTATCTTCTTGGGAGAAAAAAAATGCATCTTACTTTGAATCCAGGGAAAATTCTGTATGCCTCCTCTCCATCCCCTCTAGGAAAAATCTCGTTGGAAATAAAAAACAAACATAAGCTTTTCTTTTCTGATGCGAATGGAAGATGTTGATCAGAAATGCTCCTGTTTTGCGTTTCAGGTCTTCCAAACCACTTTTAATTTGTTTAAGGAAAAAACCAACACCCCACCAGCAGAAAGGCAAAGCAAGAAGTTTGAAAACCACACAAACTTTCACAATGGCAAAACTAACCAGTCCCACCCAGGGCAAGTAGGGCCAGACAATATTGGTGTTTGAATATTCTCTTTTCCTTCTTTTCTTTGATATGCAAACTTGCTGCTGATCAAAGAACTTTGGGGGGAGGACAATAGTGTGGATCATGGTGCCTTTGGGTTTTGGTTCCTGGGTTTGATCCCATGATGGCTGGGGTGGGCTTGGGGACGAGCACAGCTTTCCTTCCCCTCCCCCTTGGTCTTCCAGTTCAAGCCCTGAATTCAGGGCTCAGCAGGGGAGCTGAGCAGCACAAGCCCTGAGGTTGCAGCAACTGCCATAAAATGGCTATAGCTCTGCTGTCTACAAAGCCCCCATCCCTCTTGGGTACCCCAGGATGCTAAATCTGTGGGTTCAGGCTTGGGGCAGGTGGTAGGATTTGCTCCTTTAATCTTCAGTGTCTATTTATTACAGTGGAGCTCCAGGGCATCTGAGCACGGCCTTTCTCGCCAAGAGCCCATAACAAATGGCTGCTCTCCCCCTGCCCCAGCGCCGAGCCTTGCGCACCACCTACCTGCACGCTTTGGTGCTGGCTCTTTCTGTCCCTGCTCCTTCTTTTGTCGTGGAACTGATCAAACCAAAGAGGAAGGGATTTGAATGCAGAGAGCAGCTCCAGTTGACCATCCGCACCTGCCCTCCCCTTCCCTTCCTGGTGGGTCTTTGCCTCATTTTTCATGGAGGGGGGATGCTCACCTTGGGGAGGAGAAACCTCTCTGCCCCAGGCCATGGGACCATGACTTAAAGTAACCCTTTTCCCTTTGTTTACTCTTAGGTATTGAACCCTTTTGCAATTGCTAATTATTTTTCAATTGCCCAAGACAAATGAGAAGGTGAGGGAAGTGCCATTTCTCAGTGACCCTGCCTGTCAATTGCTGTGAGTCTTTATTAATGTTGGAGCTGGTATTCTTAGATTTTTCTTGTTGGTTTTAAAGAGAGAAATCTCTTGAAATGCAGAGGTAATTGAAGCCTTTCTCTGTCTCTGCCATCAGAAATTAGCAGGTTAATGACACTGGTGGGGAGTTCCATCCTCTCATTGCAACTTAATTTTATTTTTAAGGGAAAAACTGTCCTCAGAGAAGGTGGGGATCCAGAGTAAACCTCAACCTTATACCAGATGGTACAACAGTCTTGTCCTAGGCTTCTGGAAGATGATTAAGTTCTTATTGCAGTGATATTTTGTGGTATACCCAGGTACCAAAGCTGTTTTGCACTGTGTTACAGCTCTGAAGAGCTTGCAGTTTGAACAGGCAAGGAGACAAGGGGAAGGATGATGGGGGGTAATGCTGGAGAAGCACCAAGTGATTTCATCCAACGCATCAGCTGTTAGAGGTGGTGTCAGACCAGGATCAACCCAGCACCCTCCAACTTCCCACTGGAGTTTGGGAGGGTGAATTAAGGGATGAAAAAACACTGGTGTGATGTGCACATGAGTCCTGGCTTTGTCATACAGACCCAGCTGAAGATGTAAATATCATTTAGCTGAAAATATAATTGGTTCTTGGCAGCTGAGTGAACTTGGGTTGCAGGCAAGGTGGCTTTTGCTTGGATTTGGAGGAGCAGGGGACTACAGGGCCACCCCAATTCTTTGTGCTTGTGTTCTCAGTGCAATCACCTGGAGTGACAGGAGTCCTGGGCTTCAGTCTCCATGTCAGAATTCCCATTTCCTGGTGCCAGAAAGCTTTTAATCCACGTGTGGAGGGTGACTGTGATGTGGAATGTCACTGCGTGGGGGTCCCCCAAGCTGGTCATGGGTGAAGGGAAGCACAGTGTGTGCTTCCATGGGAGACTCTTCTTGGCAGCTTTTTGCAGCTGAATCTCCTGATTGAATGGGGAAGCTTGGAAAAAAAAAAACCCAACCCCACAACACCCTGAGCTTTTCAACATGAGATGTATTTTGCAGCCTGTCTCCAGGCAGCTCGCAACCCGAAGGGCATCACCGAACACGCCAGCAGCAAAATAGCAACTGGGGGGAGGGAAGAGGAGGACAGAGGAAGATGGAAAACCTCCTATACAATAATTAGAATAAAATTGGAGTATCAAGAATACAGGGGTCAGCTTCTGTTCACACCAATATGGCTTTCACCTTGTAGAGAAAGGCCTGCACCAGGTAATTAGGTCAAGTCAATGATTATATATCTTTAAGCGAAGTGGAAGGGACTGTAATTGTGATGAAATTTGTTTGAAGAGGGAAAGCATGGGGAATTTTGTTTAAAGGTAACGAGTTCAAAGGGTAAATGAAGTTCAAGGTTCAGTTCCTGTTCACTCCTAACAAAAAAAACAACACAACAACACCCACGCACACCGAGCAGCCAATATTTCTATCAGACGAGTTGCTTTATCTTTTGAGGAAGGGAATGGGATCATATCCCTGCAGGAAAACTGGAATTAAAACAGTGACAGCTCTTTAATGGGGCTTTCTTTCTTTAGGAGCCAACAGAAGGGTAAACCTTGTGTCATGGATTTTTTCCTAGATTGTTTATTCTTCCCTTTGGAGCCCCTGCCACATGCAGCCACCTTGCATGCAAATGGGTGACATCCTGAGAAGGGCCTTGCCTGTGATATGCAAATACCCACTTTGTTTACAGGAACTTTTCAAGAGAGGGGAAGGCAGCTGGGCCATGAGAAGTGGGGAAAAAATGCCCATCCTGGGGGATTGAATAGGATTTCAACTTGCCGGGAATGTTTGTGCTGGAGCAAAAATGTGTTGCTATTCGTGTTTCTGAAATAGTCTGGTTTTCTCCCAGTAAATATGGGACTTCTGTCAATGCTAGTGGGTGTTGTGGTTTGGTGGAAGGCAGAGTGGACTTTCTTGGAGCCTCCTGGGAAGTGCTGGCAGAAAAGGGTGTAAGAAAAAGGAGTCAGGGCTGCCCTTGCAAGCGCTTGTTTTAAAATTGCACATGTAGGTGCAGAAAGGTGGGCCAAGAGTTACGCTGCAAGTCAGGACCTTTGGCCCCTTCCTTGCAGCATCATTTATGTGATCTTGGAAACAGCTTTGGGGCATGAAATCTGATCAGTAAAGCATAGGTGCAGCAGTTCTGGGGGGCTGGAGCCTCACTCCTTGCTCTGGCTGTGCCAGGCTCCCACAGTGCCGTGGCCACAGCTGGGCTGTGAACATGCAGCCCCAACGTTTGGGCCCAAAAAGTTTGGAACTGATGCTTGGAGGTGGCTCTGCAGGAGGATTTGGCAGAGATTATTGTCCCCTTTTCTCTGTGGAAACAAGGAGGGGTTCATGGTGGTGATGATCATGCTGGTTTTTTTACATAAGTGTTGAGCCTTGCAGCTTTTTTTCCCCCCTAATGACCTAACTGTGGGACAGGAGGTTTGTTCTGAGCACAAAATAATGTCATTTGACCTCGTCTTGAAAATGAACCACAGAAGTTTAGTGCTTCCCTCACTTGAAGGGAAAAAGAACTGAATCAGCTCCTCAGGAAACCTCTAAATTTGATAGAGATGGGGGCAGCTCCCAAACATCTTGCTTGGTCAGTAAAGGTCGCTGTGAACTTGGTCTGTGATCCTGCTGGCCTTGGTGCTGGCTTTGGGGACAAACCATGGAGGAGGACACGGTGACACAGGGGACGTGGGTCCTGACCCATCGCTGCCAGCGGCACCAATTGGCCAGTGACTCCAGCTGGGATTTGGGAGGGGTGGCTGGGGGGACCAGGGGGGCAGAGCCTCGCCTCTGCTGAACCCCAGCTGCAAATATTTCCACCCCGGCGAAATTTAGTAGAAGTTCAAGGAACAACATTGCAACAATATTAATGACCTCCAAGGGCACGCAAAGTTCAGAGTTCGCCTCCTGTTTACACCACGAATCCTTTTCTCCCTTTTCCTAGTCCACCCGTCCCATTTTCCATCTCAATTTGCTGGCCTGGGTCGCTCTTAAGGTCTGTTTTGTGACATTTCGATCTGGTTTAGGGTTCATTGTGTTGTTTGTGGTCGTGGTTTTGTTTTGTTTTTTTAATTCCCTGGAAAAATATACAGCGGTTTTGTGTGGATAATAGAGGGTGAGGGGTGGGAGTGTGGGGGTCCGTGGGGGAGGGCGAGGGTCCGTGGGGGAGCTGGGTGCTCTCGTCATCCGTTCAAGGTTCACTCTTTGTTCGCGTGTAATAAAAAGTCTTCAGTTATCAGGTATTTAAACCCAAATCAGCAGTTCCATATCCGTAACCTGAGCTAAGTGTTCCTCCAGCTAATGGCCGCGCGGGCTGTCGTTTGCAGCGCGTTGGGTGACACTCGATTTGTACTCGGTGACGGGAACAGATGGGTCCTCATTGTCAGAGCCCGCCTGTATGCAAATGTGAACGGAGTTTCACCCGCGCCCGCTCCTGACCTGACCACGCTCAGGCATTTACCCAGCCCGCTGCGCCGGGGGGGCGGCCCCGGGGCCATAAAAAATGGCACTGGGATAGTACCAGCGGCAGGTCAAGTTTACCATCCGTCTTGCCGCGGGGACCGAGATGGCAACGCGGTTATTTAGTTTCAGTCTTGATGTTGGTTGCAATAAACTCCATCATTTCACCTGTTTATGAACCCAACCTCGGGCCGGTTTGGCTGTGGAGAGAGAAAAAATAAAAGGAATAAAAATCATAAAAAAAAGGAGAGCACGGGGTGATCGGCTCCTTGTTCCTACGGGGTGAGGAAGGGTCCTGCTCTCTGGTGGGGTTTCTTTCTCTTTTCTTTGACCCCTCGGTCCGGATCGTTCCATTTTCCTTCCCCCTCTGCCTTTGTATTTTGAGGTTGTGCTTGTTCCTTCCGAAGAAACAGAAACCTGTCTGCGCCGAAATGGGCTTTTTTATTATTTAAAAATTGAGAAAAATGATAATTGATGCCAGAATAAACAAGAAGCATTTTAGGCGTCGGCTAACAGTTTTGCCTGTACACAGGCAGAATACAATATATCATAAATCTTACCATTTAAATTTGCAACCCTTCATTAGAGTGAAAATATGAACAGCTGTAATTGCACATTTACGCGGGCGACAGAGAAAAATCTGGTTACAGTTGTAATTTTTCATGCTGATGAAGAACTGGGAGCAGGTTCGAGCACTGATTCTGTAACTGGGTGGAATTTTATTCCTCCAACCCCTCTTCCCCCCCTTCCACCACCTCCCTCTCCCCCCTGTTGTCTCTCCCCAGCCACATCCAGTAGTGTAGCAAATTAGCGTCTTTTGCTCACAGCAATCCTCTGTTTTTATATTATTCTCTGGCTCATCAGAAAAGTAGATTTCTCATGCCAATTGTAGAGCCCTCTTGGCTGTCGGCTCCTGCGGGACTGACCCCCCAAACTGTGGGTAGGATGAATGGTTCCCCATCCCCAGGACATCTGTTCTTCAAGGGATGCCGTGAGCCGGAGTCTGGAACTGATAGAAAAGAAACACTCACTACAAATATAGTAAAAGCTTCTTGCTGCAGTAAATCTTGTTTCTTGCAACTTGGCTTCCAGCACATCTTGGGAGAGGAGGGGGGGGCTGAGAGGGTGAATGTTGTTTGTTTTTTTTTAAATTTGTTTTATTTTTTCGTGGTGGAAAGGTCCATTTTGTAGACCCGGAGCCTGAAATGCTGGAGCTGTAACCACCGCAAAACCTCTTGAAATCTTCCTGTCTTGTTTTTATAGTTTATTGTTCCTTCCGTGAACAACAAAAAAAAAAACAACACAAACAAAAAAACCCAACCCAAATAACCCCACAGAACTCATATATATTTTTAGGCAGTTGAGCCTCTGCTCAAACCATCATGAATAGAAATGAATGGCCGGAATTCAAGCTGGTATTTGTCCAGTCGGCACTTGTCATAACTGACAGGGATGATGAAAATAAGGCACTTTGTACATATCGAGAAATTGAGGGCTCCTGAAATGCTTTTATTCCCTCGTTTTGAGTCATTGAAAAGTGGGTAGATCATTAATTTCCTGTCTTGGAATAAGGAACTGCTTTGAACATGTGGAAGGTTTTGTCCATACATTTGTAACACAAACACCCCCTCGTGCTCTCGGCCGGACGATTGCCTTTTGACCCAATATTCTTACCTTAACAGACCCAGGTCTTTATTAAACCATTACTTAGACATTACTTATATGGACTGTGGGTCACAGGCAAAACTCTCAGCAAAGTCAGAATAATTACTAAATAAAACTGAATAAAGACTTGAGGATTTGGCCCGTTCTTTGTGACCTTGAAATTGCTCTCCGAGGAAATTCTGGCAGGTAAAGAGAATTGGATTTATATTCTGATGTATGAAATTCTGGTCGTCTTCTTTCCACAGGAAAAAACAAAACGACTGTAGGTTCGTTCAAATTTATGGGGCTAACTCAAGAATTTGTAAATGAATTTTTAAAAATTATTTTCCGAAGGGAGAAAAGTTAAGGGTGACTATTAAAAAATTATTGCTCACCCAACAGCATCATTTTCACCAATAAAAGCAGCAGAAAAAGGACCAGTTGAAAAGAAAACGAAAAGAAAACAACAACTTTATTTCAAGCAAGTTGATTTTATTCATTGCTGCCTTACCAAAATGTGCTTAATGGTTTGCTGGTGGTTTAAAGGAGATTTTTAGAAGTCAGGCTATTTTATTTTAAAAACAAAAAGGGAAAGGAAAACCTTGGGAAGGTGGAAGGTGCAGCCACATGTACTTATTACAGCCAAGTGCCCTTTGGAAAATAACTGCAGTGCTCGTCCAACGTGCAGCAGCTTCTCATTACTGCCGACGACTCAAGCACCCCTTAAAGTGTGACTGTTTCTCATTAAACGAGTTATAGAAACAATCTGGCTAATTTTCCCTAAAAGGCTGCAGTGTGTTTCCAGAACACTCTTAATTTTATTATTTCAGCCTCATCCTGCTGGTCCCGGCTTGGCTGAAGCTCCAGCTCCTCACTGGAGAGGCTTGCTGGGACCCAGCTTTTAAGATCTGCTCACCCGGGGGGTCTAATCCAGCCCCCCTGAGGAGAAGGGGCACCCATTGGCATCCTCTGGCTTTTCCTTTTTTCCCTCATCTCTCCTTTTTTTGCCTGCCTGCCGGCCTCCCCCCAAAAACCCAGCCACACGAGCCAATAATCAGGCAAAACCAAATTATTTTACTTTTTCTGCCATGGAGCAACAGCAAACCTTTTCTCTCCAGCATCATAGTGGGTGCTCTGCTAGTTTTTAATTTAAAAATAATATTCTAGCCTTTTTTTTTTTTTTTCTCCTCATTTTTCTTCCTCCTATTATGTCTTCAAAGCAGCAAAAGGCAGTTCTGGGGGAGTTTTGTGTGCAGATTTAGATAGATGGGGGGGGAGTCTCCCTCCTGTCTGGTGCTGCACCCAGGCTTATGGTCCCTTGAAGTCCTGATATGTTTCTGGACCCTGTGCAGTGCAGTGGTGGCCAGGGAAGGGGTCCAGGAGCTGGAGAAGGGGTCCAAGAGATTAGAGAAGGGGTCCAGGAGCTGGAGAAGGGGTCCAAGAGATTAGAGAAGGGGTCCAAGAGATTAGAGAAGGGGTCCAGGAGCCAGAGGAGGGGTCCAGGAGCCAGAGGAGGGGTCCAAGAGATTAGAGAAGGGGTCCAAGAGATTAGAGAAGGGGTCCAGGAGCTGGAGAAGGGGTCCAGGAGCCATCTCGTGGCCACAGTGCTGAGCCGCAGCCACCCCGCTTGGCTCCGAAGGTGGGACCTCAAGGAGAGGGGAGAAAGGAGGGGGGGACACACCACGTTCAAAGATAAATCAAACCCATCAGTCACCAGGAACCCAGAGAAAGTGGCACAGGATATAAATAGAGGCTATAACTGCGGTGACAAGCAGGGCTGCAGTTGTAAATACTCATTATCTTTCTTAATATGACACCGTGTGGATTGGGAGAGCTTGGGAAATTACAGGGGGGGGTGGAAATTAAAAGCAGGAGAAGGGAATCTAGTGTTTTTAAACCTAAAATACTTTTCTGTAAAAGAATAAAAGGACAAAACCCCCCCCCCCCCAACATTTATATATATTATTAATATATATTAACTTAGCACCCTGTCTCCTCCCCGAAGCTGAGCAAAAGCCCCAAAGACATCTGTTTGCATACATTGTGTGTCAGGCAACATCAGATCTGAATAGAATTTATCTAAATTTTATATGCATGGCTTGAGGTAAATTGAAATAAATTGTACAGCATACTCTGCGTGGACATATTGGTTTTTCCTTCGCTGCTTGAACTTTTAACCTCGGGGTTTGAGCCGGTCACACGCTGACCCGTCTGAACTCTGCTGGTAGAGCCAAGTCTGGAAGGATGACCTTGCAGCCATGGCAACCCCCAAAGATAGTCCAGGCCTCCTCCATCCTCCCCTTCCCCCCAGCCCTTCAAAACCACCAGCAAATTGGTTGGATTTCGGGCAGTTCAGCTCAGGCACCTTCACACCAAGATGCAAAAAGTTGGGTTTGTTTCCCCCTCCTCTCAACCCACTGCCAAAAAGCTTTTCTGTGTCGGTGGGAGGACCATGAGAAAGGGGGTGGGTGCTGGGTGCCATGGTGTGGATGGGCAGGATGGGTCCTGGTCATGCCTCTGCCATGGGCTTTGGTGGGGACTGCTGCAGAGTCCCTTCCCTCCCCTCCATCATGCCTCAGTTTCCCCACGAGTCCCCAAGCAATAGTCTTTTGGGGAATATTTATAATTTTTTGGAAGCCTTGAGCTTCCCAGGTGGTGGATGTTGGGTAGTTGTTACACATCTGGATGTGAAGTGGGGGTGGTTATTGCTGCTCTACCTGGCACAGGTGGAAGTACAAATTTCTTAAAAGTTAGATGGGGACACAACTGTGACCTGGTTTCTGGGTGGCTGGTAACTATGGGTTCTAGTGGCTTAAGTGGCTTATGGAGACCACCATGTGATGGCAATTTTTTGTGCTGAGGAAGGGATGAGTGTCCTTTGTTTTATGGCTCATCCTCCCTGGGTGACTACTCGGTGAGTTCAGTTCTGTGCTGTGTCTTTCCCTTGCACTCTGTGGGAAAGGAGAAGACTCTCTGTAATTCTGAGTGATGCTCAACACTAAGAGGTCAGGTTTAGGTGAAGAACATCTGTCTCGGTGGCATCAGTAAGTCTCCAAGCTATACAGAGGTCTTGTGAGGGTTGGGATGGTTTGGGAAGGTCATTTTTTGGAGTTAAGCAGCAAGAATGGGTTTTCCCTGCTCCATGGCTGTCTCAGCTGGAGCTGGTGCTGGTTTTGGTATGAAAATCCAGGGAATATCACTGGTTTTGTGTTGCTGACAAAACAAATTGAGAGTTTCTCCATGTCCAAGAGTTTCCCTTTGCCTTTCTGGTGAACCCTAAGTTGCCCTGTGTCCCAGAAGAGATCTTAATGCAGCTTGGTTGAACTTGAGAAATGCCAACATTTGCTGTTGAAGATATTTTGCAAACAATTATGTGATGTCTCCCTCTCTAAGCTCCAGAACAGCAAACGATTTGTCATCAGTACCACACGTAAGCATATGCTTAATTGCTTTCCTGAGTTTAGGTGTCTAAAGGGCCTGACTGCAACTTCCAAAGCCCTCAGAACAGCTGTGAAAATACTCGCTTGTTCTGAACAATGCAGGTACAAACACTAACAGCATGATCTACTGGGCCAAAGGCCTTGGGGTGAGGTTGATCCTCATCCCAGCAGCAGTTACCTCAGAACTGGGCTCACGAGAGCTGGGCTGTTGTGGTTGCAGTGATGCCTTTAAAGACGTGGACTTGTCCTCCACCTTGCTGCAACCCCAGCAGAATCCCAGGGAATGGGACCTGTGTCCCTGCACGTCTCTTAGGGTGGAGGAGGCAGGACCAAGAGGTCCTGGAGGTAACAGAATCGGAATTAAAGAGCAGAGTCTCTCTTATTACCTTTTACATGTTTCTACTTGACCTGCAAGAGAACCTCTGCACCTTCCCTCTGTGTCACATTTGTTCATCTGTGGACACAGTGCCACAAAGTTTTAAAGCTTCACAGTGTCTGAAATATTCTGGGAACCCTGGGTGGAAAGTGCTGTAGTGGTGGGGGGCTTTGCTTCTGTTCCCCACCTGAGCCATGATGTGAAGTTCCAGAGCTGTGTGGTGTCTTCCAGGCAACAGAACTCACAGATAATTTATTTAATAGATACAGGATTAAAAAAAAAAATAATCCTTGCTTATAGCTCACTGAGAGTAAGTCGTATTTCATCATTACGAAGCAATAATCAGGCTATAGATCCCTGTTTATGGCCTATTTTATCAGTATGACTTCATTGTCTTATTTTTTAAAATCGTTATTATAACCCTATTATTATAAGTTAATAGATATGGGGCTGTAGCCATAATGTAAAACAACTTTTGCAAATCAGCTGCAATCTGTGTGACTGAGACCTTTTTTATGCAAGGAGCACAGCAAGGGACTGCAGGTCCACCTGGGGCTGGTGGAGTCGGTGCTTCTGTCTTTGCAAAGGTGGAATTTAGAAGAAACATTGGATAAAATGAACCAGAAGCCCCAACAGCTCCTCAATATTCCTTCCTCTTACATCTGTTGGGAAGTAAATCCTTCCTGTTGGCATGCAGGGAAGAACAAACAGGCTCTGTAAGGCACAGGGTGTTTGTATTTGAAGGACTTCAAGGTTTCTGTGAGAAAAGGGGGATGCAGAAAACTGGCAGTATCATTTTCTGTGGGCTTGGTGCTCTCAGCTGCATGAGCTGCTCACCAGGAGGAAGCCAGAACCCCAAGAGGTTTGTTTTGTCCTCCACCATTACAGCTGGAGATGCTCTAGTGAGATCTGAGAGCAGCAGACACAGACCCAGCCCAGCAATTCATGTTATAGCTCCACAGTGATAAGATTTGGTTTTTAAAGTTATTTGCTTTTCCCAATGTATTTTTAATGCATAGAAATGCCTTGGCAAGGGCATAACTCTGCCAGGAAGCTCTTGTGAAGCTGCCTGGGATATGGGCTGTAAAGTTCCAGGACTGTGTTTTGTGAAAACTCCCTTTGTAGACACTTCAGACCAAGAAAAGCCTTTTTTTTTTTGCTTTCATCTCAGCTGGATCCATGTCTGAAATGCTCTCAGCAAGGAGTGGAGCTGCTGGGAAGGGGCAGGCTCTCCTGTGCTGCTCTTCTGACAGGTATCAGACCACTTTGCCCTCCTTCTCCTGTGCAGAAGTGCAGCATCTCTGCTTCTGGGTTATCAGAAGAGAAACTGAGAGGGGAAAATAAGTTGCCAGAGATGGAAGAGATGTAACAGCAACAATTATAGGAACACCCAGAGTCCAGACTCTGTCTCCCCGCTCAGCTCCTAGAGCTGAACTATTGAGAGCCAGATTCAAACACCTTCTGTAGTTTTTAATGGGATATACTGGGTTTGGCTCTGATGAGGAGCCTGAACCGTTAAAAACCCAGCAAAGTGGAGCTGGGTTGGGAGTGTCTGGTTTAGATGGAACCTCCAGCTAACTTGAGGAAAGCTCAGTGATTCTTCTTGGCTCCTTTAGAAGAGTGTGGTCTGTGTGAGCTGAGGAGTGTTGGAGTTTCCTCGGCAAGCTGGACTGCAGCAGTTTTACTCTGCCAGCTCATTCTTCCCAGCAGGGTCAGAGTAAATCCCTTCACTCCAAGTAGATAGTTCAGGGGCCACAGAGTGAGAACTGTGGGTAGAGGAGCTTCTGAGTCTTGAAAAGAACCACGTGCATGGCAGTGGGTTGTGTGACGGGTCAAACCCACTCCCTCTGGCACTGCCTGGGCCGGTCGGACGTGAATTAGGATTCTGTCCTTATTGTTAGTGTGGGAAAGGGGGGAGCTGGGTGGGGGTGGGGAACAGGAGCTCTGCATCATTTTCTGTGCTGTTTGCAAACCCCTCTGAATAGCGAAAAACAATGCGATTAATTTTCTCCAGCGCAATCATGCATAGATTTAATAAGCATCCAAAGGTAGGATCCATCTGTAAAGGACGCGCTGCATGCTAAATTACTTCTCTTCTGCCATTTTTTTTCTTTCCAAACCTTAATTAATTGAAGAAAAAAAAAAATTTGTTTATTAAAGTGGGAACAGGCTAGGTTCTGTCTCTGCATCTCTGGTTCAAAAGTTCATACAATTCCCTGAAGGCTCATCTCTGTGTGTGTGTGTGTTTGCAATTGGGTGTGTGTGCACATCTCTCTCTCCCTCCCAGACTTGCTCGCTCTCTGCTAACAAACAGATGCCCAGAAAGGTGCTGTACCTTAAACAAAGGTTACTTTTTTTCTTTTTCCCCCGTGGAAGAATCCTACTTTGGTAGCAGCCTTCCTCCTCTCCCACCCCTGCTTGTCCTTTATCCTTTTTGGCTCAGGAAGGTGAAGACCCTTCCAGAGCGTAGCTGGAGGCAGCGTGAGCAGATAACCAGGGGGAAGGGCTGGAGAATGGGAAGCTGATTCCACAGGTGGGTCCACGTAGGAAGTGTCTGTGTGAGAGCAGGGAGCAAACAAAGAAGGTCCTGAGATGGGAAGGGGATTTGAGTGAGCAAAGGGGTTGCAGGTGAGGACAGCAGAGGAGTGTGTGGATGGCTGGACCCCCAGTCCCCTCCTGGCTTCCCTCAGCGCTGCTCTGTCCTTGAATCCCTGCTGCCTCCCTGGCTCCAGCAGGCTCCTCACGTTCAGCTTTCAGCCCTGGCATGACCCATCCTCCCTAGACACCATCTCCAGTTTCAATCTGGGATTCTACCACCTTACCTCCCCCTGACATCCCCTCCTGGGCTGGCTGTGTCCCTTCCTGCTGCTGTCACCTGTCCTGCAAGGTCACCCTGCACCAGCCACCATGGTGAACCTGCTGCTCTCTCACCTCTCCCCTCCCTCAGTCTGCCATTTTTTCCCACCATCCTTTTCAACTTCACAGAATCCCAGACTGGTTTGGGTTGGAAGGGACCTTAAAGATCATCAGGATCCAACCCCCTGCATGGGCAGGGACACCTCCCACCAGCCCAGGTTGCTCCAAGCCCCATCCAACCTGCCCTTCAACACTGCCAGGGATGGGGCAGCCACAGCTTCCCTGGGCAACCTGTCCCAGGGTCTCGCCACCCTCACAGGGAAGAATTTCCTCCTCATGTCTCACCTAATCTGTCCTCTTCTAGCTTCAAGCCATCACCCCTTGTCCTATCACTCCCTGCCCTTGTCAAAAGTTCCCTTCCCAGGAGAGTGGAGGTTTGAGCAGCTTACCCTAAAGACCTGGGACCAGTTCAGATGAAGGCACTGAGGTGCACCATATATTTAGATTGTAAACAGAAAGCAAATACACATTTTAATTTTTATTGTGTTTTTTAATAGCTCTGTCCAGTGCTGTGGGTGAAGAGCCACAAACATTTTCTGCAACGCAGCTGAATTTACCCTCAGTCAGATGAGGTTTTTTGTCAGGTTTGGATTCCACATCCAATCTGTTAAAAATCCTAATTATTGCAGGAGTCCTTTAATTTGAAGTAATGGCATGATTTTTATTTTAGTGTTTCCCTGCTGACAGTTGGCCAAGGACTGTGAACCACACACCACAGATGGCAAGTGTAGTGTTGTCTTGGATTAGACAAGTCCTCCAAAATAAAATCTGCAGCTGGATTTTATAAGCCACCTGGATGAGTGGTTTGAGAGTGGAGGAAAGGACTGATTCACTTTTCCAATGTATTTAAAAGAGTTTGTAAAATAATTGCCACTTGGGTAGCAGAATTTAGCTGTACTCGTCTGTGCTCAGTAGCATCTTGATAACCTTTCACTTGACATCCCATTCAAACTGGAGCTGAGTTCCCCTGAAAATCACACACCAACTGCAATCCCAAGCATTCAGAAACCCATGAGATTTCTTTCATTCTTTGCTTCTTTCTCTCTTTTTTTTTAATGGTCTTTCCTCCCTTGGATTCAAGTTTCCTGCTCTTTCCCACAAACAAGAGGACAAGGAATTTGGGAGGAGTGTGAACTGAAAGTTGAGAATCTCTTGCGATTGTATTACTCCAGTTGTTGGGATTCCTGGAATATTCCAAATACAACATCTTCAAAAAATTAGTGAGAGCTGCTGGTCCTCTCTGTAGAGGTCACAGATCCAGCAGCAGAGGGAACGAGTGGTTTTCCCTTGGAAACCTCTAGCAAAATTGTTAAGGGTTTGAAGAATGAGGAGCTGAGGAGGGGACTGGTGTGGGGAAAAGAAGTAAGTCTGGGTTTGTTTTTTAAATTTGAGGTAAGGAAGATGACACCACATGGCTTGGATATCATAGAATCATAGAACCATAGAATGGTTTGGGTGGGAAGGGACCTTGAAGTTCACCTAGTCCCAATTCCCCTGCATGGGCAGGGACACCTCCCACCAGCCCAGGTTGCTCCAAGCCCCATCCAACCTGCCCTTCAACACTGCCAGGGATGGGGCAGCCACAGCTTCCCTGGGCAGCCTGGGCCAGGCTCTCACCCCCCTCACAGTGAAGAATTTCCTCCTAATGATGTGCACCAACCACAAGGACACCCCCAGAATTTCCAAAACATGCTCAGGACCTGACACAGCATCGCCAGCCACAGACTTTACCTCACTTTGAAGCTTTCACCCCAAATACCTTTTAAAGAGAGAGATCCTCTTTTTTGTATCCCCTGTCCTATCCACCCCAGAGGGGGATGCCCAGACCCCCCACCCCACACTCACCCACTCACCACCCCCTCCCCTCCCACCAGGAACCAACCTCCCTCGGCTGCCGCGCCGTTGGAGCGCTGAGCCCGCCGCGCTGGAAATTGCTGGTGGAGGAAACAAAAAGGGGGTGGTGGGAGAAAGGGGGGGGGGTGTGGAGAAAAAAAAAAAGGTTGAGGCCGGTGGCTGTAATCATCCTAGTTGCTGTCTATTTCCTCAGACTAATAGCAGAGCGATCAGAGTCGGGGAGTTCAACCAGAGGTTATCTTTCCCAGGTACCATCTCGCCCAACGAGAATTTGATTTTTTTCTATAGGACTTTACTCCATTAGATTAATGAAATTTCAATGAGAGGCTGGCGCCCCCCGAAGCTTTGTTAACAAAACAAATGGGGATTCGGGAGGTGTGACAGCTTGCGAGGAGAGTTACGAGAAGGTGAATACATCCTCGCAATCCACTCAGCCTGCAACACATTGATCTCTATTTAAAGCCCCAATCGGATTTTTGTTAATTATAAATGATTGATCGGCAGTTTTCCCCACTCCCCACCCGCCCTTCTCATCTTACATGTGCTTTTCCCCCCCTCCCCAAGCCCCCAACACACTTGTAACTTCTTTGCATGCTGCATGTGGAGCTTTTTTTTGTTTCCAAGACAGCCCTGGAAGGCAAATTGCGGCGGCACCCAATGGCAGTGCTCTGTCTTTCCCCTTGCTGTCAGCACTTTCATTGCAAACCCCATGTTTTTCATGGTTTATCAGCTGAACGTTAAAATTAACTCCGTGCTGGGTGTATTTTACAGGTTTCACAACAACAACAACAAAATAACAACAACAACAACCAAAAAAAAGGAAATGAAAGCCCTTGGAAGCAAACTAAGGTGCAGTAATTAAAGCGGGGGAAATACATTTGGTTTCTGCTCGGCTCTGAGTTTAAATCTGTAGGAGCTGGGAAATTGAACTGCCATTCTTAAATCACCATTTTAAACCTGGGGTTTTATAGGGGTCACAGCGGTGTGTGTTCCTACACACAGCACGAGTAGGATCTGGTTAGAGATGAGGGTCCAACCACCGTGCATCTCATCCCTGGAGCTGATGGACAAAGTCTCCTCTGGCTCTGGTTTTATTCCGGTGAAGTTGCTCCTGGTTTGAGCACAGCCCAGCAGAGCAGAGCAAACCCTGAGCACTCCTAAAACGTATTTATCTGACTGCTAAAGCTCTTGAAGTGCTGCGTGGTCCTTGCTTTGCCTTGGGGCTGCCCAGTCTGTTGTTCACAAGTGCTGGAAGTGGTCACCAGTGGCCCATAAGGACCAGGTGCTGCGTGGTCCTACAGAGCTGCTCTGGGGCCTCCCTGGGCCATGAGAAACTTCTGTAGCTTCACAGTTTATCTCTTGGGGAGCTGGTTCCATTTCCAGGGCCCTACAAGCAAAGGATATTTTTCATGTCCAAGCCATCCCTGTTTATTATTTTTATTCTTGCTGTGACTCTCTGGAGCTGGATTGGTTTGATTGCTGGGACTGAGGAGGAGGACTGTTGTGATTCATGTTCTCTTTTCTCTGATGGTTTCTTCTAAGGATGGGGCTAGATATGCACAAGAGCCCTTGGAAGGTACCACTGTATAGGTCAGGACCTACTCTGTGCCCAAATCCTCATGGTCCCAACATCCATAAGGGTCAGTTTGGTGAGTTATGGGCTTCGTTTGACTCTTCTTCATTCCTTTAAAAAATAAACAAAGACAAAAAGTGGGGACATGATACTTTTGTGGCCTTTATTCTAGAGAATCCACCTCAAATCCTCTTGTTTTTCCTCATACCCTCCCAAAACCTGGTGATGATGTGTGTGTGTGGAGCTCAACCAACCCCACTGCCCCAAATACCAAGTTGCACAGCCCTGGGTTACAAAAGACAGACAAAAAGATGAATAACCTGAATAAATGCAGCAACATTTACAGTAACAGTGATATGGATGGTGGAGGGTGCCATTCAAGATGTCCCCCATGAGATACTTGGTGGGGGAGAATCTAAATGAGATGTGCTGCTTTTATTACTTAATGCTCAAAGAACAACTTGAAGCAAGTGTCCTCAATTTTGCTTCCTCCTCCCTTTTCCTCTCTGCCCTATGCAGACCCTGGTTGGGTCTCCAGCACCAGGGTCTTCTCCAGGAGGAGCAGATATTGTCCAGCCTTGGGGCTGAGCTCCACCATCTCAGATATCCATGGCTGGATGATGTGTTCCAGCTTTAAGAAAAGACACACCAAATTGTTTGCCATTTATTTCTGTAATTTGGAACTAAATTCTGCCTCTACAGATGATGACAAAAAGGTGTTTAATGTCTGCTCTCCTTCAGAAGGCAGCAGAGGAGCTTTTCAAAGGGCTCCAAAAATTGGAGAGGGAAAAAAAAGAAGTGTATTCTGCCAAAATATTCTGTCTCAGATGTTTCAGTATCAAACTCTAACCAGCACCAGTGTGGGAAAACAGATGATTGTGCTGAATTAGCAAATAACTTGGATTTCAAATCTAAAAAAGAGTTGATTTTAAAAGATACTTAATTCTTTTCATGTTGTCTTTTTGAATAGCCTAACGAATGATTTTCATTAGCGGGGCTGTAATTTCTGTGGTCCCAGTGGGCTCTACCAAGGTTAAATAATTTAAAGAAATAAACATCTTATCTGATGTAATACAGCTAATGAAGTATATTAGATACTTTGCACCAGCACCGTGTGAAATAGATCTTGGAAACAAAATGGCAGAGGACACAAATCTCAACATAAATATCCAAATGCAGCAAGATGCTGCAAATTTTTAAAGATCTGCCATAAAAGGAGCTGCAGGGAGGGCTGCAGCCCCCGTCCTCCTGAATTACAAAGGGATATCATGGGATTGCCAGCAACGTCCACATAAATAAAAAATCAATTCTTAATGATGAGGCAGGCTTGTTTGAGCACATTACCCGGGTTAAATGGGAGCACCCAGAAACAGCAAGTCCTAGAAGACGAGTGGAATCATTGTGTATTAATATGATTTAGAGAGCTGCATACCTCGATGGAATAATTGTTATTATATCTATCCAGCCAGATGGCACTTGGTGTAAACAGCCATCGAGCACCTCGGAGCTGTCAGTGGAGCTTTCAGGTGTTCTCTCTGCACCCCCTCACCTCTGCATTTCTGCTTGCAAAAAAAGCCTCCAAGTCTGCTGAGCAGATGCATTTTTCAGGCAACTTAGTCCCTCTCTTTTTTTTTTTTTTTTTAAATTGAAACACTTTTTCTTTTAATTAAAAAAAAAAAAAAATCACTGCTGCAAATATTTCCTAGAGAAACTTAGAGAGCATGAATTTTGCCTCTGCTGGGTAGCACAGTGAATACAGACAGAGAAATCAGTGCTGCCTGGTTTTGTTTTACACATTTATGGTGACAGATGTTTTAAAAGTCCTTTTCAGCTGAAGAGCTTTGGACTTTTTTTTCTTTCCTTCTTTCCTTGACAACATTGAAAAACTTAGATTAAAACTTAGATATATTTTTTTATTAGCTAAAAAATAATGAACATTTAAGAAATCAAGACTTCAGATGGTTGGTATATTCAGTAACTCTGAATTGAGTCTTACTGGGTTGGATTTAGCATCGCATGGCTTTTATTTTAATGGATTTTAACATTGCTTTTGTTTTTGCCTTTTTTTTTTTTTTCCCTGGGCTTTTAAAACACACAGTGCTTTACAGACAGGGAGTCTGTAAGTGAAGGAGTTACTTTTTTTTTCTCTTTATCCTTTGCCTCCTGTCACCCTCTTTCTGGCTTTACTCTGAGCTCTCAAAGATTTTCTTCCCCTGTCTGAAAATGCCAGCTCAAATATCATGGTCTTTCCCACCCTGGGTGGCTGAAATATTGCCCATCCGTTACTCTCTGGGTATTTCATACCTTGCACATGAGCTGTGAGGGGTGTAATTAATTTAAATTCAGTTGCTGAGTTGTTCTGCTCGGAGTTGATCTGAACACGTAACTGCTCTTCCTCATGCTGCTGAAATACTTGTATTTATTGCAAGAGTCCTCGGGACACCTGTGGCAGGGAAGGGGGTTCCCCACGTGGAAAGGACATATGTGCTCCATCCACGATGTATAAAAAACGCTTTTGGTTTTTTATAGAGGGTGGGTTGTAAGGAAGGACAGTTTATCTACGGATCAATTTCGGAGCTCGTCTGCAAGAGCGAGAGCTGGCGCTGCCCAGCCCGTCCCCGCCTGGAAGGGTTTCATCCGAGCTCTTTGTTCAGCTCCCTTTTTGCCTGGATTTAGTAGATATTCTGTGAAAACAGCCAGGGCTTGGGGAGAGGGCTCTGCAGAGAGAATGGCAGGAAGGGGATCAGGGATGGAGACTGATGCTGGGTGTCGACACGGCGGCGGCATGACCCTGGTCAGCCGCGCAGGGCTATTGTTCCCGTGATGGAAGGGACTGTCAGCAGTGAAATATGGGCAGCGTGGCTGGCTTTCCTGTTTGAGGGAAACAGGAAAAAAAACAACCCCCAGCCCAGAAGAAAAGTGAAGCCCCCCCTCCCTTTTTTCTTTTCTTTTTTTTTTTTTTTTTTTAAATACTATTTACATCTTTTCTTACTTGGAGATCATTTTTTCCCTGCATGTCTGAGCAGCTTTTTATTGAATCCCGTCCTTCAGCTGAAGGGGAGAGGAAAAATCCCATTGCTCAGGAAGGGATGTGCTTGTCCTTTCTCCTTTCTTTAGAGAAGGGAACAGTTCTTAGGGCTCTCTTAAAGACGTTTGTGCCTGCTCTGCAATGAGCTCTGGACTTAAAACTAATTAATTCCCTCCTCCCAGTATTTCTCTTCATTAGATGAACAGATCCTCAGCTGTTGTAAATTGTCATAACTTCATTAGGGGGTTTGGGCAATTTACACCAGCTGAAAATCTGCCTGGGAGAGTTTTGCCCAGAGGGAGAAGGCACAATTCCATGCATGGCATTTTGACCCTGGCATTACAAATGTCCTGGATGCCTGTGATATGTCACCCTCTTTGCCTCATATATTACTGAACTTTAGCAGGAGGACATGACCAAAGGCTTTCGGTCTTCATTTTGAAATTCCAAGAGTTTTCCCTTTTGTTTCATTATGACTAGAGGATGTTTTGCCTCTTACCCTTGTGTTTAAAGAAGAGGAGGTTGTAGTAAAGTGAATTTTAGGGTGATGGTTGGAGGAAGACAGCAGGGTTGTGATTCCCACAGCTTTGGGGTGAGAGTAAACTGGAGCACAGAGCAGCCAGGCCAAGGACCTAGAGCCAAAGCAAACTGCTCCCTGATTTAGTTGCTCTTAAAGTTCTATATTTCATCCTCAGCAACTTTTCCTGTCTTAAAGGATTGTCTGGGTTGGGTTTTTTTTGTTGTCTGGTCTGGGCTGCTTTTTTTAAGTGTTTGCTAAGGTATTGCTGCTCCAGCACACAGCCCTGTGGTCCTTGCTAACGTGACTGGTCCTCAGCAGAGCAGCTCCACATTCTGTGGCCTCGATTGCAGCAAAAAATATTTAAGCATATGCTTAAAACAGCCTTTACTTAACAAATTAAGTCAGCGGGGCTTAACCATGTGTGTAAGTACTTTTTGAATGAGGATTGTCTTCTTAAAGAGTCAGAGCCTCCATCTATTACAGGCACGCCTGCACTCTCCTTTTTTGCACTAACCCAGCATTAAGACATAGGAGGGGTTCACCAGGAGGCACTGGTACCAGGACACTTCCAGGGGAAGTAAACAAGTTGTACCAACATAAACCAGATCCGTTCTGGTCTAACTACACTCACTTTAGAAGTATGTCCGAATATAATGATTGTAATCCAGTTCAGATAAATCACAGCAGGGGTTACAGCATGCAAAAATCCCTTTCTGGACCAAAGGTTTTTTTTCCTGGCTGGGACTCACTGATAGATGAGATGCATGTGAAATCCTGTGGCTGTTAGAGACCCTGCAAAGATGCTGCTGTCTCCTTCCTGGAGACAAAACTGAGCAGCTCCAGCAGCAACGAGCGGCCCCGCAGTCACGTTTGGGCTTGACAGAGGAAAATGTAGTTAAAGAAGCAAGGTTTCTTTTTTAAAGCTTCCAAAGGCCACGCAGAGCAATCATTTAAACAGCTCTCTCTCTCTTTCTTCTATTTTATTTTTTTTCCCCCTAAACCCATCAGTCCAAAACCCTCAAATAGTTTTATTTGGCTTTAAGTCTCTCCAAAGCATTTGTACAATTCACCCACTCCCAACTGCTCGATTCTTTCCACACACCTCCCCCCTTTTTGCTCTGATGATCCCTCTCTGTGTGCTCAAGGGGAGGAAACTACTGTTAATTTCAATGAAATTAACTGACATTGTTGTTTTGCTGCTCAGTAATAATTTTTACGGGGCACCCCAGGGGCACCTCTGTTCCCTGTTATAAGATGTCACAATCTCTGGGATACAGTATTGCTGTTCAGCTTGACTTCTCATTTCTGTTGCCTGGAGCTGTGCTGCTCTCAGGAAACCACATCATATAAATCGAGGCATCTCTGGGCATTGTATACACATATATAATTTATCTATTTTTATTTTTATTTTAAATATTTTATGTATACTTTTAAAAGCTGCGTGTTGCGGCTGCGTTTTTCTCACCTCCAATTATTTTTGGAGGTGCCCGAGGGCCGAATTGAGTCTGGTTTTCCACTGCAGCCAGCCTGAAGTGAGCAGGATTGCACCAGTACTACTGAGCAGAGAATTTGCCCCAGAATAGCAGTTTAACTACTTAACAGCCTGGGTTATTTTCCAGAGGAACTTGGCAATGTTACAGGACAGTATTGAGCCAGGGAGGAGGATGCTTTGGTGCTGTGGCAGTGGACAGGACCTATAAGAGGATGCGAGCGCAGCGTCTGGCTCAGCAATGGATTCTGTGTGTGCAAATTATCTTTATGTCTCTGTCCCCACCTGCAAAATGAGCTTCATTATCTTCTGTTTAAAATATAATCTCCTCTGAATATAGACAGCCTTTTTCCACGTGTACATAAACCACCCTGCGTGATAGGGCCCTGATCTCTGCAGGGACCTCTCCTTCCATCCTGATATTATTTATACATGGGAGTTTTTATAAGACATTTGAAGGACTCTAGAGATTAACCAGCCTTTTGTGCAATACCCAATATTGCATTTTCTGTCACGCAGCACAATGACAGTCCCTTAGTCCTGGGCTGTGTCAGCAGCAAGGCAAACCCACCAAGGTCTACACTTTAGCTCCAAGGAGGACAGTCCTAGAAGGGGAAACGGAATCAATTCTCCAAGAGCATTTTAGCTAAAAAGGTGGGAGTGAAAGGCTGTGTTGCACAACCCTGAACCAGCACTTGCTGAGTGAGCACCCAGCTGCAGAGCCAGGGGGTTTGACTCCAGGTCCTTAAATCCCTTTGTCTCAGTGGGTGCACTCCCCCTTGTATGGGTGCTCTTAAACCAGTGTGAAACGTCGACTTGCATGGGTGCTCTTAGATGAGGTGCTTTTGTATGCAGAAGGTAGAGAAAGCCAAAAACTAAGCGTGTGTGTGGGGAGACTTGGTTGGTTTTAAACTGGTTTGGTATCAGATGGCAGAGTTTCCATGTGAGATTAATCATCCCTGGTAACTGCATCTGATGTTGTGCCCGTGGAGTCTGCGGGGCCTCACGTGGGGCTCACAGTTAATAATTTGTATTGGAAAGCTCCCTGGTATTTGTGTTGCACTTTGTTGTGCCTCTCAGAAATCTTGTAGTCGGGGGAAAAAAAAAACCAAAAGGCAACGTAGATGAATCTCCAGCAATGTTTTTGATAGAGCAGTGGTTGCCTTTCCTTCATCGACAAAGTGTGTGTGGATAATTCCTGTGTTTTTACCATGGTTCCTAGGGCTCCCTAGGTGACTGTCTCCTGTCCAGGGCTGTGGAGCTGAGGCTTGCTCAGCTCGCTCTATAAAAGGTCATGCAGCTCACTCTGTATAAACACATTGCAAATATTTAGTTAAAGTGGGAATGCTTGTAAAGAAGCAACTGGATGTTTTTCATGTCTCTCAACCCGCAGCGTGTGTGCGTGGATCTGGTCTCTGCTCATGAAGCTGTAAAAATGTGGCAGGCTTGTCTTCTTGCAGGGAAACAGCTGATGGAACAGCTAAGAATCGGTCACCTATCCCAACCAGGCTCAGAAATTGTTAATTCAGGAGCCAGACAGATGTCTCTGGTCCGGGGAGATGTGTTTATGGAGCACATGTTTAGCTTCATGTGCTTATTCTGCAAAAGATGCTGAATTTCCGCCCCCTCCTCCTTCCAGTTAGGAACAAGTTAGAGCCTGCAGCTCTGCACTGCAGTGCCTTGTGCTCTGGCAACACTGCTGGTTCTGGGGCCCAGGAGGTAACTTGGTGATAACCCAAATTCTCAAAATCAACAAAAAAATCACAGATCCCCAAGATGATGCAATCCCAGGGCAGGAAACGTGTCCCTGATGTTTTAGAAGCCACAGCACTGAAGGGGTGACTGGACCTTGCCCTGCATGAGGCTGGTGCAGATGCCCTGGTAAGAGCAAGGGCAGCTCTTCCTTTCCACTGGGGCCTGATCCTCCCCCCAGGATGTTTTGTGAGGCTGTGCCAGCTCCACACCATTAAAGAGATTTAACTGAGAGGTGAGCAGAGTGACAGGCAGCTCAGCCAGAGTTGTGGACCTCTCCCCCATCAACCCCCCGTGCAATGGCCATGGTGGCAGCTCTTCCAGCTCTCTCTTTTTCCCAGTACACCACAGTCACAGGGACCTCCCCAGCCCCTCTTTATATTTTAATGTCTTTCACTTCATACCAACCATACCCCATGTGATGGGGAGCAGAGACACCTTGGAGGTTCAGTGATGTGCCCAAAGCTGCTGGGGACCGGGTGACAGAGCAGAAGTTTGAGCCCAGTCACCCCAGTTCCAGTCTGGTGCTGGCCCCAGCAGACCGTGCTTCCTACCCCCCAGGTCCCAGCTCTGCTCATGCGAGGCCAGGCTGAATTCCAGCTCCTGATGGATCACTTTCTTCCCAGCAACACAAAACACACACTTAGGCAGAGCACGGGTGACTGGTTTGGTGGAAACTTCCTCGAGCTGGAGTTAACTCTAAAGCAGGCTGTAAATATCTTCTGTGTCATGGTTAAAGGTGCCCGGGTGGCACTGTTAAATATTAATCCAGTGTATTTCTTTGTTTTGGTGGTTTATACCCACTGTGAGGCACAGGTGTGCTATGCTGGGGCAGCTGAGGCACTGGGCTGTGGTGACATTCCTGTCCCTGTCCAGGGGTCACTCCAAGGCCTGGGCCCTCGGTTGGCTTGTGCTCATTGCCCTGCAGGTGTTTATACCTGGGGGGATCAAACCAGGAGAAATGTTCACCCTGGCCTCTGCTTCCTGCCAGAAACTTGTTGCTTTGGTTTTTGCTTTTATCTGGGTTTCCTGTGGGGGGTGAAATTTATCACCTGCCTGGGGGCTCCTGCTTCACTCGGGCTTTTTTGAACCCATTGACCAGTTTCAGCCCAGTTTAACAGCAGTTGTTTGAAAGGATTTAATCTCACAATTTCTATGAAATGTTGTGTCTGACAGAGGAGAGGGAATGAGAAAGTGCCTCGGCTTGGTGCAGGGATGGTGGCCATCAGGCTTGGGTCCTGTTGGATCCCAGGGCAGCCAGACCCCTTGTGTCCCAGCCCAGGGGACAGCTCTGGGCTGTGGTCCTATCCATGGACATCCTTCCACCCTCTAGGGCTGCTCAACTGACTTGATCTGCCTTCCAAGCACTTGGGACCTGTCCTGTGTGTCCTTGAGCTGCTTCAAGGCCAGGTTGGATGGGGCTTGGAGCAACCTGCTCTAGTGGAAGGTGTCCCTGCCCATGCAGGGGCTTGGAAGCAGATGAGGAACTGGTTGGGGAATTTGTAGGATGGAGAGAGATGTTTTCATGTCGTAGTCCTAGACCCAGACTTGCTTGTGAGTTTTGGGTATTTGGGGGTTTTGTTAAACTCCAGAACTTTTTAATTAAAGTAAAACTTTACAAGCACAAAAAGCTGCTGCTTCCCCTGGTGATCCAACTGGCTGCTGCTTTTGAAAAAAAAAAAAAAAAAAAAAAAAAGAAAATGGATCTTTCTGGCAAATAGTTCCTAGCACGGATTAATCTTTGTATTAAAAGCAGGAGAGGTAAATGGCCAGATGTTTCATTTCCAAACAGGTCACAGTGCAAGAGCAGTAAACTTCTTCATGTGCAGTGTCCTGCGGTCTGCGAGCGCGGCCGCGCTGCCGCCCCCGACAGCTGCATCGATCCAGCCCGGAGCTGGTGCTGTCTGCTGGATCAATGAGCAGCAAAGGAAAAAGTCACTTAGTGCCCATGACACAGGCTGTATCGTTAGGACCTATCGTGTCAAGGAGCCTGGTTTTATTAACTCTGTAATTACCTGTTAAGCCAAATCGGCTAGTTTTATTGCTCATTTTCTCCTACCTGGGCGGGGACCTTTGCCTCCCCGTTAGAGCCCGTGGGCATCCCTTCATTTTTCTCCACTTCCTCCAGCTTCCTGGGCATTACTCACCAGTGCTGGGAGAGTACTGGGTTGAACACTTCCCTCCTTGCCCAAGAGCTGAGCTCCTCAGTGTGCCCAGCCCAGCCCCACCACCCTGGATGGCAGCGGGTTTCCCAGGAGCCTGGGGTGCAGCCCAGCCAGGTGGATGCCTTCCCCCTGGACCCAGCAAACTTGGGTGATGGGAGAAGGGGAACTTCTGTAGGAGGCTGCTTACAGGGTCATCTCCATGCTCTTCATTGAATCATAGAATGGTTTGAGTTGGAAGGGACCTTAAAGATCATCTAGTTCCAACTCCCCTGCATGGGCAGGGACACCTCCCACCAGCCCAGGCTGCTCCAAGTCCCATCCAACCTGCCCTTCAACACTGCCAGGGATGGGGCAGCCACAGCTTCCCTGGGCAATCTGTTCCAGGGTCTCACCACCCTCACAGGGAAGAATTTCCTCCTCATGTCCAACTTAAATCTCCCCTCTTCCAGTTTAAAGCCATCACCCTTTGTCCCATCACTCCCTGCCCTTCTCAAAAGTTCCTCTTCACCTCTCCTGTAGTCCTTTCAGGTACAAAGGCTCCCTTCAGAGCCCCTTCATCTTGAGAGACCAAAGAATAGACTGGGAAATTCTTCCATGGAACAATATTGGCACATTTTGGTGTCTCTTTGGCTTCTAAGCCTGGTTATAATTATTTACTTATTTACACATTCCTTCCCTTTTCTTCCACTTCGGAGGAAGAGGAGCTTGGGGAGCTCCCAAGGCCTTGGCATGCCCTGCCCAGCAGGCAGGTCTCTTCCCTTGAATTTTTGGGCAGGTTCTTGGGAATTCCAGCCACAGTGTGGCTGTGTGTGGGGTGGGATAACAGCCCCCCGTGTGCTGGGGGACGTTAATGGCTGCAAAGTGCTCAGCCAGCTCCGGCAGCGCTCCGGGCAGTAATGGAGAGCAGGGAAATACACGGGAGAGAGTCATGATATTGGTTAGCTCACTAATCCTTGCTATTAACTGTCCCCGTGGAGCTGTTCCTTGGGGTCTAGGGGAGCCAGATGGGGGGGTTGTCCACTGGTGTAGCCTTGGAAACTACAGTTCTCGGGGAGGGCAGGTTGTTGAGTAAAAAGGACTGTTTAAGAAATCCATCCAGGGGAATTCACCAGCTTATTATCAAGTATAGCATCTAGAAAATCAGATATTTTTATCACTAATCTGTGCTTTGGGCATTGGAGAGGACAGAGGAGCTGCAGGCCTGCTGTCATTTATGGATGAGCTAATTCTTGCTGTGCTGAAATTAGATGTTAAAGTAGTCCCGGCTCACCCCCAGCATGCATGCAGAATTCCTGTTAGGGAGCCAGCTGTGCAGATAGAAAATCTGGGAGCCCAGAATTAAATTTCTCATTCAGACCCAAGAGATTGGACCAAGATCCTGTAAACAGCCTTCTCCATGAAGGGCAGCCTGCACGTCCATGCCAGCATTAAGTGTTTGATCTTTCCCTGGGTGATCTGGCCTGGCAAAAAAAATTCCCCAAACAAAACAAAAGACAGAGCTGGTGATGCTGAGAAAACCTTGTTAGGGAGCTGGGGGTTCAGTTGAGTGGCTGAGCCAGGAGCTCCATGATCTGGCATTGTGCTGGTGCTGGTGCAGGAGGAGGATAGAGGCACCAGCAAGGTGCTTCAGGAGATGGTGGGGAGGTGACTTCTCGCCTCTCCTATGAAGACAGGCTGGGAGAGTTGGGGTGTTCAGCCTGGAGAAGAGGAGGCTCCAGGGAGACCTTAGAGCACCTTCCAGTGCCTGAAGGGGCTCCAGGAAAGCTGGGGAGGGGCTTGGGACAAGGGCAAGGTGGGGTGGGATGAGGGGAAATAGTTTTAAACTGGAAGAGGGGAGATACAGGTTGGATATTAGGAAGGAATTCTTTGCCGTGAGCGTGGTGAGACCCTGGCCCAGGTTGCCCAGGGAAGCTGTGGCTGCCCCAACCCTGGCAGTGTTGAAGGGCAGGTTGGATGGGGCTTGGAGAAACCTGGGCTGGTGGGAGGTGTTTCTTTAGGGGGGGTGGGATGAGATGATCTTTCAGGTCGCTTCCCACCCGAACCATTCTATGATTCTATACTTGTATGAGGCCAAGTCCATTGAGTGGAGCTCATTCCTCTTAAAGCTCCAAAAAGTCACTCAGGGACTCCCCTTGCTGGCTGTGCCCTAACTGAGGTGTCAGGGGACATTTGGGGCTGGCCCTGTGTGCCCCCAGACCCCCTGAGCGAGGAGGGGGCTGTGGGCAGCACTGAGCAAACTGGCTGGAGAGCAGCCCCCTGGCTGCCCACCCTCGAGTGTTTACTCTGCGCATGTTTTAGTGCAGCTGGGGTCATTGCCACTGACCCAGGCACTAGTCTATCTAGCACCAGTGTCAAGAGACTGACATCCATAAAAAATTAACAAACTCCCGTTTACCTACAGACTGTTCCTTGTCTCAGGAACAGGAAGAAGGCAAGAGCAAGAGGGGCAAAATGCCAGAAGGATGTCCAGACCCAAACCCAGGGTGTGCACTGCCTAGGAAAGTTGAAATGTTTCAAAGATTGTTTCAAGAGCTCCTGCCTTAATGATGGGAGAGGTCCTTAATTATTTTATTATTTTAATTGAACGTGTCTGTGTTTAGCTGGAAATCAAGCTGGAAATTAGGGAAGGAATGCAGTAGACCTGAGCAAGGGCGCCATGGGGTGGTGAAGCCCCAAGCCATGTGGTGCTGTGGGTGGGCTCCATCCTACCACAAGGATTGTCAGGATCTGGCCCTGGTGCTGCTTTCCCTGGGATTTAGTTCCTGCCTCCAAGAGTTTAGCCTCAGGGGGAAGTCCCACCCTAGGGTCACTTGTGTCCCTGGCCCTGTTGTGCTCTTTGGGGTGTCTCATCCCCTCTCTCGGCCTTGCCCAGCTCTGCTGGAGGTCACTGCCATTTTGCAGCAGTTCTCCTTTAGGATTTATAACCCCAGAACCTCATCCAAGTGCTAAGGGACCCCACTTTCCAGCCCCTGGAGGTGCACTCCTCACAATGTGGCTCTCCCATAACAGCCAGCCTCAGGCTGGGACTCCAGCAGCTGCTGGGCTCAGCAGCATCTTCCAATCCTTGGTCAAGAACTGGCCCAGGCTGCCCAGGGCAGTGGTGGAGTCCCCATCCCTGGAGGTGTCCAAAAAGCATATAGACATGGCACTTGGGGACGTGATTTAGTGGTCATGGTGGTGTTGGGTTGACAGTTGGACTCGATGATCTTACAGGTCTTTTCCAAGCTTAATGATTCTGTCTATGATTCCGAGGGAGCAAGAACAAGCCTTTAATTTCGCGCCTCCTGCTACGGTCTGCAGTGACCATTACCCTGTGCTGAGCTCCCACGCTGTGTGTTCCCAGCCCTCCCTCCCCTGCCCTCCTTCCCTTGGTTTTAATGGGTCTCCTCCTGCACACCAGAGCCTGGGGTGGGGGGGGGGAAGGTTTCAGCAGGGTTGGGTTTGTCAAGTGCTCTCAATGGTCTGTAACGTGCAAGCAAATCTCAGCTATAATGTAAAGCGTAATAAGCAGTTTGCAGGCTATGAATCTGCAATTAAAACAGTTATAGTTAATTTAAATAGTAGAAAATGAGGTTGATTTAATGCTTATTGATTTGGTAATGGGCACTGGATGCATGTGACCAAGTGACTGGGTCACAGCAGCTCTCATAAACCACGTTGTGCTTCTTTACAGTTTATTTACCTCCCACCCCCCCCTGCTTTGCCTGCCCCTTCACACCCACCTACCCCCCATCCTCAAGATGAAATGCCTCCACTCCTTAGGCACTGGGCCCCTCCTGGTGTTTACAGACAGCTGAGAGCCATGAGAATGTTCCCACATCCCTGGGGTTTCACATCCAGATCCCCTGGGAATAACCAGGGTTGTTCCTGGTGGAAAAGCCCTTCCTTGCGTCGCAGCAGTGGCTGGAGCCCATCTAGCCAACAGCAATGCTAAAAATGGCCATGTTCAACAGTAAAGCTGTGTGTTTTTAATTAAAATTGATTTTGGACTAAGTCCCTAACTAGTGCTTCTAATGGCTGCCATTTTTTTCCCTGATTGCCCAAACTTGAAGTTTCAAAATAAAAGAGGGAGGAGGGAGCGAGGGGCTGTTGGGAGAGGGGGAAGGAGCAGCTGCCTGGGATTTCAAGTGTCAGAGCCTAAAGGGGACAGAAAAGCTCTGCTTTTGTCACTCAGCCACAATCACTGCCCTTCCTCAAGTTTTGACATCACTTCAGTGCCAGGTTTTCAGTGAGCTGAAGAGATTTGTTTAACTGTGCAAGGCAGAGTATCAAACCCACAGATCTAATGTTACGCTGCTATTTCTCGTTTTATTAATTAATTTTTGGCAGAGTCTTTATCAGGATTCTTTTAATTATCAGCCCTTGATACAGCGTTAATCCTGTGAATACATTGAATTTAATTCTGGGGTTATTATGTGGTTTAGCCTGCGGGAACCAAAGCTCAGCTGTAATTTGTTAATTGAAGTTGGGTTTTCTCTGAGGTGCCTGTGGGTGTTGGATCCTCACTCCCAGGTAATTTGGAGTTGGATTCTGCACCTTCGTGGTAAAATGCAATTTTAGTCCTGTTAAAATAAACAAATGAGAGGTTTTCTGCCCCTCTCAGGTGTGCTCAGGCTGTGAAGGAGCAGTGCAAGGACAGCTTTGTGGGTGCTGGCAATCGGTGCTGGTGTTTGTTTTTAAATGCTACTCATCTAAATGGAGCAGAAAACCAGGAATTTCGTGAGTGTGGTCAAAGGTATCTGAATGTCAATCCTTGTTCCTTGGGCTATCCAGGGTTTCCTGGGGAGACAGGAGGGAAATCCCCAAACTATAGGATGGGGCTGCCAAGAGCTGTTGAAGCAAAGACAGCTTCAGTTTGCCATTTTCCTCCTCTGTTTTAAGCCAGTTTAAAATTTCTGGTCCAGTCATTGGATGCCACCTTTTTGTGCTCTTGGGCTCTCATCTCAGGGCTGAGGATTTCTCTGCAGTTCAGGGTCCCTGTGGATATTTGGCTGATTGTTAGAACGTGTATAAACCCAAGCAGAGGTTGGTGCTGGAAACGTGCACATTCCTGGGCTTGAGCATCCCTCTGGTTGTGCTCTGGAGATCTCCAGCCACTACTTCTCTATTAAGAAGATTCCTCACAGAATCAAGTTGTTTTCATCAAAGTGGAAATGCACTTTTCCGTAGTGGAGCCCCCACCCAGCTGATCATTTGCCTAAAATCCCTCCTGGCTGTAGTTTCCCAGAATTGCTGCCATCACAGCTCCCCATTCCCAACTTGTCCCCAAGTGATACCAGCAGCATCTTATTGTCCCCACAGCAGCGTGGGCTCTGCCAACTGCTGCACAGAGACTGGGAATGAGCTAGAGAAACCCTCCTGGGGGAAGGGAGGGAGTAAAGGGCCAGATTATTTTCTCAACCACTACAAAATAAATTCAGAGTCTAATTTACTTGAAGTCGCTGTGGGTTTGTGCAGGTTCAAGTCAGTCTAAACTTGCTCCTAACAGTGCGTTTTGCTGGAACCAAATCTTCCACCAGGGCAGGAAGAGTTAATTGTTGAGCTTGTACAGAGGGAGAAGAGGGAAATATGCCATACTGCAAACTTGGAGAAAGCAGAAAAGATACAGATGGGTCGGTCTTGCAGGAGGCATTCTGGAGACGGGCCAGCTGCATTTTCCACATGCCGCAGGAGTTAGTCTTTGGACAGATGGGACTCTGGGGTCACCCAAGAAAACTCCAGTGAAAAGGTTACCTTGTAGGAGCATTAGACACACTCCTGGCTGGAGTGCAGGGGTCAGGCACACTCTACTGTACAGCCACCGTGCTAGAGAAAACAAACAGCCAGCAGCCTGCGAAATGTCAGGGACTGTGGGAAGCGACTTTAAAAAAATAATTAAAGGCCCCTGGAAGGTTTTCCTGGACACAGAGCAGGCTGGAGGCAGCTGAAGTTGCTCCCTGCCCCCTCTTCAGAGGAGTTACAAGGCTCCCTGGGTTCTTGGTCGTCCAGCACTAAGTGAGCTGTGGCAGGGAAGGGTGTGGGGGGCCAGGGGGCTCAGTTTGCCCTTCGCAATTCCGTTTTTCTCCTGGAATGGGGGAACCGGGCTGAGCTCTGGTGGTTCAGATGCAACATCCTTGCTGAGCTGGGATCTCCAGGAAGGAGAAAGTCAGGAGGCTTTGAGCCTGGCACTGCTGTCCTGGTTGGGCTGTTTCCAGGCTGGGGTTTGGGAAAGTGGCATTTGGGGTTCAGGCTCTGCCCCCAGTGCCAGCTTTGGAGAAGTCAAACAGATGTTTCCTCATTTAGCTCAGCACGGCTTGTCTGTCATCCCCAGAGGGAAAATAAAACAGGCTCAGGACAGGCAAGGCTCTGTCTGCTGCAGCCACTGAAAAGCTTTATTTATTTTTTAATTATTTTTTTTTCTGCCCTCATGTTGTGGGCTTGGCATCTGTATTTATTTACTCATTGTATTTTTGGAAGGAATGAATCATCTTTTTGGGGCAGGGGGCAGAAAATCCCTCTCAGAAATACCCCTTCCACCTCAAGGCACAGTTTGTTGTTTTGTATTTATTTTGCCAGCAGAATTCAGAGTCTTTTAAAGCACCTGGTTCAGGCAGAGGAGATGTGTATAATAACAGTGTGTTTGCAGCAATGTGTGGGTTTTATTCTCTCCCATCTGGTAGGCTTGGAGCATTTGATAGGTGTTTTTTGTGATAAACCTGATGGGGGAGGATCAATTATTATCTTCATTTTTCAGTCAGGGAAACTGAGGCAGCTGTGGGCACTAGAGGTTTGCTCTCAGCCTTGCAGGAAGGTGACAGAAAAAACTGAGATACTGTAGAAATTCTGCTTCTATTTAGGCAGCCCCCCTCCAGATAGCTACAGACCCTTGTTTGCACCTAAATCTTTTGGCCCAAATCTCATTCAAGTCAGTAGGAAAACCTCCCATCATCTGTAGGCTTTAGGCTCAGGCCTTGGTTATGAGGTTAAAACCCAGCAAGACTCTCGTTTCCCTAACCTTTGAGCGGCTTAATTTTGCTCTGGATTAATAGGTTGTTCTGGTCTATTAGCAGCAGGGCTCGTTCACTCGTGCCTCATTTTGCTTGGAATAATAAGACCAAAAAATTACGTCTCGGCAGAAGAGAAGGGAGCAAATGAAAGGAGCTGGGATTTAACATCCTCTGATAAAAGAGCCTGGGGCAGCACGGCTGTTCCCAAACGGCACCGTGAGGGATGTTCAGTGTTCATTTGGGTTGGGAAAAAAACCACAACAAACCCAACCCCAGCATCTCCTGCCCCAGAGAGGAGAGATTTGCCTCTTCCCTTTTGTTGCAGGGCTGGGAATGCCGAGCTCCATCCCCTCCTTCCCCGAGGCTGCCGTGATGTGTCGTGGCTTTCTCAGGCCTGGGGGGGGGGACTCTGGGGGTCTGGGGGCTCTTTGTGAAAGGCGAGCTGTCACCTGCCTTCCCCCCGTGAATCCCCCCTGGCCTTAGGGCCCATCACCCCACGGGCAGGGTCATGGCTGGTCGGGATGGTGCTGGCTGGGCTGGCTCTCTGCGGAGCAGTGCGGGGATGTCTGCGTTTCGAGAGAAGAATGTGTGTTAAAAGGACTAATGGTCCCACTGTCCATCAGGCTGGGCAGCCCTCGAGGTCATCTGGCGGTCAAAACCAAATCATTCCAGCCTGTTCCCAGTGCTGCTGGACTGGCTGCGTGGAGTTCACTGCCTCCCATCCCTTTGGTGCCCTGTGAGAGCGAGGGGCTTGGGTTTAATTAGGATTTTTCGGAGGACGTGGGGAGAGCAACGTTTGCTCCTTAGCAACTGGGTGTGCAGAGAGCCCTGGCGTTGAGGAGCAGGGAGCACAGGCAGAGCTCAACGTGGCTTTAGAAAGCAAGAAAATAAAATCTCCCCTGACCCTGCGCTGATGAATAGTCAGTGGGATGGATCCCGACCCCAGGGCCAGAGGGAGTTTGGGAAGGTTTGCACTTGTGTGCAGGAGGGGAGCGTTGGCTGCAGAGGAACCATTGCTGCAGGAAGAAGGGCTTTGCTCTGCTCGCTGTAAACACGGGCGAAATCGCTCTGTTGTCAAGCTGGGGATGAAATCCAATCCCAGATTTGGGAAAGGAGATGGTTTTGGGGGGGGGGTGCTGGGCTTGGGTTGGGAAAAAGAAATGCTGCAGTTTTTCTGGGTAGTGCTGACGTGGGGTGTTCTGCCTGGCCTCCGTTGCCCTCTGCTGACAGAGGAGCCGGGCACAGATGCAGGTGCTGGAGCTGAGTCCAGAGCCAGGATAAGGGGCTCGTCCTGGGGGCTGGAGATGCTTGAAATCATCCCAATGTCTGCATCCAAATGTTGCAAATGGCAGCAATTTCTGCAGCCGTCCAAACTCCTACAGCCAGACTGCTTAGTACATTTAAAATCCTGGCTCTGGTTAAAAATGTTTATATTTTCAAATCATCCCTAATAAAGTCCAGTTTAAATTAACAGAACTGCAGAGAGAGACATCTCATTTTCTCCCGACTCCAATTTCAAGTTCTCAGGCTAAATTATTTTCCCCTGGACAGGGAAGAGAGTCGGACCTGAGGGGCTCATTATGTTTCTTTCACTACTTCATCAAAATCAGACAAAGCACTTGGCTGGCCAGACCCTGCTGATACCTCCCACCACGGCCCTGCCTGGACAGTCCCAGCACTTCAGACTAGATGATTCAAAGGACCATTCCCACCAGTCTGGGCAGGATTGGGTCCATCCTGGCTCTGGCCAGTGGAAAAGGCTTTAAGCAGAAGAACTGGAAGGTGCCCAAAATGAAGGCCAAAGACAGTGCTCAAGTTCTGACAGTGTCTCCTTCAAGCACTTCACAAGATTTTCCTCTTAGGGGTCAAAACCTCCCTTTCCTGCTCGGTTCTAAATCAGATTATTCTTCCCCATTCTTAAATATTTCCTGGAAAAAACTCCTCCTGCCTCTCCACCTTGTCTTGATGGCATTGCAGCTTTATTCTTTACAGTGTTTCCCTGATAAGATCATGTGCCAGAGGTTGGGAGCATTTTCCATCCTTTAGTCAGATCTTTTTAAGCCTGTTTATTGCCCAGGGACACCCTTTGGCAGCAAAGGCATTGGGTAAACTGGGAGTTCATCACTGTGTTCAATTGATTCCTTAAAATTTATGCTTAATTACAAAATGGATTAGGATGTAGCACGACCTCTCCTTGTAAAAGGCATTGCATTAGTTATGATTAAAATTGAATGACTGACTACAAAGCTCCAGAGTGGTAATAGCAACGCTTGGTCTCCTCTTGTGCCTTATGTGTGTTCCCATGGTACCTTCTGGGCTCTTAAATTGTCCTTCCAAAGCACTATGGAAATAGAATTTGTCCATAAAATTCTGTGGATTTGGTAATTTGATAATTTCTGCGTCCTCATTTTCTATGTCACACGGAGTCCAAAGCCAGAAGGTCCCCAGATCTACTCCAGGTTTTGAAGGGCATCCATCGGGGTGGCCACTGTTACTGTCTCTTCTGCTGGTTGTGAAATTGTAGCCATAAGACATTCCCTGCTTCCTATTCCAAGAGAGCTGCAGGGGTTGTGCCCACCCTGACATTTTTAATATCAGCCCTCTCTCATCTCATGGTGCCACAAGGCAGGTCACTGGAAGTGGCCATGGGCTCAAAAGGGCAGATTGTCTTAATACTCAGGATTTTTGTCCTCTATAGAGCTGAGAAATGTTGGTTCCCAACTTTCTTTGCAACCCTGGCTGCCAGGCCATTGCTTAAATGATGGCCAGAATCCTCAGGAGGGTCCTGCAACTTCAGGAGCTGGGATGCCAAAGCCAAGTGTGCAACTAAAAGGTGCTCAATCAGCTTTTCACCAAAACATTGTTGTAAACATTTGTTTGGACTCTACTGTTAATGACACAGTGAAAGATACGAAGCTTATGGGCTCCATCACAGTGAGCACTGTAGTACTGCAAGCAGATACACTTTCTTGGGGCTTAAAATGAGATGAATAGTTGAGATTTCTGGTTTCTATTTGAACTCTGCTGGTGAATTTGAGACAAGAGTGGAACATGTTCTGCCTTGGTTTGCTCATTGATTAAACTGGATGACAATGTTCAATGTTCCTCTTCCTATTCTCCCTTTTCCCAGGAGTGACTTGTTAACATTTCTGCTCTGTTGTGATGTGCTCTGGCAGGAGCTGCTAAATGTAAGGAAAAATTCCTGACTAAAGAGCCTCTGCTGTGGAAAATCAGCCTGTCTCTGAAGACCCGCCCAGCTTTCCTGGCCCCTTTTCTAAAAAGACAATTATATTTGTTGTGTTTGTGTTCTGCTGTGTTAATATCATAGGATGCTTAGTTCTGGGGCTCCTAGGTTTCCTTCTTCTCCTCAGTCCCTTCACCATCACTGTGCTCTTACCTTTTCCAGGGTCTAGAACAGTGATTTTGGGATAACTGGATCAGACTTGTGAAGAGACTCAATGTGGAGTTCTCCCATGAATACCACATGAGTTGTAGAGATGTGGTACTTAGGGATAAGGTTTAGTTCA
Organism: Apus apus; assembly: GCF_020740795.1. Classification (NCBI taxonomy): domain Eukaryota; kingdom Metazoa; phylum Chordata; class Aves; order Apodiformes; family Apodidae; genus Apus; species Apus apus. Next base: position 2,041,807 of record NC_067306.1, on the reverse strand, counting down.
GAACTTGTCAGTGTTAATGGTTGGACTTGAAGATCTTGAAGGTCTTTTCCAACCAAGGGGATTCTGTGATCCTGTGATTCTCGTAGTTCCTCTTCTTGCTGCTCCTCTCTGCTCATCCCTCAGTCAGGCTCAGGAGCAGCCATCAGAGCAATTGGTTCTTGGTCTCAACTGTGTCATTTTGAGCAGATGACTCTGCCTTGCATTCTCTATCTGTGGAATGGGATTAATGCCATTAAGCCTCCTCACATAAAGACCCTCCAAACCTGTGCCTAACCCCCCCCCGAAGAGTCCACACTGCAATCCCTGGGTTGCTGCTTTGGCAGCTCCACCAGCTTTGCAGCAGGGATCCATTTTTCTCCAAAACATCAACCTGTCATTCCTTGCCCATTTGGCAGAGCCTGGAAGTTCTCCTGCTCCAGAGCAACACAACTGGCTTTGCTTAAAACCATTGCCTCTCGCCACTCATTTCAGGATGGGAATATGTAACGAGCTCCCAGCCAGGCCTCACTCTTGCCCTCTCTTGTCAGCTGCAGGTTCCACTAATTAAAAAAATGAGCCAAGTTGCCTTCCAGATAACAGAGGTGGCTCTGTTATTCTTCCTTTAACACTTGTTCTTCCCATCACATGGTGCTTATAATACGTGTGGTGTATCCTTCCCCCCTGTCAGACCATCTACCTGTCTCTCCTCGTCTTGGGTGACAGATCTGTGCTGTCAAGGATGTCCTCGTGCTCCCTCCAGCTTCCAGCCTGACGTCCACTCGTCTATTCAATTAGGCTGGATCGGGAGGATAATTTACTGACCCCTCTCTCTCCTTAGCAGGTAAACTAGAAAATCATATACATGCTTCTCCCGCACTCGCTGACCTTGGAAGGCAAATTTAAGAGGATTTATTGTTGTCAGCTGCAGGCAAATATTGAAACGCTTACATTCGGTCTGAAGGGGGGTGCCACCACGTCAGCGCCTCTGCCTTGGCTCCTCACGTCTCTCTTAACTCGCTCTGATTAATCCAATTGATATTAATTACGTGGCAGTGTAGGAGCAGAGGCTGGAATACTTTTTCGTGCGGGTTTCCACCAAGGAATCATGTGGCATGTGGCATTTGCTGATGGGCTCTTTCTAGAAACACCAACCAAGAAGTTCTAAGGGTTGGGAATCTGTGGCAGAGCCCCCGGTGCTGACACCTGCTGCCCCTCAGGCTCCACTTGGAATTTTTTAGGCAACGATTGTCCACATCTTCAGATCCATCACTTTATTCGAATGGTCTAAAAACCCAGCAGATCTAATTTCCTTTCTTTGACTCTCTTTATTAGGGTATTGGTTATATCTCGTGTCCCTGCAGACTGATATTTTATTAGCTGTTAACAATGATCTGATAGAGGGAAAGGAGTTAACGGTTCGAGATGTTATTTATTTGTGTGTGTTTGTTCCTGGGCGAGGGTTCTTCTCCCCCCTCCTCTCCCCCGCTTTGGATATTTCCAGCTGAGAAGCTTCGTCGGGAAATGTCGCCACTGCCACCTGCTTGCGGAGCCGGGAGTGACAAGCGGCTCGCTGGGATGCGGGATGTGGGATGCTGGATGAGGGATGCAGGATGCGGGATGAGGGATGAAGGATGCAGGATGAAGGATGTGGGATGCTGGACGAGGGATGCGGGATGCGGGATGAGGGATGCAGGATGCCAGAGCACCCACGGGGCTGGAACAGACACTCCACAGAACCCCCCACCCAGTCTCTTAGCTGTGGGGTGACTCAATATATTTTCTTTTTAGCAGCCATTTAAAACTCCTCCAGATACAGATTTATAAAAACCTGCCCAATTACAACGTTCATTTTATTCCTCCCTTCCCCAAGCCCACCTACTATTCCCCTCCTACCGCAGCAGACCATAATTTTTTATTATTAGTTAAATACTCAACATCGGGCCCTGGTTTGATATATCCAGCCCCATCCATAGATCATCTTGGCTCCCCTATAGCTCCTTCCTTGTTCACATTGACGTCAATGGGAATTTTGCCATTGACTTAAATGGGAGCAGGATCAAGCCCGGAATGATTCAGTGACGGGATGACAAAACAGTGAGGTGTGGGGAAGGAGAGACCGTAAACACAGCCGGGAGATGACACGGTTCCTTGGCAATGGCCCATGCACAGCCAGCTTGAACTTTTGGAAAATTTATGGTACCATTGTAGAAAATAAATGACTCATCATAGGAAAGAAAATAGTCCCGAGGGATTCGCTTCTTGTGGGCATCGCAGCAAAAGGAGGTTTTAAAGAATCATGATGAATGAAGGGGGTTTAGTCTTAAAAAAAAATAAAAATACAAAGGGAAGGAAGAAAAGTGAAAATACACCTTTTTTTTTTTTTTTTTTGCCAGACTGGAGATGGAAACCCTCCCCAGAAATGCCTCTCCCTTCTGTTATTTATAATGCACTGGTTTCCCCAGTTAACAGTTTAAATGAAGGGGCCGTTTCTTAAATGCTTTATTCATATTATCCAGCGATTTACCAGCTATAGCCACATTCCTTAATAACCTGGTATAAAGCATGTTATAAAATCCATTAGTGATGATGCTAGGAAAAGCTGTTAGAAGCATAATGCACCGTAATCAGGGCTGTGCAAAAGTGACAAAAATGTTTGTCGGTTCATGCCAGGGTTTATACAAGAGCTAAATAATTCATTTTGTGATCAAGGCATTTTGGGGTTGATTTTTTTGTTGGTTTGTTTCATGGAGTGTTTTCAAAACGTCCCCTTTTTAACATGAAAAATCAACCCATTTCGGCTGCTTAAATATTCTGGGTTTGATTAAAATAAAGACTTTTATATTTTTTTTCCCCCCTCTCTTTCATGTAAATCGTTGGAGAATAAATACATAAATAAAAGGAATTTTTCTCCCCCACTTTAATTTTTTTTTTTTTTTTGCATAAAGGGGATTTTTGAGTAAGATCTTCCTGTGCAAAATTGAGTCATTTCTCACAAAAGTGGAAGGTACCTGTGCTCCAAGTCACTGACTTGGGGGTGTTAGCAGTAGATGGATTTAAATGGTTTTGTTTATATATTCAATACCTGCCTGTGCAGCCTGGACACCCCGTTTGCTTGCTTTTTTTTATTTTATTTTATTTAAATCACTTCATAATGTGTCCCCAGCAGCAGTTACTGGTTTATGGGGAATTGGTGAAGTCGGTGGAGGTGACAGAATGAAGCAGCACCCGCTCCTCCCAGCTAACAAAGTCCTCCTGCTCCGGCTGCCTTATTTCTTAGGAATTAATGGTAGCAGGGATTTGTCAGGAAAAAATGATCCCAGGAATCCAGCTGAAGCAAGGGGAGTCTGGGGTGGGGGTTGCATCCCGTTCCCTTGTCCTGGTTGGGAAAAGGGAGTTAGATCCTCAGCCAGGGCTGTGCACAGAGTTGGGACCGAGGATGTTTGTGGGTATTTGAGGAAGGTCTCAATCCCCCATCTGCAGGATTTCTTTGTGGTTCTGTGGAGCTGAACTCTGCCAAGACAGGGCTGGGGAAACGTTCTGAAATGAAGCAAATATTACGAGAGGGCAAGAATTAGAGACCTAGGGCTCGGCGTGCAGAAACACCAGATTAAAAATTAGCACTTCTGAAAGAGAAGTCCACCTCAAGCAGCACATTTTAGGCTGGTTTTAAGATCCCTTCTCTTACATTTGCTCCTCTGCTGTTCAGCCTGGTGGGAAGCAGCTTGTTCAGCCTGGTTTGGGCCCTGGGTTTGAGGATGCTGGTGGGAAGACAGGGATTATCTGCCTAAAAGGGGCTCTGGGTTTGCTCCCTGAAAAATGGTGCACGTTGTTATGGGGGATTGTATGGAGTGGATGTTCCCCCTCCCTCCCTTTCCCAGCCTGCAGGTGCAGATTGGGTTTTATTGTGTGTGCAAATTGGAGGGTGACTTGGAAGCAGCGTTTAAAATTATACCCGTGGCAAATGAGTGTATTAGGAGGGTGCACGGGGGAGTTTAGAGCTAAGACCAGGGAGGGAAGGAGCTCCAGGCACATCATGTGTGTGTCTGTGTGTGTGTGAGAGTCTTGTCACATCCTCACCTCCCCTGTTTGTTTTTAAATCTCTTCTGTACAGTTTGGCTCTGCTGTTGCTGTTACACAAGTGTCAATCTGAAGCAGGGCTGGTGGAGTAAAAAGGAATAGTCTGCAAGGGTCCTTGTTTTAAAGGAAAAAAGAAAGGGGGGGCTTCAACCCCCTAAACAACATTTTTTTGAAAAATAAACGTTTTTTGAGCATTTGTGTGGAACAGTGAATGGAAGAAAAGAGCCCTTTGGATGGGGCATGGATCAGGCAAGGGAGGTTTGGGAGAGTGAGGTACCAGGTACTCTGGGGCTAATGATGTGCTGGAGATTGAGGGCAGCTCTAAGGTCCTTTTACATGAAAGCTTCATGGTGCTTTATTGGGCTTGGAAACCAAGCCCAGTATTTTAAGGAGTTTCTTGTAGAGATACGGACAGGTAAGGGCTCGCTTTGAACTCATGTCATGCGAAGACGTAGCAGTGGCTTTAATTATCTTCCCCCTCCATCCCAACAAACCTAGATCCTGTGTAGTTCTCCCGCCTGTTACCAAACGCCTGGAATTCAAAGCTGTTCAGACTTTTGGGAGTGAAGGTGAAGGGAGTTTTGTGGTTTAACTTTTTTTCTTTGCATATGGCAAGTGAGAACTTTCCTTCCCGCAGTAACAACAACCCCCAGCGACTGGGAGCTGGAGGCAGAGCACTCTCCACTGGTGCAGAGTTAAATGCTCTCTTCAGGCTTTCCTGATGCAGCATATGGCTGGGGGGGGGGGGGGCTGGAAATGAAGCTGCACATTCTGCTCTGCTGCCTTCCAGCCATGGTTGGGCACGTTGTGTCCTTGGTCCCAAAAGGACCCGCTCTGCTGGGCCATGGGAACAGGGCACAATTCAATCTCAGCCTTAATTTTCCAGCTGGAGATGGTGTTGCCTTTGGGGAGGGGGGGAGAACTCCCCTCTGTTATCCCACCCACCCCTCCATTATCCCAGCCTCCCTCCCAGCCCTTCTCCTCCAGCTGCCAGGTCTCCCATCCCATCCCAAGGCACCCTCCTGGCTTTGGGAGCATTTGTGCATCCCGGAGACAGTCCCAGCGCCTCAGCTCGTCTGCTGCCAGAGAAACAAAGAAACTGCAGCCAGCACAGTTATTTAAAAGGAGCTGTAATATGTTACTGTTATGGGTCATTGCGGGGGTTTTTTATACTGATATTACCATTATTATCCTCTCCAGCCGTAAAAATTGATTGGTGAGATGAGCAGCCTGTGCTACTCTCTGATTCTGACTGTGGGACTAAATGTCTCCACCCAGGTGGAGCAGAGGAGGGATGGAGACATCCCAGCCCTGCTCCCTCCCCTCTCTCCGTGGGGATCCCTCCCCACACATGGAAGTGTTGGTCACATCCCTACTGTGCGTGGCAGCCTCGTGCAGGACCTAACACTGAGGTTACACCTGGGTGAAGCCCTTGTGAATGGCACCAAGAGCTGGATCGGGGATCCTGGGAGGATGCTGTTTGGGAATTGGAGCGGGGCCATCTGGTGTGTACCCCTGGTTTTGATGGGCCGGAACAGTTGGAGCGTGTGGGCAAGAAAATGAGGCTGAAAGTGGATTTTGGGAGGCAAAAGGGAGGGTGCCTGCGAGCAGGACTGGCCACACATGGATGACTTAGGGTAAGGAATAAATAGCAGCACGCAGCCATGCTGAGAGAATGGGCTGGCTTTTTCCACCACACAATTCCAGCAGCTTGTTCAAGATGACACCACTGTTATTTTGTTTAAAAAAGGGAGACTAAAGGTAAAGAGAAGCTCAAAACAGACACACGGAGCTGGTAGGGGAGTGCGGGTGTCCTGGCTCGTAATCCATTGGTGCAGAGCTGGTCCCAGAGCAGTGATAAAACCCTGGATTCCTGCCTGCAGCCCTGGCTCTGCCTGCTCAACCCCAGTGGCATCGTACCATGGCTGGAAACAGTGTCCTGGCCTCTTCTCCAATTACTCCAGTGGAGTTAAGCCAGTTTACGCCAGCTGATGAGCTGCCCTCCTGTGTGTATAATTATTCATAGAACGAGCTCCAGGAAAGTTTAGATTAAGGCCACGGGTACACGAATGGGTCAACATGAGGCATTTCAGCCTGTCCTGCTTTTTCAAAGCTGTTATCCACAGAATGCAACCCCTTGAAAGCAATTTAAGCCCCGATAGTGACAAATGGAAACCCTGGAGGAATTAGGGCTGAATTTGTCACGTTTTTCCAGCTCTGGCTTTTCACTGCCCAGCCTGCTGGGTTCTCACGCTCAGCCGGCTGCCGGGCGAGCAGCTGCTGCCGTTTGCCTCCAGGTTTCTGCCTTGAGTTTCACCTGGTTGTAGCTGGAGTCATAAACAGGGCATGAACCAGTCCTCCTGTGAGGAGAAGAGACCTCGTAGCGAGCGATAACGCCGTCTGGATGTTGCTTTTATTTTTTTTCCTCGATATTCCCTGGATGTGGAGGAGGGAAGCAGAGCAGCTCTGCTGCCCTCCTTCCAGCCCTGGGGTTGCTTCTGCTCCTCCTGTGGGGACACCAAGCAGTGGTGGAGCAGCCCAGGGTAAAGTGCCACCAGTGTAGACCCTGTTTATGTGACCTCACTGGGCTTTTGTTTGCTTCTCTGCAAAATAAAGGAGAATAAAACATTCCTCCTTCTACCATGAGATTGAACCACCAGCTTGTTCCTGGAGCAGCCCTGGACTGCAGTAGGTCCCAGCTCAGCAAATATTCCCTGGAGTCATCTTGACTTCCCTGTGGGATGAACATGTGAAACCAGGGCTGGGCTCCCAGGTGAAATGTGGGGTTTAGTGATTCTCCAACTCAAGTGCTCTGCTGGTGGCTGGTCCCAGGGCTTGGCTGGTGTGAATCCCCCTTGGCCATGTTGATCCCTACAGATTATTTCTTTTTCTGCTTCTTTCCCATCCTCAGTTCTCCTCTTTCTTCACCTAATTTTTTGCAAAGCTCCTAACAGGGAGTGTCACCCGTGCCAACATCTGCCCAGACCTTTCTTGCATCAATATCAGCCTTCAAACTCAAAGGCAACTTTACTCATCCAAACCTGGGCTTGAATCTCACAACTGCAAATTCCACAGACCTTTCAAGGTGTCGAGGGCAACAAATTAATTCCTTTCAGGACTGGGTTTGAATTTTTTTGAGCCTTTCAGATGAGTTGAAACGGTACCAGAATGTCCAGCGATCGTGCTTCAAACAGGAGGCAAGTGTCACGCTGGAACACGCAAAAACCTGCTCATTATGTAATGAAGTTTGTGTTGATTTGAAAAATAGACAGTGCTAAAACCTTCACACGTTCCCCTGCTTTGCAAAAATAAATAAAATAAACGGGGAAAACCTCAGGGAAAAATTTTTGACAGTCCCTGAGTGCTGCAGGGAGACGGCTGCTAGTTAGGAAATATTGCGGTGTCAGTCTGATTTCATTTATACAATTTATTTTATTGAGAAATATTGGCTCAAATAAATTTCCAAAACAAATGTTATGACTTGCCATCCTCGGCGAGCGAGGGGCCTGGATTTCTCATCAGCAGAGCGAGGAGATCCCGGGAAAAGTGGAATGTGTTTGCAGGCAGCGGCTGCCGAGGAGCCGGGAGAAAGGGACGTGAGAGCCTTAAAACAACACGGGGGCAGCTCTGGAAGGGTCGTGTGGTGGCTGATCCAGGGATTATTATTAATATTCCCACCAAGGACCATCACGTCGAGTGCTGAGATGGGAAGCGCTGCCGCAGGGGGATGCCTGGGAGAAATTTCCATGTAGAGGAATCGCTTTGTTTTTCCAGCCTTCCCCCAGCCCAGGTCTGTGTGTCGGGCACGAGCGGCTGGGACGAGGGGACACGGGGGCTGCTGTGTCCCTGGGAGCTGCCACCAGGCTCTGGGCTCCTCCACCTCTTCTGCAGGAGCCACGGGGGCTTTCCAGGCTCAACCTTTTGGGCTGGATTCTGCTGGAAACTGCTCATCACCTGCCTGTGCTGGGTCTTCTCTAATCCTGGGAATTCCTCGGCTCCTTCGGTGGTTAGAAATTACAGAGGGGGAAAATTCCCACTCTGAGGGGAAATTAGGACTTTCCCATTATGAGGGGGTTGAGCACACACTCCTTTTTTTGGGGGGGAAAGAAAAAAGCTTTGCTCTTTTTGAATCACACACAAAAAATCTGGTCTGGGAAGCTGCTTGGGATACTTTATTATTTTCATTTTTTTGTCCTTGTCTTCCTAAAATTCTCTGGCTCTTTGCTTTGTTTTGCCTCGTGAGTTGTCATGTGGGAAATCATAGAACCATCAAAAAATCATGGCATGGTTGGGGTTGGAAAGAGCTTTAAAAAAAATCATAATCATTCAGAAACACAAAGAATTTTCATCCCATTGTAGATATCAAAGCCTTTGGGAAAAGGCAGGGGCCACATTCCCACACGGGCACCTGTGAATTGGGAGGGGGGGGAAGAGATCCCTGTTAAAATTTGTCCTTTTAAAGCTTGTTTCATATTTTAGCCTTAAAAACCCCACAACATCTTGCTGTCACCACGTGCCTTTTTACAGGCAGAACCATTGGGGCTCTAAAGGAAACATTTCATGATGTGCTTAACTCAGAGCAGGAATTTAGGTGGGAATTGGTCACTATTTTACACTCCTCAGGGCTTAAAAGTAGGTGCAGGTGGGGCTGCAAAGTGTGATTTTACCACCCCAAGCACCCAGAAAGTGGTGGATAGTCCTGGGTGCCAGGGGGTGCTTGGGATCAAGGGGTGTTGGGATTTCAGGATTTGGCCCCACATAATTCTGAGCAGTGTTGGGGGCTGATGTTTGTGCCACGGCCTGGGGGGGGGGAACTGATCCATGGCAGTGAATTTCCCTGGGGCAACATGAGGAATTGCAGGATGAAACCCCTTCATTCCCAGAATAAATCATGGGCTGGTGGAGAACGGAGCCCCTGTTGCATCAGTCAAACCTAGAGGAATGTGAAGACATAAAAGAATAATAATAATAATAATTAAAAAAAAATTAAAGTATGCAAACCATACTGAAAACTTGATTAATTAATTATGACCAGTGGACTAAATTCTGCTCTCAATTAACACGTGCAGCCCCATTGAAATTAATGGGGTTGCACATGTGCACAGGCAGAAATTGGTGCGATAGGTTTATTACCAGTAAATGGCAATTAATAATGGTTCTCCTTTTATATTTTCTATTATAGCCTATTAATATTTCCAGTCCTTGGAACCTCACCACTACCACGACAGCAGTTATGAATTAGGAGCTGGGGGAACCCCCTTATTTTTTTTTTCCTCCCTGAAAGAAGTTTCTGTTAACAAAAGTTTGCCTAGTGTTATTTTTATAGCCGAGTGAGAGAGAATTTACAGGGAGCTGAAATCATTGAAGCTAATTAGCTGAATGGCCCTATTATTTATCCAGGGACACGTAGTACAATAATTGCTATTGCAGGTTTGAAGCATCTCAGGGATATTAATTCCAGAGCTTTCATGTCATCTCAGTACAGTAAAACTTCCTAATGGCACCCTGAAGGTGCATAATCTCATTTTAAAACTACTTTTTCTTCTTTTTTTCTGAGGGAACTGGCAGAATCTCCTTCCATAAAAGCTGAAAAAGGGGAAGAACTCATAATATTTTCCTCATAAGAAAGCAGTTATATTTTCTTATTATTTTTCCACTCTCTGACCTTTCTTGCTTCCCGATGATGGGTCTGCCAGAGCTCTTCATCAAAAGTTTTTCTGAACTTTGATCTTCTGCTGGTGGTGGAGCAGGGATGACTGTTTTAGCACCTCCCTGGGGACAGGGACAGTGGGGGCTCCTGTTCCTCCTGCAGCTTCTTCAAAAAGCAGGGAATGGATTAACTTCTTGTCTCCACGGAAGGGACCTGCCAAGTTCTGGGTTAGTCCTGTGGTATGGAAGGTGTTAGGCTTTGCCTTGTCCCATGAGGCAGCCCAGGGAGCCCATGAGGAGCTTGGGGCAGAGCTTCTGCTCCCTTTCCCCATCCCTGCTCACCATTAGCAGCTGGTTTGCACTTCCCACTAGACCAGGTTGCTCCAAGCCACATCCAACCTGCCCTTCAACACTGCCAGGGATGGGGCAGCCACAGCTTCCCTGGGCAACCTGGGCCAGGCTCTCACCACTCTTACAGGGAAGAATTTCCTCCTCATGTCCAACTTCAATGTCCCTCTTCCAGTTTTAATCCATCCCCCCTTGTCCTCTCACTCCCTGCCCTTGTCCCAAGCCCCTCCCCAGCTTTCCTGGAGCCCCTTCAGGCCCTGGAAGGTGCTCTAAGGTCTCCCTGGAGCCTTCTCTTCTCCAGGCTGAACACCCCAACTCTCCCAGCCTGGCTCCAGAGCAGAGCTGCTCCAGTCCTTGGAGCATCTTCATGGTCTCCTCTGGACTCTCTCCAGGAGCTCTATCTACAAAGAGAATTTATCCAGTAAAAGAGAGTTGTTGTGGTCCCTGTTTTGGAGTGAGGTACCTTAGAGCCTCCTCAGAGCCCTGGCAGGGATGGGCTGTGGATACCCTGAAGCTTCTGGGGCTGGACAGGGCTGCAGGACTCAGCATCTTTAACCAGGGTTTGCACTAGAAACCTTGATGGGCCTTTAATTAGAACCATGTGAACGGCGCTGCTTTCACTTTAATTTAGCTTGATTTAAATGACACTCATGGGCCAGATGAACCAAAGTCACTGGAGCTCCACCAATTTACACCAGCTGAGGATTTGGCAGTAAAAGGGGGGGGATGAAGGTGATTCCCTGTACTTTGTTTTAACCCAACAATCTTTACAGCCATCCATTAAGACGCTCCACCAGGCATTTCTCCTTCTGCAGAAGAGGTTTCAGCGGAAGAAATAAAGCTGTGAAGATTCAGTTTTCACTTTGTTTCTCGTAAAGACAGTCAGACTCCAACATAAACAACAATTTACACCCAGCATTTATTCTGGAAATTACAGTATCGTGCAGCTAACGCACACAGATAAATAATGTTTTATGGGATTCTGTGGAGTCCTTTCAGGGTAGCGGATGTTTAGTGGAATTAGAAGACTTAGAAAATAGAGAGCTCCAGACCTAGCTGTTAATTCTGGAAAACACAAACACAGAGCAAGCTCCCACAATTAAAAAGATAAAAATAAATCCCTCTGTGTTTACGCTCTGTCTTTCGAAAACACTTTGGGAAACATTCAAAGGGACAAGCCCTGAAATCTTCCAAGGCAAGGGGGAGTTTTGTGCTCGTTGTGTTTCCAGCACAAGGTGGGAAAAACTGGTCAGAGCTCCACAATCCCCTGAAAAAGAGGTGTTTATTTAATAATCCCCATCCTGTCTGAGCTGTCCTGGTGCAGACTGACCCCCTGTGTCGGGGAACCTTCCCAGGCACTGCAGAGGCAGAAGCATCCCTGGGTTTTATGGTTTTCAGTAAAAGATTGGGAAAAAATGGCTGGATGTAAAAAATCTGTCACTTTTGCAGCCGACTCGATACCAAAGGGAGTCAGTGTGGGAAACTTCAGCATAAAACCCTGGATGTGTCAATAGACAGAGGGAGAAGTGTGGACTTGTTGGCAGGAGCTGTCTGGAGGAGCTCCTGGAGATGCTCCTGCAAGCCCACGGGGAGCTGAGGCACATCTGAGGCCAGATATAAGGGGTCTTAAAATGCTGTCTCCTCTGGTGAGACACAGCCAGGCCTCAGGTCCTTACAACTTGTTTTAACCTTGCAATAAAGGCTGATGTGCCTGAGGGAGCAGCTCTGCTCTCGCCAGGCCTCATGGACGCTCCGCTTCCCCCTGCAGATATTGGAGCAGGAGCAGAGACATGGGGCTGAGCTGGAGCAGCCCGTGTTGGGGCTGCAGTGAGGAGTGGTGTCAGCTCATTTCCTCCCACAGAACTTCCCCTCTTTTAGCCAGGATACCTCCAAAAAACACTGTTAGTAAAACCAAAGTGTAATAAACCAGCCCAGAGCATCCATTCCCCGGGCAGGACAACATGTAGTAAACTGTTTGAACAAGAGTTCACTTGTCCTAGTTAATGTCAGCCTGTTCCTATTATTATTAGTTAGAAGGTTTTAGCTTCTTCACCCAGCACTTGTTCTTTGAAGCACAGCATCTCCCATCCCACTGCAGCTTTGTGGTGGGGGATCCCCTCCTTGCCACAAACATCACAGGGGTCAACAGTGTCATTGTCTCATCAGGCTTCTCCTGCTCATGGGATGGTGGAGGTTGAAGGTATCTGGGTGCTGCTCCTCATTCTTTTCCTGTTTAGTTTGTTGCTGGCTGTGGAAATGAGGTGATTGGGGTAGGGGCTGGTGGCCCCTGGTCCTGACTCAGTGGTGGTTTGATGTATGACCCCGTATGAGTCTCTGCCTGCTCCCAGCTCCAGGGGTGTGGGCAGGGATGGCTCAGTGGGGTTTGGGGTTTCTGACACGGAAGGAGATGGATATGGCAGCAGGCTAGGATGGAAAATTAACTCTTAGAGAATTCAGCTGTGGAATTCAGACTCAAGTTTTTATGGCCCAAGCTTTTACTAAGAGTGGAAAAGCATCAGGCTCAGGAGTGACTGTATGTACAGCCCAGGATGGGTGAGCTCCAGCTGCTCCCGACTAAGCTGTTCCTCCTTCAGAAACACCCCTGTCCTTTCTGCTCCCAGGCTGAACATTGTGAGCCAGAAAGCACCCGGTGTGATATGAGTTGCCTGCCAGAATCTTCCAACAAATAGAAAAAACTAGGTCAAAAAGGTGACAGTTTTTTCTCATTCTGCTCAAGAGAACATTAATTGCGGAGCCCAAATGTGGCTTGCCCAGTAGAAAGCTGTGGAGTATCAGGTCCTCAGAACAGAGGTGGCTCTTGCTGTTTCTGTGCCCCATAATGCAGCAAACCCAGATCTTAAATGAGGTCCTTACGTGCCAGCTCACACCAGAGTCATGGCCCACCTTGTCCAGTAGCCAATGCCTACAAGTGACCAGCACCAGCTGCTCCAGAGAGTCCCAAAAACCCTCGTAATGGACAGTGATGGAATAACTTGCCTATATTTAGAAATTCCCTTCTGACCCTCACTGCTTTACGACGTGAAGCATAAAGGTTTATAGTCCTTAACTTTTATCTTGCCTAATGAAGCTGCAGATGTTCGTGCTAGTCGTGTAAATCCCCAGCAAATCCCCAGCCCGTGTCGGTGCAGGTAAACAAGAAGGCACATTAATCCTTGCCACATCCCCCGTGAGTGAAGTACAGTAATGGGGGGAGGGGGGGAGCAGTGCCTGCACCTGTGGGTGGGTTTGATTTTGGATCCGTGCATGGTTTTGGTTTTGCATCTGTGGGTAGTTTTGGGTTTGGATTCAGGGGTGGTTTTGGTTTTGGATCTGTGGGAAGTTCTGCTTTCAGCCCCATCAGAGCTGCTGGTGGGTCCCCCTGGTTCTGTTTCCACCCCATGGACATTTCATGGGGGACTTCATAAACCCAGGGATGAGAGACGGTTGGGTTTCTTTCCTTTTTGAGTGCAGATCCTGCTTGCATTTCACCCTTCCCCTCTCCTTTCCCCTCTCTTGTTGGTTCAAATGGATCTCCAGAGGAGGGGAACTGGCCTGGCCCGTCCCAGCTGCGAGAGACGGAGCGAGAGGCATTTACAGCCTGACAGTGAGATGGAGATAAAGATGAATCTGAAGCCTCAGTGGCTGTTTGCGAGGGGAGGAGGAAGCGTTTATGGCCCCATCTGCTGGCGTTTCAATAGGATGGGACCAGCTTTATGGCAGGAGCCTCCAGTGCCACTTCCTTCCATTTGGGGACAAGGATCTGATTTCCAGCTGTTCCCGGTGGTCCTGCTGTTTGCCCCGGGGCCAGGTCAGGAAGGAAGGAAGGGGACAATGATACTGCAGGGCCCCTGTGGGGTCCGTGGGCACAGGTTGCACCCACGGCCTCACATTCAGGATGTGTGGTGGTTGGGATTATGGAGCCAGCCTGGAAAAGTGGGCTCTGGGAGTATCTGGGAGCCAGGGAGCTGTGCAGCCACCTGCCTCACAAGCCTCTCTGCTGCTCTCAGTCTTTCCCAATCACCTGCTTTTATCAATGATCTGTTATCAATAACCCCCTCATCGATCAATGACAACATTGCACCTTCCAGGGAGCTGCTGCTTCTTCAGACATGAAGGAGTCGAAGCTGTTCCAGCTCCTGGGGCAGCTCACGCCAGAGAGGCTAAATCAGGCTGGCCGAGGGTCAGCCCCAGCTTAATTTCTCTAATAATAGGGAGAAGATTACAGTCATTTTCCTGTTAGGACAGAGCACCTCACATCAAAGATTATCAAGCACTTCACTGTAGAGGTTAACTGGTGTTATCCCTGTTTTGCAGCTGGAGAAAATGGATAGTTGGAGAGGTAAAATGGTGTTTTCAGGGTCAGTGGAGAGCCAGGAGCAGTGTCCTGGGAGATTTGCTGCAATTCTCTGGGAGCCAGCACCCAGTGCCAAGCCCTTATTCAGGGGCATTTACCACGTGGGTGCTGAATTGGGTCTGATTTGAAGTGACCCCCCAAGTATTTGAGGTTTACCTGTATTTTCTGCAAAAGCTCACCGAGGAAAAGTCATATGAGTTTCCCCAAGCAGGTGGTCTCTCCCCTCTCTTCTTTGTTGGCTCCGTGCTTGGCTCCAGGCCTCCACAACAGCTTCCACAAATATTTGCTCCACAATATGACAAAGTGCCAAAAGAGACCCAGAGCAGCAAGAAAATCTCCAGGAAAAAAACAATTATAACACACCTGCGATTTTTTTTTTCCCTCCAGTAACCATAGCAATAATCTTTTGGTATCTTGGGGTTACTAGGCAGCTTTTGAAAAGCCTCAGAAATTGCAAGTGGATGAATCCTGCCAGGTGCTGAGCAGGCCCTGGGAGGGGAGGGTGGTTAAGCAGAGCGAGAGCAGAGCCCTGGATGGTTTTAAACCACGTAACCTCCCACCTCGTGGCCTCAGCAAACTCTTTATCCGTGCAAGCGTGCGTGTGCTCAGCCCTCCCTTGAAGTGGTTAACTCAGCTGTGAAGCCTTCTATCAGCCATAATAGCTTCAAGGTGGGGAATAAAAAATGGAGAGTGTTTAAATTGTTAATGGGTTTCATGTTCTTGTCACTGTTGAGGGTTTGTTCCCTTTTATAAACTCATAGTTTTTGGTTGACATTGCTTTTATGTGAGCCATCAGCCAGTTGGTGATGGTGTTCCTGTGTTAGACCATTACTGCCGGATTGTATTTGCAGTAAAGAAAGAGAATGGAGGCCGTAAATCTACAGCCAGAGATTTAGGGCTCTGTTTCTCTGCAGTTTAGGTCCATGTGCTCGGGAAGTCCATTCTCCTCCAGCAGAATTACACCCCTCCGAACGCTCCTGCTCCGGCGCTGATGGACGGTGCTCATTGCCTGCTGGAGCCTGGAGGGTGCTGGGGATGGGGAAGGAGGGTGCTGGGCAGGGAGAGGTTTAATTCTGCTCCTCCTCAGCCTCTGACTGTCATAAGAGATGAGGGAAAGGGAGAAGAGGATCATTGCTCCAGGCAGGGCAGATCGTGCTTTGGCTCAGGATGGTATCCAGGGTGCATTAACCCCTTCAGCTCAACACAGGAGCTGCACAAAGGTCTTTGGGCTCATTGACAAGCTCGGCAAAGGGGCAGAGGGGTTCACTGCACAGGGACGTCCCAGGGACACCTGCAGTCCCCTGGGATGTCCCCAAGGAGGGGCACTGACCAGCAGGGCAGGTAAAGCCATTGCTGCACATGAATCCCCTCCCCGTCGCCCTCCTGTCTTTTTTCTCACCGGGTCTCTGGCCATGGACATTTTGCCCTGGGAATTGTCACGATGGTAAATTGTGCTTTTGCTGAGACTTCCCAGAAAACCTGGAAGGGGAACCCGGCTGCTTCCGAGTTCTGCTCTTGGCTTTACCCACTGATTTATTGTAAACTACACGAAGTACAAAGGGAAGGTGATGAATAGGTGGTGGGTTGTTAGAAGAACTAATTGCCTGCATGGGGCCAAATTCTCTGGGCCACTGGCACGGGAGCCTGGGCTTCACCCTGGCAGGAGTGAAGCCAGAACCTGTGGAGAGCTGGGCTCTGAGCCCTTGCAGGCGTGGAGCAAGTGATGGAGCACGTGCAGGGCCTTTGCCTTCTGTTCCCAAGGAGCAGAGCTGGTGGTTGGGTGCAGAGTGCTCCCTTGACCCCCCTCCAGCACATCTGGGCTCACCCCCCTGCCTGTGTCAGCCACCACCCCAGCGTGCATGATTTGATTGCGCTCAGCTCTGAATCCGTGCTGGCCCATTAAGGGCATCAGACGACCTCTCCGTGAGCTGTCTGTCCAAATTGAGCCTCGAGTCTGCAGCTTAAAAGATCTAATTTTCATAATTAGCCAGGGCCACTCCTGCCTGCCTCTGTCCCTCTCCCCCCCTCGCCACCCATCCGCACGCGAGAGCTGCGCTCCCGGCAGTTCCCAGGGGACCCATCGCTGCCTCTGCTGCCGAGTTCATCCCAGGGTCAGGCACACATCCTGCACAGGCAGCCTGGGGTGCTCCTCAGCCTCTTGGGCCAGTGCAGGTGTGGTTTGGGGGGGGGGGGGGGCGCTGGGACCAGCAGCATCGCTTGGTCCTCCTTTCGGAGAGAGAAAAGGTGGGAAGGCACAAGTACAGCCTGGACTGGGCTGCTCCATCCCCGTGCTGGGTGCCTGATCCAAAACTGTCAGCTCTAAGCATTGCAAAAGCCCAAGCCAGCCTTCCCTGCTCTTCCTCCTCCTCCTCCTCTTCCTCCCCCAAAATGAAAAAACCTGATTTCCAGAGCACATGCTGCCTGGGAGGTGGTCTCAGCCCTGTGTGCACCCGGCTACTGTGCACCCTTTGGTGCCCTCCAGGCTGGGATGGTGCTGCCCCAACCCTGAGGTGTGGGCAGCCTGGGGTCTGCCTTTGTCTGCTGCCTTTTGCCTCGTGTTTTAAGGCTTTTCTTCCCCCCACAAGGGAAATGGAGCTGCAGGTTGTGCATTCACGGGACTCCAGGAGCACAGGGCTTTAAAGGGAACCCTTGCAGTGCTCATGAGGAAATCACACAACTGGCAAGTGATCATTCAGGCAGTGGGGAGCTGAGAACCCCCCTCCAGCCCTAAGGCTGATCAAGGGGGCAGTTTTTGGAGCCCACCCTCTCCCCAGGAAGAGATTTTCCCCTCTGAGGTTGGGGTCTGGGCATGCTGCACATCCTGCAGCTCCACCAGGCTCCAACAGCCTAAAGCATTTGACTCCAGTGCAAATATTGAGCAGTTCTGGGGGTCCTGCTCTGCCCCAGAGTGCCCCAGATCTGCGTTACACCTGCTCAGGGCTGTGCCAAGCCTGGGACTGGTTCCCCCTGGCAAGTTACTGGTTTTGGTACCTTGTACCAGTCCAGGACAAAGCGTTTCTCACCCCAGTTCCCACCTTAGGGCTGGTTAGGGGCTCCCACAGGCAGAGCAGGACCCTCATCCCCTGCCCTCGCTGCCCTCTGGCTGCACCGAGGTGTGTATGTGCATATATACACACATATGCATATATGCAGATATATATTAGCATAAGTGAAGGTTGAGCACATTACTCAAACCTCAGCTTTTCCCTCAAGTCCGTTGTTTACAGAGACAATGCCTGTCCCTAGGGCTCACTCCCATAAAACCTTATTATCATATATTCCAGGGCATAAACTTCAGACGTCAGCTCCCGAGCAAAGCCAGCCTTGTTGTGGCTTCCATTTTCCCCTGCTTTTATTCCTGCTGCTGCAGGTTTAATTCTTGATGGGATATTTGACCTGCAGGCTGATACACTTCTCATTCTTCTAATAAGACAGGAAATCCTGGGTGATTGTTCACGGACCCTCAGTCCCTTTATCTGGGTCTGGTCCAGGTTTTCATACCACACAGGCACCAAACCTGCCTTCCCACCCCGTGTGCTTTGTGGGATCTGGGATGAGGATGATGCTGGGACCTCAGGACCTGCCATCAAGTCCTGCCATGTCCCACTGCTGCTTGCCAGGAACTCTGCCCCATTCTCAACCTCCATCTTAATGGGATCAATGGTTATTTAGTGGTGCCTTTTCCATCCTCCTCTCCCACCCCTGGCACCGGGGCTGGCTGGCTGCTGTGCTGTTGTTGCTGATTACCAGATTTCTGTGTTTTCTGAGGATTTATTTTATTTTGCATTACTTGACTCTCTCTCCCTCTCTGTAGTGACACCTCAAGCCATGCAGAAATCTCTCTGCGTGGTCTTCCAGTCTCTTGCCTTTCTCTAGAAGGCTAATCCAGCATTATAATATCATAAGAGCAAAAAGACACCTCCTTTTACTCCCCCCACCCTGTTTCATTCTATTTTTTTTCCTTTTTCTTTTCTTAATTCACTGTCTAGTGACTTTCTGATTGACTCAAAGACCAATTAAAGTAAAATTTAATGGGAGAATAGATTAACTCCCCGAGGTTCCCCTGCCATCCATCACATTTTTATAGCAGGAGCTGTGAAGAAGCTCATAACTTCATGCTGCGAATGTGATAATAAAGAGGGCACGGAGAGGATTCCGATTTACTGCCAGGCTGATGTGCACCGGGATGGGATTTACTGCCCCAATCCCACCCTCCTTTTATGTGGAGGGAGGTCACCAGATCTGTACCCAGCACTGGCTCAGAGGCTGGAAGGTGGGACCATGGATCCTGCCCCTCCATGGCTGAGGAACCACCTCTGCTGCTGCGCGCTCCGTCTCCATCCTGGTTGTTAAGGATGAGGTTGGAAACAAGTTCAGAGGGAATTGCAGCTTCCTGCCTGTCCCAGGGAGCCTGTGCCAGGATGTCTCTTGCCATCAAGACAGGCACAAGCAGAAGTGGCACGGCCAAGGCCAGGCAGGCTGTCAGTGGCACTCCTGAAGCAGGATCCTGGTGGGACTCTGCTCCTCAGCCACAGCGTCAGGGGCTCGTGGTGTGTTTTTCTTAGCTGAGGGTCAGAAGCAACATGAGGGTTACGAAGAAATGTGTTTCCTCTGGGATGGATTATAAAGGGGTTGTGGGGGAGAAGGGGGGGGAAGAGACAGGAAAAGATGCATCTCCCCTGGTGGGTTTCCTTGAAAAGGTTTGTGTGTGCAACAGCAATGGACTGAAGAAGAGAGAGAATTTATCTGGAAATAATAGAAACTATTGGTTGGATTTTCTAGGCTGAAGATCTGGAGTTAATCATTATTCCACGAAACCCTGAATGATGCTTCTTGCAGCTTCCCTCCATAGATAGTGCTCCAGTGGGAGTGCTCTGAGAGGTGTTTTGTCAGGCACTATCAGCAGTATTGAGCCACCCTGAGCACCCCATTATTAATCCTTTTCTCCCAGTGACATGACGGCAATCGATGGCGGAACAAGCTATTGAAACTGCAGCAATCAACTGGACTCCAGTTAATCCAATGGGATCCTGACTTGGGGCCTGACAGAAAAAAGGGTATTTTAGGAAAATCTGAGCCTTCCTGTAGGCACCTCTGGATATAGGGGCAGGAACCACATCCTGGAGGAGGCTTTAAGGTGTTGTAGCACCGTGGGTGTCCTCCACTTTCATGTCATTCATTCATTATGTGCATTATCCCCAGATGAGGAAAAATAAGGGATTTTTGCATGGTTTTTGCATGCAGAGGATCCCACTGCATGCACATGGGAAAACATGTGTGTGCGTGCCTGTGCCAGGGGTTGTTTCTGGCATGAGGTTTATACACAGGAAGGTGCTTTTCCCCCTCCTGTGTGTCAAGGAGCTGCAGGGCAGGGGGGCAGAGGGGAGCAGGGCTGGTTGCTGCTAATTCCACTGGGTTTTCACACAGGGATTTCCAACTCAGCAAGTGGAGCTGTTGTTTTTCCCACGGGGTGGTGTATGGGTCTGCTCCCATCCTCAGTGCATCCCAGCAGGAGCTCTGGAGGGTTTGCTGACCCTGTGGGTAGCACCTGTGGGACAGAAGCTCTTTAGGAAAAGAGAAATAGAGGAAGAAATGAAGCCAAAGCTTTTCCTGTCCCTTTTGCTGCCAGGGAGGGGATTAGGGCCTGGCTGGGAGATGCCCATCAGTCCCTGGGGCTGTTGTCTCCCCATGTTCAGGGTTACTTCCCCAGCTCTGCTAAGAGCACAACAAAGGGCTTGGAGCAGAAATTTGGGGACTTGAGCAGGTGAAAGTCACTTTTCAGCCCCGTGCATGGGTCTCCAAGTGGACCCATGGGAGGGCAGAGCTGGGGGGAAACCCCATTTCTCAAGGCAGTGACTGGGCTGTGGCTGTTGTCTGTCACCTACAGCATGAAAAATGAGCTGAGAGCTGTGAGCTCTGCTCAGGTAACGGTGTGGTGGAGTCAGAGGCAGGGAGGCAAAGGCAAGGAGGGCCCTTGGCCTTGGGATTGCCTGGGACCTGCCACAGCAACTCGGCTAGAATAACCCTGATGTTAAAAACAGGCTCCCCATGGGCTTGTGCCTCATCATGCAATGTTGGGGTGGAAGAGGGCGACTGGGAGAGCAGCTGGATCTCACCCCGTGTTGCTGATAGACACTTGGTGTGCAGAGAGGGGCAGGATGCCTGGGAGATCCATGGCTCTTTCATCCACAGCTGCTCTAGCACTGTCCCACCCCACTGAGGGGGCTTTATGGATGTGCCTGAAGCTCTCAGCCACACTGGAGCCAGCCCCAGTGGTCACCGACCACCCACAGTTCCCCACCAGTGCCCACCCTGGCACAGGGCTGAGCTCAACAAGCCCTGCTGGTGCCCATCCCATCCCCAGCATCCCCCCAGCTAGGTGGGACAGCCTGTTTTGGGGAGGTTGAGGGTGGCTGCTGTGGGCTGTCAGCCCCAGTGAATGCTGACTAATAAGGTTGGCCATTAAGGTGGGTCAGTGATGGATGGGCCGTGTCCCCGTGCCACAGCCCGGCGTGTGCTGAGACACTCCCTGACCAGCAGCTGTTGTCCTGGCTGCCTTGTTAAGGGTCTCTCACAGTGACATCAGCTATACATCAACCTGGCTGATGCCTTTGATTATTTGGACAGCTCTTGGCATGATGAATCGTTGGGATTGATCTGTCTTTTCTCCACGTTCGCTCCTTGCCCTGTCTCTCCCAACTCTCTCTGCTCTTCAACCACAAATCCTTTAAAGGTTACCACCTTCCAGCCCAGCCTGCTCAAACCACTGCAGCGTGTGAAACGTGGCACTGAGGGATCTATAAGCTGTGATAGAATTTCTTGGAGAGAAAGAGAGACTGAGGTGGGCTGGCAGGGCAGGGCAGGGGGCTCTGAGAGGTGGCAGCCGAGGGGAGAGCTCTGTCCCTGCATCCCCACCTTGGTGATCCACATTGTGTGACTGCTTCAAGGAGGGGCAAGAATCCAGCATTTCTCAACTAACCCTGGTGCTTATTGCAGCCTGGGGAGGCTAAAGCACAAGATGCTTTCTGGGAACCTTTCCCCTCCTCTGCTTTGCAGTAATTACCCATTGCAGCTTTCGGTAATCACTGAACGTCTGTTGCTGGCTCCTCAGGATGCTGCCATGGTCGCCTGAAGGGGCTCCAGGAAAGCTGGGGAGGGACTTTTTACAAGAGCAGGGAGTGATGGGGGGAAGGGTTTTAGACTGGAAGAGAGGAGACTGACATATTAGGAAGAAATTCTTCCCTGTGAGGGTGGTGAGAGCCTGGCCCAGGTTGCCCAGGGAAGCTGTGGCTGCCCCATCCCTGGCAGTGTTGAAGGGCAGGTTGGATGGGGCTTGGAGCAGCCTGGGCTGGTGGGAGGTGTCCCTGCCCATGCAGGGGGTTGGATCCTGATGATCTTTAAGGTCCCTCCAACCCAGACCATCCCATGATTCTGTGGTTCTGTGGTTAGATCCCCCTGCCCATGGCTCCAGGGCTCCTGCAGGATGGCTGGTGCCTGCTCCACTTGCTTGGTGCTGGGAAGCAGCTCCCGGACGCGCCGGGGCCGGAGCAGCTGTCAGCCCAGGCTGGCTCCTTGCAGTGCTTTGAACTCTTATCTGTGGTGTCTCCTGGTTTTCACTGGAGCAGACAGCTGAGCCCCGTGTGGGTCCTGATAACCTTTTTCTCGTTCATTAAGGGCCCACTTAGTGCTCTGTGGGACTGAAAAGAGACAGTCTGGAGGAGAGCAGCAGCAGAGGGCTTTTAGCCTGGGTAATGCAAAACTTCATCAATAATCTTCCAGCTGCAAACTCAGAACTTAAATACAACCCTGGCGCTCCCCAAACTGCCCCTCCCCCAAAGGTAGAAGACCTACAAGGTTAGGACAGAACATCTCCTGGTTAGCTGCTGTGCTTGGGGAGGGGGAGTTTGCCCGGCTGCATCCTCAGCAGCATCGTGTGTGCATGGCCAGGTTAACTCTTTGGGGCAAGGACCACATGCTGTGGGGCATGGATGAGATGGTCTTTCCTTATGCCCACCTTCTGCTGCTGTTTGGGGTGTTCTGGTGGTGACAACATGCGATCAGGAGGCAGCAGAGAGAGGGCAGCTGGGACAGGGCTGGCACCAGGGCACTGGGGAAGCCAGGGCCAAGGTATTTGGTTCAGCATTTCAGAAGTGGGACAGGGATCTGCCTCACCTGGCTTGGGCATGTGTGCCGGACCCTGGGCTCTCTCTGCCCTCCTGGTGTCTCAGAGGTGGTTGAGATCTATGGAGCTCCCAACATACCCCCCTGGAGCTTCAGGAGCAGCTTGGACCTTCCTATTCCCCTCGAGTGACTTGTTCTGATTTTCAGCCCAAAGGGAGCTGAGCCAGAGGCAGAGGGGAGGAAAACACCCTTTAAAAATTGTTGAGGTAATGGAAACAACCTTAAACTATCATATTTCAAGCATAACGCCATAATAAAAGTAACAGGATAATGATTTTTTTCAGTCCAGATATTAGAGGCCCAGATATTGATTGGTTGTTTCCCTTGTCGTTCTCGCCTCTGATGGAACTGCATTTTTTGACAGAGAGTGCAATAAAATGTACAGTTTCCAATTTGAGAGCCCTATAAATGTCATCTCTACATGCACGGTTACAAATTCTTCATGATGTTCCTCTCCCTCCCCTCAACGCCAAGAGGGTCCTTGGGGATGGAGGAACACACACAACATCTCCCTTCCTGGAGGAAAAAGTTTGTGGGGAGCAGCTCCCTTACATGCTGCAAAGATGAGAAGATGCTTCATTCCCCTGGGAGAGCTCTCCTGGGATTAGAAGGACTGAGGTTAGAGTTAATGTATCTTGTAGTTCCCAGATTTATAGATTCTGGGGCAAATTAGCAAGCTTGCCACAGCCCCTGGTTGTTCAGAGTTGAGCTGTCAAGAGCTTCCAGTTGGACTCTGCTGGGCAGAATTTTATTTATCATGGGTTTGTTGGTTTTTTTTTCCTGCCAGGACTTGGTACCTTTTGGGAAGGGGTCGAAAGAGAAGCTGAAAATTTACAGGAGTGTCAAGGGAGATGTGCAGGGTGGTGGTGCGTGAGGCTACACGAATAACACGGTGACAAGTGAAGTCATGTCAGGCCTTTTTGCTCCGTGCTCATATTTTGGGGGGTTCAGTTTGTTTTGGTGCCTCTGTCTGGTCTGCCCTGTCTGGGTTTCCTCCTTGGTTTAGAAAGCTGGGCATTTCAAAGGAGGCTAAAAAAGTGAGTGCTGACATCGTAAAGAGATAAGGTATCTCCTGGGAAGATAAGGCCTTTGCATCTTTACCTCGGGCAGGTTTTGGGAGGATCCAGCTTTTGTCTTTGTGCTTTTTAGGGTCAGGAGAAACGTTGGTGCTAAAGGCTCCACATGGCCCGGAGAGGACGGGAAGAGGGAGCGACCGGTCAGGAGGGGTATGGGGCAGCTGGAGGCAGGTCCTGGTGGGGCAGGACTGACAAAGGCTGTTATTTGCCTTTTTTAAATTGTAATTTTTAAACCCCTGAACAAATTCCGGGCTGGAAAAGGGGCCTGGTTGCAAGTGCCTGAAATGCAGTGCCGGACAGAGAGGGAGGGCGGGGAGGCCTGATGAATGCGTCGCCCCCTCCGCTGCAGAAATAACAATAATCCGCTTTATATAAATCTCCTCTCCACAAAGAGATTTTGAAACCACCAGCACCATCCCCAAGGTGCAGAGGGGTACCCCGGTACGGGTAATGAGGGCAGTCACCTTCCATGAGCTACGCTCGCTCTGTGACCTTCCGTTAGGTTTAATGCAACCTTTTTATTTCTTTCCAATAACTCTCCAATCAGTCAGCGCTCTGCCAGGTTTCCTCTAACCTCAGATCACAGTCTCATAACCGGTTTTGGGCCTTTTATTGGTCTCCGAGGTAGCCAGGGCCATTAAGCTCAGTGTTTTGATTTGATGAGAGACGTTTCAAGGGTCTCAGTGTCTCTCTCACCCTTGCCTTAACATTTCAGCCCTGTCTCTGTGCCAGGAGTTGGGATTGCAGAGCCCAGCCCTGCTGTTCCTCAGCTCCCCCTCTGCCAGGCAGGAATTTCAAAGCTTCCTATTAAAGGGGTGCAGAACTGGCACTGAAAATTTGCCTTTTCCTCCCCATTTTCATAGAGCAGGTTCCATGTGGCTGAAGCCAAAGCCCTCATCTGAGCCTTTACCCAGTGGGGCGCTGGAAGTTGAGGAAAGGTCCACATGTCACCCCTGGGTCCTGAGCCCTGGAGCCAGGCTGGATTTGTAGCCAAGGACACATCTGATTTGGTGCTTTTTATAATAAACTCCTGATCTGTAACATCCTGGATTTATCACTTGGTGGGTTATCTGAGATGTAATAAGAAGCAGCTTTTTTTTTGGACCTGGCATTCTTTATACAGCCCTGTCACTTCCTTATATTTCCAGAGGTGGGATACAGCCAACAGGATCAATACTTTATTTTATCTCCTTTTACCAATAATTTTTTTAATCATAGCATGTTTCTCTCATCCCCTACCTTTGGATAAATAATTACAGCCAAGCAGTGCCACGTTCAGCACTTTTTAGAAAAGTCTGCAGAGGAAAAGTGATGAAGTCAGGAGAAGGGAAGGGCAGGACCGTGCTGGGCCTTGTCTTGGCATCCCCACCATGAGCAGAAACGGGGGCATGAAGGTCCAGGAACTGGTGCCACCACTGACCTGCTGGGGGTCCTGGGGTGGGACAGGGCTGGGGACAGGCTGCCACCTCTGCCAGCATCCTGCCAGCCCTCCTAAATCCCCCCAGGCTGGGCTGAGGATGGGTTGAAGGGATGTGGGATCAGGGGAAGCTGGGAGAGGTTGGACCAGGTTGGCCACTCCAACCTGTAGGACACCAGGCTGGGATCTGGGAGATCCCAGTTTCACCCCAGGTCTTGTTTTAGTACCTCTTTGCTCAAATGTATGTCCTTGCTAGCTCCCTCCTCTTCAAGCTCTTTAGGATAAAAAAACCTCCAGAGTTGGGACCAGTCTTTGACAATCCTTCTTGGGGGTGATAGAAGAGCCCCCCCATCTTGTAGCCTGCTCTGAGCCCTTGGGCATCACCCGCAGCCAAGGGGGCACCCCAGGACTGGGGGGTCCCAAGGGCAGGGTGCTGGGGGTGATTAGCACAAGCTCCTCTTTGGGGACAGCAAACCGGGCTGGGGATGGAGGGGGGGTGGGGGGGTGTCCCTTGTCCCCAGCGGGGCCGGGCTCCGCCGCTGTCCCCGGGCCGGGGCTGGACCGGGATGCGCGCAGCTCCTGCCTCCAATCCTGGGCTTCTGCTGCTGCCTCGTGGCGAAGCTCCGCAACGACACGGTCCTTCCCCACCTCCCTCCGCCCCTTCCTCCCCCAGCCCTGCCCGGCCACGGCGGCCCCAGCTCCCGGGAGACCCCCCCTCCTCACCTCCAGCATCCCCTGGGTACCAGGTCCGGGCTGGGGGGGACTGCACCCCCCGCCTCCAGGTTGGGTTCCCCCCGCCCTGCAGTGGCAGCGGGGAAGCCCCCCGGCCCCGACCATCCCCGCACTGACCTTTGCCGGGTCCTTTATAAGTCAAAGTGGGATTTCTGTCTGGGAGCCCTTCCCGGAGACCGTAAATATGCCAGAGGAGCTGATGGAAGCACTTGATTTTAGTCGTATGTGTTTTTAAAGACCCGAAATGTAACCCTGATGTCAAGACGGGAATTCACAGGATATTTATGGCGTAAAGCTTTTTTTTCTCCCTTCCTCTTCTCCCTAATTTTAGTGTCGTTGCTGCTCAGGATGGAACGTGGGCTTCCCCGTCCGCCTGCCGCCCCCGGTGACAATCCCCCCTCCTCTGCTCCCCAAAATAGGGGCTGCCCTACTCCTGTAGCAGCCCTGGAGGCTGGCACGTGTCTCCCTACCCTGCAGAGACCCCGTTGTGGTGCCCAGTGGGGACAAGGTGGAAGAACGGCCAAGCTGGAGGAGCTTCCCTGGGGTCTGGGGTCCAGGGTCCTGCCAAGCAAAGGGGCCGGATTTCTTCCCACATCTCAGGGATCCTAATCCTGTTTATGCATCAGCAGGTGATGCTTCGTCCCCCTGGTGTGACACTGTTGGTCCGTGTTTGGTTCGTGAACCCCCCCTAACCCTCAGATCGGTTCCTCTGCTTGTGGCTGGAGGGGGAACAGGATGGGAGCAGGTCTGGGGGTGCCACACGGCGTCCCCTGGGCTGTGCAGGGGGGACAGTGCTGGTGGCCCCTGGCTGGGTGTCCCGGGTGGGCCAGAGGTGGGTGTCCCAGGTGACTTGGAGCCAGGTGTCCCAGGTGCCCCATGTCAACAATGGGCTCTTTTCCAGGGGGGAGATCAGGGAGCAGAGCTGGGGAGCTGGTGACCCCCCTGCGCCCTCCTCCGCTTGCTCGCTCCGGGGCTGCAGGGTGAAAGCTGAAAGTTGAAGAGTCCAAAACCATCAACCCTTGGCTCTCAGCTCGGGATGGGAAATGAAAATATTTGGATAAGGCGCGATACGGAGCTGCTGCTATTTACAAACCTTGATCCTGCGGCCTGCACATCAAAAGACCTTCTTTTATAAAGCGCTCTCTGCTCTCCCGGCTCCGTTTTCAAGGCTGTCAAGGGCATTATTTGATGTTCCTCTTTTGTTTGTTTACATTAATTAAGATGAGCAAATCCATCACTGTGACTTTCTCCCTCCGCGGCGGCGGGGCGAGAGCGGCCGGGACACATGCCCTGCTGCAGGTGTGGGGCGGGTTCTGTTGGGTGGATGATAAAACACACATTTGTTCTCCAGGTCGTGTGGACAGACTGACACTTTCCCGATAAAAAAAAAGCCCGTCCCGACACCCACCCCGCCCCAGGGTGACAAATGATTTTCTTATCTGGAACAAGGAAAAGCAGTGGCCAAGTTTCAGCTCCGCTTCCCGCCCGGATGCCAGGGGCAACGGGGGTGATGCCACCGCGCTGGGCTCTGCCCGACCTGCTGGGATGGCTGGAGCTGGAAGGAGAGGGTGCAACCATCAGAGCCCTCAGGCTGTTCCCTGCCTCCAGGCGCCGCCGCTGACGGGAAGTGTGAGAAATGCTGATTTTCCTCCCAGTTTTGCTCCAGAAGTGCCCCGGGTGTGTTGTCTCCAGCATCCCGGTGGCCGGCAGCCCTGCTGCTGAGCAGGGTTTGCCAGGTCCCCGCTGTGGGATTGTGCCTCAGGGGGTTGTTTTGCAATCCTAAGTGACTCAAATGAGGACAATCAGTGGAGCCCAAGGTTGGCCACTGCTCTTGGCACCGTCTTGTAAGAGGAAGACTGTGCAGCACTGACCTTCCTGCTGCTCCCTGGATTGGATATTAGGAAAAACATATTTACTGAAAGAGTGGGCAAGCACTGGAACAGGCTGCCCAGGGAAGTGGTGGAGTCATCATCCCTGGAAGTGTTAAAAAACACCTAGACGTGGCACTTGGAGACAAGGTTCACTGGACTTGGCAGAGTTGTGTTGATGGTTGGACTTGATGATCTTTGAGGTCTTTTCCAACTTTAATGATTCTGTGATTCTGTTTTTTCCTGCCTGCTCCCAGCCCTCGTGCCTCTGCCTGGGTGCTGTTTGGGGGGCTCCTCAGGTCCCCCAGCTGTGTGGAGCCAGTGGGACTGGGTCTGGAGGGGGACTTGGTGGAGGGCACAGAGGACAGAGGAGAGCTCACCACGGGCGCAGAGCGACTCGTGCCGTTGCTGAGCAAAGTGGCACAGAAATTTCAGTCAAACCAGCTGA
Source organism: Apus apus (assembly GCF_020740795.1). NCBI lineage: Eukaryota > Metazoa > Chordata > Aves > Apodiformes > Apodidae > Apus > Apus apus. Next base: position 2,013,678 of record NC_067306.1, on the reverse strand, counting down.
CAGATGAGGGGCAGAGTGGCTTAATGAATCTGGCATGGGACAACCATCTCTTTCCAGTGGTTTTCCTCGTGTCCTGCAGCAAGTTGTCCAAACTTGTGGGGTGGAGGCCGTGCAGGGCTGCTGCACCCCCAGCAGGGCGATGCCCAGTCCCCGTAGCAGCCAACACCCCTGCCCTTCCCACAGGTTTTAGGGCTGCAATTCCCTAAAATTTTATCCCACCTTTATCATTTCCCAGCTGTTTCCCTTTAACACACATCCTCAATTTTTTATCAAATACTCCAGTTTTCTAGAGGTGGGTTTGCAGGGATGGACAGTGCTGATACTTGCATTTTATTTAGGGAACTCAGGAGCCCGGAGCCTTTCCGAGAGGAAGCAGCTTGCTCTTTTTTCCTGCTTTGTTGGGGTTTTTTTGAAGGAGGTAACTGGCACTTCATTTATCTGGGGGTTTGTTATGACTCTGGGCTAACAGATACCACACTTAGCAGGCTCTCACTCTTCACTAATGGAAGAGACTTTAATCTAATTGCCCCGTATCACCCAACACCGGAGCCTCGAGCATCCTCCTCCCACGGCAGCGCAGGCAGAGCTCTTCCTCCTCCAGAGCAAACCATGGCTTGAGGGGATGCTTCCCCATTTCCCAATTCCTGCATGGCTCCATGCCCAGCCAAGCTGGGACTTTGGGAGGTGGGAGCCTGGGAGGACTCACAGACACCAGATTTCCTCGTGTCAGCCTCGCCTCGGGGTGCCAGACCCTGGAAAGAGTTGGGGAGCGGGAAGTGCAAAGAGGGGGGTGAAGCTGGAGCAGTCGGGTGGTGGAAGTTGCCATAATAACAGTGCTGGGTTGGGAAAAAATGAGGAGTGAAATCCCAGCTCTTAGCTGATCCGATGCTTTGCAGCTTGGGGAGGCAGAAGAAAGGGGATGCTCCATCCTCACACCCCTCCTGGGGTTTGGGGGTCTCAGGCTCAGCCAGCAGCAGTGCCAGGGGCTGGATCCAGCTCCAACAGTGCCAGGGGGCCGTGGCTGCAGGATGCTCCCCTGGGAAGTCAGTCCTGGGTGCTGAACCTCCCTCAGCCCCCCCAGGCACTGTGGGGTTTGTTGCAAGGCCATCAAGGAGGGAGGCCAGGGGGTGTATTTTAAAACTGCAAAGATACTTGCTTTAAAAGTGAAGCTTTAAATTAATTGTTAGGACTCAAAAAAATACAAAACCCCAAAACTTGTTGCTTGCCAAAGTCTTGAGCAAGACACCAGAGGCTTAGCTGACATTCTCACTCAGAGCCAAAAACTGGAAGGCTGAGAAAAGCACCCCTGGTTTTATTCAGAATTTACAGGGGGGAGACAAAGGTTGGGTGAGGGAGATGTAAAGGATGGGACAACCAGGAACCTCAAACTCCATCACTACCAATAACACTTCCCGAAATAAATCAGCTTTAAATTTAATAGGATTTAATTTTTTCCCCCTCATATATCCATCAAGTTACAAGTAAATTTATTTTCCCAATAAAATTCCAAACGTTGCTTTTGACTATTTTTATTTGAATCTCAGTCTCAGACCATAGAGTGTTGAACATTAGCTGTGAATAAAAGTTAATAATCACTTCCTAAAACCCACATCTTTCACTGTTGTGTGACATAACACAAAATTTAAGTACCCAAATAAATGTTTGTTAAGCTACATAATGACTGAGACATTTTTGCATAGATCTAGTGTGTTCTGCTGGGCTAGCTAAAAGAAATGTTAAATTTACCATAAAAGTGAACTTTATCAACACGTTTTACCCGTTACCAGCTTCCCTTAAGAAAGAGAATAAAAAGTACAGATGCAAAACACGATGAAAATGGATGATTTCAATCAAGATGTCTTGCTCGATGATTTAAATCATCATGATAATTGATTATTTAAATCACTTTGAGTTAAATCAACCCACCCAGGGCTCTAGTTCCTGCATCTCTGCTGGGACTGCAGCCACCCAGAAAGCTGCTTTCATCACTTGGGGTCCTGCCCGGGGCTTTAAAAAGAAACATCTTTGTCCCAGCCCAAAGTAGGATCCTCTAATGAGCTCCAGACATTCCCTTTGCTCCATATCTTCCCAACCTTGCACTGGGAGTCTTGGGAATGGTGAGGGGGGAGCAGGGGATGGGAATTATTCCCATCACCTGCGACACACCCTGGGCACTCTGGGTGCTCCATGGGAAGGAAGAGTCTGTTCTTCTCCCAAAGGGCAGAAAAGAGCAGAGGGAACAAGCTGGGATGGGCTCATTCCCTGCAGAGCTGCAGATGGATCCCAGGCTGGGCTGCCAACCTCAGTGCCTGGCTTAGGGCTGGGAACACAGCCCTGCTTCCTAATTCCCCCTCCCTGCCTGAGACGAGGAGGCCCTTGGGAATTTCTCAAGATCTTCCAGTTTTGCAGAGCTTGCATCTTATTAAAAAACAAACCCAAAACAAAAACCAAACCCTCGGACAAAAAGCCAGAGCAGCTGGGCCAAAGCTCTTGCTTTGGGAGGGGTTCCTCAGTCCTGGCTGTCCCACTCTGGGAAGGGTGCAGAGGGAATGTGGTGGCATCAGGCTCCTGCTCTACCTTGTGTCCTGCTTTAGGCCCCTGCCCCTGCTCCTGCTCCTCATCCAGGCGTGTGTTTAATTGTGGCTGTGGACAGACAAGACACTAAAAACGAGTGTAAGGCACTTAGGATGGAGCAAAAGCACGTGGGACAAAACCTCCTGTCAGCAGGGGTTGCCTTGGCTGCCTCAGGCTCGTGCAGAAATAATCCTGAGGTTAAACATGGTCTGAAATCCATTTGGCAGCTCTGGAGATCATCTCTCCCATCTGGTGGTGGTGGCTCCCAAAGGTGTCCCCATCCCCATCTCCTCTTGGCCGCCCTCCCCTTGTGCCTCCTCGCAGGGGGGCCCATGACCTGCTCAGACTTTGGGGGAGGACACGTGAAAAAAAAAGCAGCAGGTTTGAGGGGAAAACAAAACCCCAAACAGGGAAAAACCCAAAGGTCCAGGAGAAGAAGCCATCAAACGCTGGCTTGCTTTGCACTGAGGGTGGTTTTGTTTCTCCTCCAAACAATCTATCTGCATCCAGATTGGCAGTCACTCCAGCACATTCATTTTGTAGAAAGGCATCCCTAAATGGGAAGAGAGTAATTTATACTGACATAAAGCACCTTTATTTGGATATAACTATCTACATTAAGGAGGCTGGATTGCTCTCACCATATCAGGATGGTGTAGTTGAAGCTCTATTACTCGTATATAAGCTATTCCTGGCTCTGCTCCTGATTTATTTGACGAGCAGAGCTAGGCTGGGTGTGTCTAGATTCATGTTGTGTTGATATCAGAAAATCAACGTTTCTTTCGTAATCCAAGGTATGTGATGTAAATCAAGAGGGCTCCAGGGAAGGCAGGGGCATTTTATCAGTGTAAAATGAGAGGAGAAGTGAGCCCAAGGGGAGGATTTACCAGAGAAAGGGCTTTTATCATTTTACGACCTGTTGATTTTACTTTTCTAACAATTACTCAGAAGTAGGAAGCAAGAAAAAAAATAGACCTGAGCCTAGATGAAAGGGAAGTGGGAGAACCAGGCTCCTCGTTTGAAATGGAAGAGTTTAATAAGCACAGGAAGGGTGGTTTCCTCCCTTCCTTGGCATTGCAGGAATCATGGAAGTGAGATGGTGATTTCCAGCCTCAAACTCGGCCCTTGAAGCCACGCCAGGGGGGCTGGGGAATTGGCTTTGCCTTTGGTTTCCTTGGATGCAGTCCTGGCCCACAGCCTTTGCACCCATCAGCACGTGGTGTTGGGGGAATGGGGGGTGTGCCCTTGGGGCCTCCATGGTGCTTCCCATCACCAAGGGGTGTCACCTGTGTGGTCTGGCAACAAGGTGTGGATGTTGAAGGTCAGCAGTGCTGGGGAGCTTTTGTGGAGGAACTGACCACCAAAGGGCCTCGACCAGCTTTGGAGACCAGACAAACCAGCAGCTGAACTGCAAACTGTTGTACCAGGGGAAATATAGGCTGGGTAGTAGGAAAAATTTCTTCACAGGAAGGGTAGTCAGGCCCTGGCACAGGCTGCCCAGGGAAGTGGTAGAGTCACCATTCCTGGACATGTTTAGAAGCTGTGTAGATGTGGTGCTGAGGGACATGGTTTAGCAGTGGACTTGGTAGAGTTGGGTTGAAGGTTGGACTTGATGATCTTAAAGGACTTTTCCAAACTCAACTATTCTATTATTCTAAGTAGCAGATAGGACTAATTACCTTCAAAATTTGTTTTTTAAGAGTGATGCTGGGTCTGAATAATAGAATAATGATCCCACTCCCTGCTTTGGTGGGTTTTAGGCTTGGGAATCACTGTGGACACAGCAGCTAATGACGGTTTGGCAGCAGCAACCAGATGAAGGTGGCTGCTTCCTTCCTAGGGTAGTGCTGCCAAGAGCTTCCTTAAATATCCCTAAAATAAGGAGATGTTCCCCAAGACTTCTCTCTTCCACCTCCCGTGCTTGGGAGCAAGTGTTTGGCTGGGGAAGAGCCTTTTTACAGGGATGGCACCAGCTTGGTGAGTGTCTGGGAGAAAGAAATCCATTGGTAATTGGGGAATAACTCCCACCAGTTTTCTTGGGATGGCCACACTGGGCTCTGAATGCTCTGATATCCAGGAGGAGGCAGCAGAATGGCTCTGCCTGGCCTGGAATTCCATGACTAGGGAGCATAGTGTCAGGGTTAGAGAAACAGAAAAATACCCATAGGGGAAGGTCGGGGTGGAGAACCAGGAAGAACAAGCAAGTTTGTCCTGTGGATTTTATCCTGCCCCTCCTGCCCCCCTCCCAGGTCCCAGCATCCCCTCCCTTCATTTTGTGCACAAATTGAGGTCTCAAGGGAAAGTTGTTCTTGGTGTGAAACACAGCTCTACAGTTTCAGGAGAGAAACCAAGTCACGATGAAGACCCTCAGGGAAATCATTTGCTATTTCCAGCCTTCCCACACGGGTTCTTGACGCTCCGGTCGGCGGAGGGGAAAACCTGATTGATGCCATCAGTTGTTAGACAGTGTGGAGGTGAGGTCAGGCACGGGCATTCCTCATCTCTTCCCCAGTGCTCCGAGATCCCTTGGGCAAGGTGGAATCAAAGCATTTCAAATGGTAGAGGTCAGGAGAGTGACAGTGGAAGAGGTAAAAGAGCACAGCCTCCTGCCTCCTCCGGCGCGGCTGACACCGATACGTCTTCATCTTGCCGTTGTTTCCGCTTGAAGAATTGCATGTAGTTTGTTTTACTTTTTCCCTAACCCTCCTCTCTCCTTAAATCCTCTCGATTTTCCGCCGTGATCTATAGGAATTGTTTGTGTCAAGGCTGAGGATTGTGTGGCACAGAATTCTTATTGGAGAGAAGGGCCCAGTGGCCTTTAGCCAACAGGTGCCTGGTTTTCTCGCAGCCTCGCGGTGTCCCTGGCAATTAAAATCCCATCTGTCCTTTGAGAATTTTCCTGCCCTGATTTGTGGTTGCCACGAGGGGGCTTGGGTTGAGCAGCTCTGGGAGCTGGTGTCACGATTCCGGGTGGGGGGCTGGGTGGGACATGGAATCGTGGTGCAGTTTGTGGCCTCAAAGCTGATACCCCCCTCGGAGCCACCTGAGATGCTGCTGTGGACACCAAGGTTTGTGTTTGCTGCTTGGGTCCCTTCTGCCTGATGTTCCTCTAGTGGTTTCTCTGGTTCCCTTCATCCTCATCATTTGTTCCTGTTCATGGAAGAAGGATGCAAAAGGATCCTGGCCTTGGAGGACATGAGAGAGCCCAGGAGGGCTATACTTGGTGTCTTCTGGGGGTGCCACAAGTTTGTGACATCTTTGCAGAACGTCTGAGCCTGCCCAGGTGTCTGTTTGGGCCAAAAGGGATTTCTGGGGCTGCCCCACTGCAAGTTCCAGGGCATAGAGGGGAGTGGGTCTTGTTTGTGCTCTGTAGGAAAACACCTCCTCACTAAAGCCCTCATTAGCAGCCCCGAACCCACCAGATCCCACTGCAGCCAGTGGTGTTTTTATGCAAAGGTCTCAGCATCGAGGCAGTGGTTCATAACTGAAGGGTGATGCCTGTTACTGCACCCCAAAACCCCCTGGGGACCCTTCCTGAAACCAATTACAGGACAAAGGGTGACAGTGACAGATGGTGCCAGGCAGGGACCAGTCAGCCCCACCATCCTCCCCCTCACTGGGCAGGATTTCAAGAAGACTTCGGGCGTCAGGCTTTGGGTTCCAAGGTGGTGGTGGAACAGCAGCACGAAGCAAATATTTGGCCAAGTGCCCCTCGAGCTGAGCTGGGCTCTGATGGACCCACCCAGCATGCCCAGATGTTCTCACTTACCCACCAGCCTCTTTGAGTAACTACACCCAGGGCTGGGGCAAGGGTTGGCTTTTGTCAAAGCAGATATTTCAGCGGCCTTTAAATAAACTCATCGAGCTGCACGTCTCGAGAACTTTCCTGTTCCATCTGTCTGCGCCGAGCCGCCCGTGGAAGGAAATGGATGAGGCCTTCAAACCTTCTCCAGGCCCCGGAAAATGAGCCAGTCCAGTTAACAATAAATGGTGGCCACTTGGAGCACACATGAGCAGCCTAGTGAAGAAGGAAAGAAAGTTGAGCTTAATGAAGTCCCCGCGCCCGTGTCCCTGCCCGTGGACAGGAAAGGACGGGTGGTTTATAACTGTTTATTGGAGTTAATGGTAATAAATTCCTCACTTGTGATGCATTAACTTTAATGTTTTCATTACGTGATGATTTAGGTTTTCCCTTTTCACGTTGTAAATCATGTTGTCCCGGTAGCACAGCAGGTCGAATGTCTGACATAATGTTATGTTTGGGGGAGAGAAATAACAGGGGAATCAGTTACACAGATTAGATATTTATATATTTCATACACTAGGCTTCTTTTTTTCTTTTTTTTTTTTTTAGAGGACTTTAAAAAATTGGGTCCTGGGGAAGCCTGGATGAGTGGACAGACAGACCCATCCCAGCTGGCATCTGGGAGATGAGGCTGCAGAGGGCTGGTTTCCATGGCAACTCCCCAAATCCACTTGGTTCTGAAGGGTGTTTTTTTTTTTCCACCCTCCCTCTTATTTCTCCCCCCTCCCTCTTTGCTGAGTGTGAGCCCTTGGCTAATGAGCTGTGCAAATAGATATTGAGATTTAGTGGTTTTTATTTTGCAATTATAGACAGTGATTTGGAAGGAAACTTGTGGGCCAAAGGTTTTGCCTCCTCTTGGAATTTTCTTTTCTCCTCTTGGATTTTTTCTTTTCTCCTCTTGGAATTTTCTTCTCTTTTTCCTTGGGCAAAGTTGGTTTCACTGCAAACTTGCTGTTATATTTTCCAGAGAGCAGGGGAAAAAAAAAACCACAAAAACACACCAAAACACCAAGAAAAGTTTGGAGGGTTTTTTCCACCCTCTTGGGCTAAATCCCAGCCCAACCTGCAGTCAACTGGTTGCCACTGGCTGCCTCTTGTTTGCTTATCAATCATAAAACCCACAGTCATGGACCCCTCTGGAAAAACAGCAGGGAATCCAACACTAACTTGGTGTCTGACAAAGGCCCATCTGTACCTCCCCTATTGATTTGGGTTTAGTCATGAATTGTGGCCCAATGAGGACATCGAGGGCAGAGCAGGTAATTGGGCACCATCCAACCCCAGGTAGGAATTGTGGTTATCTTGAGCCACTTCCATGGATTTGGGTTTGCTCCTGCCTGTCAGCACTTGTCAAAAGCCTCCACCATTGCCTGGGACCAGTTAATCTTGGTTCTTGCCTTAAATACTGGTCTGTACTGGCTGCTACAAGAGAGCATTCAGCAATTCTCCCCCTGTCCCAAGGGAAGCTCTGGGTTTAGCCACATTTGTTGGATGGGATTTGGGTTGGGATGGCTTGTGGCACCCTGAGCCTGAGAGGACAACTGATCCCGAAGCTGAACACGGGGATATTTCAGTTGATAATTTCTTCTTGATGATTTGTTGCCATTGATTTTTCCCAGCCTCCTGCTTGCTGACTAGCTTTCAATCCTGGTAGTTATCCCAGGGTGGATGCTACACTCTGGATTTTGCTTACTAGCCTCTTCTGAAAAGTCAAGCTGAAGCCCAAATAAATCTTCTCTGCTGCTCCTTGCCTTTTCTTCATCTACTTTCTTATTTTCCTGCTCAAAAAAATGCAATAAAATTAGTCTGGCACAGGATCTATTTCATGTGATCCATGTTAACAATTGTTTGGTTCCCCATTTTCACTGAAATAGTCGCTCATTTTGTTCCTGTTGTTGTAAATTATCCCTGGCTGTTTCCAAGGTGCTGGAAGGTTTGATGACATTCCTGAGGCATGGAGGGAAGTGTGTCCCAGGGTCACCAGAGGCCTGGGAGCCACCAAGGAGGCAGGCTGTGACCAGGAGTAGGAGGACGAGGTGGCTTTTCTCCTGCTCTGTCTGGTTGGGACATCACTCCATGCCCATCACTGGCTGCTCCTCCAGGCTGTAGCATCTACATGGAGCTGAAAAATTCCTGCTCAGCCATGCCCAACTCATCCAGCCTCCATCAGCCAGAGGCTGGAGCCAAGGAGCTGGACTTACTCCTGGAGGACCAGACCATGGGGTAGATCTTGCTGGTAGCTTTGGTTAAGGATACTTGGAAAAAGGGTTTTGAGGGGGAATCTGTGTGGATCATGCTGTGAACAAGCAGAGATGCTTTCAAGATCCTCTTGATCTTGGAAAAAGGTAACAGTTTAAATACGGGAAGTGTTGTTCTCCCATCAGAGACCAGAAGGAGCCTGACTCACAACCAGCTCCTTGGTTTTGAGTGTATGAAACTTGTGGTTGAGGAGACCCACAAGTGCCACCCAGCAGTGGCCACCAACACCCTTAGCCCCAGCAGCCATGGCCTGGACAACTTTGCTGGTGGCAGACCTTGGTGGTGGGTGAGATTTCCAAAAGCTTCCAGCCTTCCCTGAGCTCCTCTGGCTTTGGAGGCCACGGGGGGGATGTTTGTCTCTTCCCAATTGTTTTTTTCCTCAGTAGCTTCAATGGGAAAGGGGCACAGGTGCTGCAGGGGCCTGGGAGGGGTCCAGACAGATCTGGGTGTTCCCTGCAAAATCCCCAGGAGCAGAGTCTGCTCTTGGCATGTCCCAGCCTGGTGAATAAGCTGGAGGTGGGGGAATTAGCTGGAGCTGCCGTGTCTCCGTGCTCTGCCCCTCGGAGCAGCGGCTGGTGTGGCAGCGTGGGCAGCACCGCGGCCCCCGGGCGTGCTTGGCTGCAGCTCCTGTGACACGTTGTGCAGCTGGTGTCCGTGACTCAGAGCCTGCTGGAGCCAGAGCTGAGAGCCAGAGGTCCTTGAGGACATGGCAGGGACAGGGGGTGGGACCGTCCCGGCGCTCGGCAGCCAAACTCCTCGGAATTTTACCCAAAAGCTGCCGTTTGGTCAGCAAAGGCAGAGGCTCCGTGAGTGACCTGGGTTCAGCCTGATGTAGGAGGGATGACTTGGAGCATCCTTCAGCAGCCCCCGGGGGATGCAGATCCCATGAAATGTTGAGGTGCAATAAAAAGGGGGAAGGGAAGAACCAGGGTCTGCCCCTGCACCCATGGGTGTGGGTGTCTGGCCCCACTTTCTCCCACTCCTGAAATACCCCAGTTTGGTAGCATTTCTGCATCCCATGCAGAAAACTGGTCTCCAGGACTTTGGCACAGGGCTGTTCCCAGTGTCCTGGAAGGTGTGGTGAGCTGGGGTTTACTGGCCAGTTGTGTCATCTGGGCAAATAAACCCTCTGCCCTCAGGGACCAGAGATCATCCTGGGGCTGGGGTCCCACCCAGCCTCACTGGGTGTTCTGTGTGTCTATTGGGATGGTTTAAAGGAACAAAAATCCCCAGGGACTGTCTTTGCAGGTTAATGCAGCTCTTTGCTGCTAGCAAAAGCCATCTGGATTGTTGTTATGGGCAGACTGGGGACATGGGGAAGGATGGGGACACCCCCCATAGCCCCAGCCAGGCAGAGCCCCGAGCACCATGTCCCCCCATCCTCACCCACCTGGTGCAGATTTAATTTTCCTGGCTCTGCCTGGGCAGGGCTGCACTGGAGAAGCTGCAGCAGCACAGGTTCCAGCTGCCTTCTTCATGTCACATTCTGTAAAACTTAAAATTTCCAGAGCCCCGTGCAATCAAATCAACCCTCACAACCCCTCCTTAATTGGATTTGTTTGTCTGAGCAGCCACTGAGTATTTAAGAAGAAGGGAGTCTCCCTGTGTTCTGGTTCTTCTGCTGGGAAACTGAGGCACAGTGTCTTATGGAGAGCAGGAAAAATTTGGGCTTCCAAGGGTGTTTTGGAGGCGCTGAAGCAGAGGTGTCCTGGTGAGCTGCCAGCCCAGTAGATCCTGGGACACAGGGCCACAAATAACCTGAAGTGAGGGATCTGTTTATGTGGAAAATTGATCTCAAACAGGGCCAAGCACAACTGAGAAGGCAGGAGCTACTCCAGGGGTATCTCTGGGGAGATTTAGGTTGGACATGAGGAGGAAATTCTTCCCTGTGAGGGTGGTGAGAGCCTGGCCCAGGTTGCCCAGGGAAGCTGTGGCTGCCCCATCCCTGGAGGTGTTGAAGGGCAGGTTGGATGGGGCTTGGAGCAGCCTGGAATGGTGGGAGGTGTCCCTGCCCATGCAGGGGAGTTGGAAATGGGTGATCCTTAAGGTGCCTCCCACCCCAAACCGGTCTGGGATTCCATGGTTCTATGATTCTTACGGGCAAGAGTGGAGAAATGATGGGCAAGGAGAGAAGATGTGGGGCTGGAAGTGTCTGTTTCTGGCTCCCATCGTGTCCGTGCTGCTTCCCTGCTTCGGTTGCTCTTTGTACTTGTTGCAAGGTCCTTGCGCTCCCCCAAATCTCTCTTGGCAACCGAGGAAAGAGCAGAAAGTGCATCCAAAGGAGGACCAGGACGGCCAGACACGTCCTTGCCTCGCTCCAGCCTCAGCAACATCCCCCAGGCCTGAGATTTCTGCAGCCAGCTTTGGTGGGGGAGCGGGGGCAGAGGGAAGCCCCACGCTGATAATGGACTGAAAGTCAATGAAATTAAAGAAGCGAAGCAGCTCTGGCAGCTCCTGCCTCCCCCCCCGGGTAATTCAATCGGAGCGCTGGCGCTGATGGGCTCTCGCCGGGGCTGCCTCCGTCCCCCCGCTGGGGCCTCCACTCTTAACGTCTGAATAAAAGTTCCACTCAAGCATTTTTTATGCTCCTGCCAGCGGGGCGGGCGAGCTGGTGTGGGGCACATTAATGTAATATTCATCCTGACAGGCTCTCCCCGTGCACCCGGCAGCACCGGCCCCGTTTCATAATTATAAATGTCCCGTAAAATGACATTTCGATTTGCATGAGGAAAAGGGGTCGGGGCTGGGGGAGATGTTGTGCCTTGTTCCAAGGTGCTGGGGAAAAGGCTTGAAGGTGTTTGAGCCAGGCAGGTGCTGGAGAGAAAGGTTTCTCCGTGTGGGAAGGGGCTGTCTGTGTCCTGCAGGCAATCCCACAGCATCCCAGCCTTCCCCGAACCTGAGCCGCCTCCCACAGCTCCGCACAAGCTGGGGGTTTGTTCTTGGAGGGATCTGGTTTCCAGCCAACAGGGCAGACAGACGTGGAGGAGCCTTCCCACCAACCCAAACTTTGTGTGTCTTTGTGTCTGCCGCTCGCCCCGAGACCCGTTTGCGGAGGATTTATGGGGAGCCCAGAGGTTGCCAACTATAAAACACAAAGATGAAAATAGCCCCAGAAGGAGGGAGGTGACAGTGGGGATGGATGGGGCTGAGAGCTGGGTGTTGGTGAGGCACACTAAGGAAACCAGAGGAGCTCCTGTGACCTGGGAGCCTGGGAAGAAAAGGCTGCCAAGGCTGGGCACAGGGAAGTGATCAGGGGCATTTAGTTCCTTGGTTTTTATTGAGGCTTAGTACGAGTTATGGTGGCAGGAGATGAGCAGGAGAGGAAGGAGAGGCCTTCTCAGCCATGGGCTGGGGACGTCCTGGCCCTCAGGGGGGGATGGGATGTGGCCATCACTCCGTGCAGTGGGTGCCAGAGCCCCTCCCTGGCCACAGGGTCTGGCCACCAGCCCAGGGCAAGGTGCCAAGGTTAGACCAGACAAGGGGATCATGTAGTCCAAGTCCGTAAACCTGAGCAGAACCTGCCTGCTGCCAAGGGCTCCCAGGCACCCAGAGAGCTTTGTCTGGGGGTGAAGGGCTGAGCATCACTTCCAGAAGCAGCACCAGCCTCAGCCTGCTGAGGACAGGTCCCTGTAGCCATGTGCATTATCAAATTGGTTTGGTTGGAAAGTCCAGCTGTTAACTCAGCACTGCAAAGTCCACCACTAAACCAGGTCATGGTCTTGGTTTCCTTCAGGACTTCTTCTGAGAGCCTGCAACCAGGATTAGGAATCATAGAATCCCCATTTGGGTTGGAAGGGACCTTAAAGATCCTCTAGTTCTAAGCCCACTGCTGGTGAGATGGTGACAGACCATGATTTTCACCTCCAGCTGCTGATCTGGCTGCTCAGGCTGCTTCTGCAGAGAAGGGGGCTGAAAACCTTGTGCTGGGGGGTTGTGGTCAGAGGAAACCCTAAAACTTTGGCTTTGCTCTCTCTAGGATTGGAGGTCACCCCGAAGCCTGTCCAGGAGAACATTTTGAAGCAAGGATATCTGGAGAAGAGGTCCCGAGGTAAGGCCTGACAAATCCATCATCAGGTTTGGGGATGTCACCTCAGAATGACCAAGAATGCAGATTTTCAGGTGAAGAACAAAGAGGAAAACACATTTTTTTCTGCAGATCTGCCTGCAGGCACGTGCAGAATCTTTCAGAATCACCCAGGGAGGCCACAGCCTGTATTTCTTTACCCCCCTTTGCAGATCATCAAACTGCACAAAGATTAAAACCCAACAATTGAATTAAGCAGCAGCCCAGAGCTCTAAGGCAAGATGTGCCCTTCTAACCAGCAACACCTAATGAGGATAAAGCCCCAGTGAAGACAAGGTAGTTCGTGGCATCACACACATTAGCAAGTGGAGATAAGGGCTGTGAGTCAGCCCCAGGTTTATCTTGATTTTACTGGCTCTTGTGAAAGCTACAAATTATTTCCTCATCACTCAGATTTTATCTTGATTTATTTGCTGTATGACAGGTGGTATGAGGCAAGAACAGCCCCTTTGTTTTCCTGGTGGCCATCAGCTGAGCTCTCTAACTGCCCCTCTGCATGTCTTAATTTGCTCCAATTACAGAGGAATAAAAGTTTGCTTAAACCTCAATTCAAGAGGTTTAACCCAAAACCACATTCCCTCCCAGTGAGCAGGACCAAGGCCCAAGCTCCAGGCTGGTTCTCCTTTACTTGGCTGAGGTTTTAGATTTAAATTTGCTCACCTGAATTTTGTGCCAGAAACACACAGGTTTTTCTTGGGAGAAAAAAATCTTCTTTCCCCTAAACATTCATACAATGGAAGAAGAGAAAAATAGTAATTTTTTTTGCTCTTTTGCTCTCCTTTTCTTTCTAGATCACAGCTTTTTCGGGTCAGAGTGGCAGAAGAGGTGGTGTGTCCTCCACAGAAGGACCTTTTACTACTATGCCAATGAGAAAAGTAAGTGGTGAGGTACCTGCCTCCAGTGCCCAAGCTGTGGGTGGTGGCTGAGGGCAGGGATGGGGCTGGAGAAGAACAGGGAGAGCCCTTGCTGGAGGGCAGGCTAATACCTGACAAGGGGGAGGTGGGAAGGTTGCCATTCAAGGTATAACCTAGAAAGGTAGATCTCAGCTTGCTTTTTTTGCCCCCAAACACCCTTAGAAGTGGGGAAGAAGAGACACAGGAACAGAGCAGTTTCTAAATAAAAGGATGTACCAGGTTTTCCATTAACCATCAGCTGGGCTTCAACCCCCTGAGTGACTCTATATAATCCACGTGTCAGGGTATATAAATATTTTGCAGTCATGCTCCATCAGGTCCATATAAACAGACAGCTAATATCTCCAACAGAGTTTGGCATGATTAGATAGATGGCCTTCCTCTCTCCCACCCCTCCAGAAACAGGGCATGCAAACAGCTCACAAAATCCACACCTTCCTCCTTGACTTACAATGGTGAGCACAGGATTAAACTCCAGGGGGTGGTGGGGACGAAGCTGGGTCTCTGTCCTTCTCCCACATCCTTTGTCTGAGGATTTGGAGCACTTTTGTGAAGGTTCCCAACCCCTGTCCCCCTGGCAGGGCTGGTGCAGGGGGCTGAGCTGCTGGCAGAGGTGGGTGTTGGAGCCAGGGGTTGATGGTTGGTTGTTTCTGTGGGGGGGTGAGCAGTTGTCATCTTCCAAATAGTAGAACCATAGAATGGTTTGGGTTAAAGGTCATCTAGATCCAACCCCCTGCATGGGCAGGGACACCTCCCACCAGCCCAGGCTGCTCCAAGCCCCATCCAACCTGCCCTTCAACACTGCCAGGGATGGGGCAGCCACAGCTTCCCTGGGCAACGTGGGCCAGGGTCTCACCACCCTCACAGGGAAGAATTTCATCCTAATGTCTCACCTCAATCTCCCTCTTCCAGTTTTAATCCATCCCCCTTGTCCTCTCCCTCCCTGCTCTTGTAAAAAGTCCCTCCCCAGCTTTCCTGGAGCCCCTTCAGGCCCTGGAAGGTGCTCTAAGCTCTCCCTGGAGCCTTCTCTTCTCCAGGCTGAACACCCCAACTCTCCCAGCCTGGCTCCAGAGCAGAGCTGCTCCAGCCCTCAGATCATGGTCTCCAGAAGACAACAGAGTAAAGCAAACCTGCTCTTCATGGGCTGAAATCCTTACAGGGGGTTTGACTTCACCCCTGGCAGTTTTTTTAAGAGATCTGCAAATCAAAGAAACCTTAAGAGCAATGGCCCAGATCAGACTCCCACACTTCCTGCAGAAGATTCATAAGGAAATAATGAGCTGGGGGAAACAAAGACACCTCAGATGACTGCAGAGAGGTTCCCTCTCTCCACCCTGCCTGACACCAGCCATGCATGTGCATCAGCAAAATCCACAGCCCAGTTCTCCAAGGCCTCCCTGCATTTCTTCCCACACACCAGCCTGTTCATCCCTTACCAGCAGAATAATCACTGGCATCCTTTGCCCCCAGCACTCAGTGGTCTCTGCTGCATTTCAACCAGCCCTTCTCACACAACCTTTCACTGGCTGCTCACAACCTCTTGAGGTCTAAAAGGGCTTCCTCTTTCCTCAGTCTTTATGAAGATTATTTATAAAATTGCCTTTGGATTTTCTGGGGGTGGACATGCTCAGGCTGCAGGTTTGTCCTGCGCATTCCCCCTTGACATGTGGTGTGCCTCAGTTTCCCTACCTGGGCAGCAGCCACCTGCAGCACCCAGCAGCAGAGCCAGCTTGATAAAAAGATGCAGACTCCAGATTTAGGGTGGTTTTCTTCTTGCAGGCAAGCAACCTAAAGGCAACTTCTCCATGGAGCACTACAGTGCCCAGCTGGCCTTTCACCTGCGCAAGGACTCTCGGAAAATGTGTTGTTTTGAGTTAATCTGCCCCGGCAAACGCACCTACGAGGTAGGGACTGGGGGGAGAAATGCACCTTCTGTGCTGGCTTGAGCACAAGACACTAAAGCTCCTGTGCCCAGGGCTGGGGCAGAGGTGCAGGGTGGACCTGGGGGGTCAGGGAGCCCGTGGCTGTCCAAGCTCCCCGGTAAAACAAAGCCAAAGGTGCTGCTGCTTCTCCTTGGTGGGTCATCTCAGCGTGGACCTTCCCCTGGTGAAGAGGGATCCTGGGGTCTCTTTGTACTCATGGGGCACGAGGGTGAGGTGAGAACATGGGGTAGAAGCCGTAGAGAATTGGGTTTGGAAAGCTCATTTTTAAATAAGCAATTCAGAGCCAGGTTAAATTTAAACCTTCAGTTTGAGTGTCCGGAGGGGAACCTGAAACTGCTGGAATGAAACACCTGTCCCTGTCCCAAAAGTGGGCACTGGAGCCTGAGCTTGAGGGAGACTCTGGATGGAGAGTCTTGGTTCAGAGTCAGTGTATATTCTGTGGGGTTTGTGGTTTTCATCTGAATTATTTTAATGAATTAGGCTTGACAGCCTCCTCTGGGATAGTCTGGTTTTGTTCCGCTTCTGTTTCCCTCTCTGGAACAGGGAGATAAAGGATTGAAGTGGCTTTCCCAAAGTCAGAGGGTAGAGAATGGCAGATCCAGGATCTCCAGCCCCTGTTCTAGCAGACAATCTTTTCTCTCTTCCTCCATACAAGCAGCAGCATGATAACCAGTGACTCTCTCTCCAGTTCACAGCCCCAAGCCCAGCAGAGGCTGAAGACTGGGTGGATCAGATCCAGTTCCTCCAGAAGGGTGAGTCTGGCAGCTTGGCCCAGCCCCTGTGTTTAGAGGATAGAGTTGTGAGACCCCTCAAAGGCTGCAGGTGTCACCAAGTGGGACAAAGGAAGGGTGGGAAAGGCTCCTCACTGCTGGGGTCATAGATCTGCTGTTCTGCCCTCAGCTGATGGACGATGGGGTTTGGCTCCACTGGAGGTGTCCCAGTTTGAGACCAGCAATAGTGATGCGAGACTTCAGCCCTGTGTGTGGAAACCCTCTGGAAACCATAGGCAGCTGCCCAGGGGTGGGGTCAGGCTCCATTCCTTGAGGCACCTTGGGGTTCCTTGACTTCAGCTCTGGTAGTTCCAGCTGGTATTTGGTTTGCTCCTCATACTTTCGGTCCCTCCTGCCAGACCTGAGCTCCCTCACGATCCCGTGTGATGAGGAGGATGAAGAAGAGCTCTACAATGACGTGGACAGTTCTGACTCTTTGAACACCACATCCCACAATACTACCTTGAATCAGGATGAGCCAAACATCGAGATGGAAGAGGATGACATCTACGAGGTTTTGCCAGGTGAGCAACCCCAAATAAGCAGGTTAAACCCTGAGCCATCCCCTGGCCTTAGCCCTGCAAACACGGCAGGAGACCTTGGCATCATCACACATTGCTTGGGAATGAACATCTAAAGGCTCTGCTGAGTTTAAAGGACCCATAACTCAAAGGTTTGACCCCGTTTCTTTGTTCAGGCTGTTTGATGGACCACAAGAGCAAACCCTTTCTGTTCTGGTGGGGTGGAGGGTCTGGAAACTCAGGTGGGGCTTTCAGAGGTTGCGCTTCATTCAGCTTGAGTAATATCGGGTTTGGTGAGAGGTGAATCTCTGGGCTGTGTTACCTGGAAAATCAGACCTCAGATGATGAAAATGCTCCCTTCTGGGCATGCAGTCATGGCTGTAACACAATTACTGGCCTTCCAAGAGATGATAAAATAACTGCATTAAAGACCAGCCCTTGTTCCCTGGCAGCAGCTGCAGGTTAAAGGAGCCAGGAGCCATCTTCTTGGCACAGAAGCCAGCAGCCTGTGAGGGTGACATGGCCTGCAATGTTTCTTACCATTAGAGCAGAAATCACAGTGTGACATGCCCCAGGGCTTGGTCACCACGGTCACCTGAGCCTTATTCAAGGGATCACCCAGCTCTGCTCCTCATCCCAGCAAGCAGGGGCCCTTGGTGGCTGCGGCTGGAGATGCAAAATAGGCCCTTGGTTCTTCTTATTTATTTCAGAACCTTATAATTGTGGTGATTAAAATAAAAATATATCAAATGCACCAGAAAGTTTTATGGTGCCTGAGATCTTTGGCTTGTTATTGCTGCCAAAGGAAAGCTCTGCCTGGCACTTTGCAAGCAGCATTCAGAGAGCTGCTGGGAGCAGAGCCCTCGGCCTCTCCTCATCTCACATCTTTCTTTCCTGACCTTTCCTTCCTCTGGTTACACCCTCGGCTCTTTGGGCAGCAGTTTTCTCCTCCTCCAGGCAGGAGCCTCAGCGTGGGGGTCCCAGGGCAGGGGGTGGGAGGTGCTGCTGCTTTGCCAGCCCAGGGCTCTCGCTGTCCCCAGCTCCTCACTGCTTCGTGGCCACCAAAATCAACTGCAGAGCAGACATGGGATGTGAGGTCTGCTCCACACGGAGCCAACAGTGATCCTGGGAGCCTGTGCAAGGTTGGTTTAGGGACAGAGCTCTTCCTTGCCCAGCTCTGGGATGCAGACTGTCTTGAAGTGGAGCTGATCCTGCTGACCAGCTTTGTCCTTGTAGGGATCAGTGTCCTGATGTTGGGGCTGCAGAGGAGGAGGAGGGAACATCCCAGCCAAACCTCTCCTTTAATTAGGGAGCTTTCTCTGTCCTGCCCATCCCAGCTTCTGAAAAGCTTGCTGGGATATTCCTAAGGCAGCTGAAGGGCTGTGTCTGGCCTCCAGCAGCAGGGTTGGAGCTCCTGTCTTCAGCAGGGCTTGGGCAGCGTGGGCATCCTGGGGGCTTTGCTGCCACCCCAGGGGCTTTGCTGCCATCCTGGGGGTTCAGCCAAGCCTCCTGCACCAGGTGTCATGGCTGAGCTGAGCCAAGGCACAGGCAGGAGCTGTGGGACATCCAGGACACGGTGCAGGACACTGGCAGCTGAAGCAGAGCCACAGCTCTGCCCCGTGGGCAAGTTTCTCACCCCCTGCAGATCCCAGTTCCCTGCCAGGTTGAACGTAGGTGGTGGTGGCACGTTGCTGTAGAGTGTGTGAGTGGTGAGAAACCAGCTGCAAGGCTTGGAGGCAGGTAGGAGAGGTCTGCTCTGTCCCCACCTTGTCCCCCCCAGCCCTTTGCACCCCTGAGACCCCCCCAGCAAGAAAAGGGAAAGTCCTCATCCAAGCCAGGGGCTCCTCTGGGCCTGGCTGCCTCCCTCGTGTCCCGAGTAAAAAGACAGAAAGAGGGAGAGGGGGGAAAAAGAAAGGGGGGGGGGGAGATGAAGAGATAATTTCCTCAGCAAGTCATCGTCGTTAATGAAGTTTTACAAAAACAGATACAACCAAGGAAAAATAAAATTTCACAGGTGATAAATTTTTCCAATTTCCCTGGCAGAATTCGATAGGATTGTTAAATTAAGAGTGAAGGTGTCTGTTAGGAAGCAACGAGCAGTGATGGGTAATTTTATAGAGTGGAAAATTGAATCAAATTGCTACATTAAAACACAGCTCCTCTGAGAATCTGCCCAACGCCCGGGCTGCTCCAGCACTGCAGTGGGGTGCAGGGTGTGCCAGCCCCCCCCAGTTCTGCCCGGGGCTGGGGGCTGCCACGGGGCTCTGCACCCCAGGTTTGGGTGCCCAGAGCTGCCCCCAGGGATGGGCTGCCCCAGTAAAGGTGTTTTCTCAGGGGTGGTGTGGCCGAGGCTGTGATGGGGGAAGCAGCACAGCCCCCAGGAGATGCTTTTTTCAGTATTTCCTTCTGATTCATCACTATAAAATCCAGCTGTTGGCTGAGATCAAGGAGCCAGGCCCGGGAAGGCAGAGCAGCACTTCCAGACTCCAGTTGAAGCAGTACCTGGTTGCAACAGGGTGGAGGGGAGATTCTTGCACCCCCCACGGGCTCCATCCAGGAATTGCACAGCTGAAAATCCACATGAACTGAGCCTGGGGTCATCCCAGGGCATCTGCAGAGGCTGTGGCTGGTCCCGTGGAGATCCCAGGAGGTTTTCTTCTGTTCCTTCTGGAAATCCTCTGTCCATTGCAGCCCATCAGCTGGAAGAGCTCCCTGCAGGGCTGCCGGGCAGAGGAGGACCCAGAAGGGTTTTTCTCTGAGCACCATTGGCAAAAGGCACAGAGTGAGAGGCCAGCAGGGCAGAGGTTTTGGAAAGAAAGGGAAACTGAGGCACAGAGGAGACACGGGAGAGCACCTGGTCCCAGCCGAGCTGGTGGCTCAGGCAGGAGATGCCAACAGGGGGGTTGTGGCTTTGAGTTCTGGTTAGAATGAGCCCCGTTCCACCAAATCTGGGCTAAAACAGCCCAAAGTGGGATCGGGAGAGGGGGCTAGTAGATGTGACCCCCCCCCCATGAGCTGTGCCAGCAACGGGGAGCAGCTCTGCGGCCTCGGGGAAGCTCCCGGGACAGTGTGGAGGAAGAAGGATGGAAACGTCTCCCCGGGATCCTCGGGACCCGCGGGATCCGGCAGCTCCAGCCCCCCCCCCGGGGGCGGGATTCCCGCAGTTTTGCTCCTCTCGGGAACCCCGCGGCAGCTTTTTCCTCCACGGCTCTTCCCGCACCGGGAGCGGGTGTGCGGGTCGGGAGGGGCGGGACGGGCTCTGGGAAGAGGTTTCCTGAGGACAACCCGGCTGCGGGCTGGGAGCGGGGCTGCAGGATGCGGGAGGTGCCTGCGGGCTGGGAGCGGGGCTGCAGGATGCGGGAGGTGCCTGCGGGCTGGGAGCGGGGCCGCAGGATGCGGGAGGTGCCTGCGGGCTGGGAGCGGGGCTGCAGGATGCGGGAGGTGCCTGCGGGCTGGGAGCGGGGCTGCAGGATGCGGGAGGTGCCTGCGGGCTGGGAGCGGGGCTGCAGGATGCGGGAGGTGCCTGCGGGCTGGGAGCGGGGCTGCAGGATGCGGGAGGTGCCTGCGGGCTGGGAGCGGGGCTGCAGGATGCGGGAGGTGCCTGCGGGCTGGGAGCGGGGCTGCAGGATGCGGGATGGCTCCGGGCTTCCCGCGGCGCTGGGCTGGCTGCCCCAGCTCACGCCGAGATGGGATGAGGGAATTCAGTGCCTCTGGTTAAAGGAATCCAGGCAGGAAGGTCTGGGAGGTGTGCGTGGGAACGCAGGGACACATCTACCTTATCTCCCATCACTTTGACAAATGCAAAGAGCAGGCGAACAAACAGTTTCCATAATTTGTTTTAAAATCAATGCTAATGAGGTTCTGTCTCGTCAACAGCCAAGTTTTACAACCAAGTCTGATTTGTTTAGAACGGATTCTGAGTGCCACTTCACACCTAATTGGGGAGCAGCTGCTGTGACCCCCCCAGCTGGGGCTGCAGTTTGTACCTGGAGCTTGGAGCTGGTTGGCATTGACCCCTGGCAGAGACAGGCAGGGCTGGGGCTGCATCCCCGGGAAGCTCCAAGCCCTGTCATGGCTGGTGTGGGATCAGCAGAAGACCCAGGCTTGGTTTCTGCCACCTGTAAAGGTGACAGCAAAGCCACATCCCCTGAGATGCAGCAGGGACATCTGCCCGGGGATCCATCTGCCCGTGGTCCCCAACAGCCCTTTGCCAGCCACAGTGCACGAGGTGTTGAGGAGCAGTTTCGCTTTCTGGAATGTTTGTAAACCCGTTTTTATGTTTATTCTTGCATTAGGTTTCTTCTGGTCTCTCTGATTGCAGGAGGAGGCCTGGGCTGTGCTGGCAGCTCAGGCAGGTGCTGCACACCCAGCTTACCCAGCACCCAGAGCAGCTCAGGCTGGATGGGTGTGAAATAATTTTATTTAAACTTATTTCCATGCAGATCCTTGATCCTGGAAGCCTCTAGACACTTTCACAAGGCTTCCCCAGGACTTCCAACCCACTTAACCTTTTCCATGGCATCATTTCACATTATTTCCTTGCATCCCCTTTCCCAATCCCCCAGCACCATGCCAACCTGCCTGCCCTTCCCTGCCTCTTTCTCCTCCTTAATTCCTGCTCCTGTCTCCCATCCTTCCTCACATTCCTGTCCTGGCATTTCTCCTCAGTGTCTCCTTTTCTCTGGGCTCTGAGGCCTGTGCAGGAAGAGTCTCTTCCTATAGGGCACCCGGCAAAGTGCTGCCAAAATTTATGAGGCTATAATAAGTGATTTGTTTTTACCAGTGTTAACAACAATTCATATTTTTATGCAACACGTTTTAAAATATTATCTGTGACTTCCTCCCTTCCACTCTTCACAATTAAGCTGGGAATTTATTATTCTGACAGTTGGATGCACTGGCAGCCCTCTGCCTGCTGGGGCTTGGTGTAGCAGTAGCACTCACAGCCCTTGTCCTGACTTCTCTGCTCTGTTTTTCCCCCCCCTCAGATGAGGAGCTGGACCCCCCTTGCCTAGAGGACAGTGAGGATGCCAGGAGCAGACAGAGAAGTGGTAAGAACCCACCTTACTTTTGCCACCCCAAAGGAACTCAAGGGGATAGTGGGAGGGCTGAGTTTGGGTGCCCCATTGGTGGGGATGGAGGGGACTGCAGAGGATGGGAACGTCCCCAAGAGCAGAGTGATGGGTGACAGAGGAGACTCTGCAACCAGTAAAGCTCAGACAACTGGCACTCGGGGAGCTCTCCCTGCCTTCTCCACTCTACCAGCACAGCAGATGTCTCTTGTTTTCGGACAAGCACCCCATGGTGGGTGGAGAAGCCCCTCCTCTTGCCTGCTGAGATCTGTGTGCTGAAGAACCTCCCCATGAGGCACTCCCATCCCTGTCCCTCATCCCACCCTGGAACCAGCCCTCCCAGTGCAGCCCGAGGGGCTGGGGAGAGGCCCTGGGGCAGCACCAGCCTGGAGAGAGGGCAGGAAGGGACTCAGAGCCCAGAGGAAGCTGCCGCAGGGCGGGATCTCGGGGCGGGAAGCGGGAAGGATGCTCACCACCACCCCAGGAACCAGCACCGCCTGCCCGGAGCCTCCAGAGCCTGCCGTGGTCACCAGGGCCCCCACCCCTGCTTTTTCCTTAAGGACTCACACCATGGGATGGGAGCGGAAGGTCTGTTTCCTCCCTGCTCCCACCTGCTTCGTTTTCCATCGCCGCTTCCGCCCCGGCACAGGAAAGCAGCGCTCGTGTGCGAGCAGCCAGGGCTGGAGCAGCCAGGGGCTTCCTGCTGCCCCTCTTCCCATGGGAACACACCTCCTCCTGGCACAGCCCAGCTCAGAAGAGCTTCCCACATCATCTTCCTGCTTCAGAGCTCAGAGGAGACACAAGCACCCCAAGCATTGCTCAGGTGGTTTTTCCTCCCAGCTGTCCGAGAGCCCCCATTCCCAAGTAACAAGTGATAGCAAAAGAGGAAAAAAGGCCTCAAGTTGTGCCAGGGGAAGTTTAGATTGGATCTTAGGAATAAGTTCTGCACTAAAATAGTTGTCAGGCCCTGGAACAGGCTTCCCAGGGCAGTGGTGGAGTCACCATCCCTGGAGGGATTTCAAAGCCCTGTAGATGTGGGGCTGATAGTGGTGGCCTGGGCAGTGCTGGGTTAATGGTTGGACTCAATAATTTTAAAGGTGTTTTCCAACCTAAATGATTCTGTGATTCCCAGTGTGTCCAGAAATCCTTATCCAGCAGTTCCTTTGGCCAACACCAAACCCCCTTAGATGTTTCCTGGGCCTTTGTCCCCAGCCCAGGGGGACACTCATGCCCATTTCTACAGAAATCCTGGTAGCACAGACAGGGCTGAGTCCCAGCCACCTGCAGGGACCGGAGCAAGTCAGCATTCCTTCTCTCCTCCTGGATTTGTGGAGCTCATTTCCCACCCCCTGGCACAACAAGTGACTTGGGGATTGTGGCAGCTGCAGCTGGTACCAGCACCCAGAGCTCAGAAAAACCCCAGGTCCTGATCCTTACCAACCATCCTGTGCTCTTAACATGGTGCTGAACACTTGTCCAGGGAGGCTCCCTGGAAGGAAAGCAGGAGGAGCTGGGACGTGCACATGGACAGGCACGTTTTCCTTCGCCTTTCCCAGCGTGTCGCCGCCGGAGCCGCTTCCCTGCGGGTTTTCCAGCTGGAGGTGGGGGCCAGCTCCGTGGCAGGATGATGCCAACCATGTCATTGTGACCCTGCACTCCCAGGCCACCCCGAGGATGCTGGCTCTCGCCTGTCACAGCCCTGCCAGCCATTTAAACACCCTGCTCGTCCTCATTAGCATCTGCCCGGCAGTGGTAATTGTTGTTAATCGTTAGAACCGGTCCCGTTATTAGCATTGTCATGATTGCTCCAAGTCCTGTGTCTGTTTTTACACTAAATAATATATTAGGCTCTTGCTCCTGAAGTGCTGGGCTGCATTTAAAGAGGGAAAGGTTATCACAGCCCCGGGAACCCTCGTGCCTTTTGCCTGAGTAATTTGTGCTTCTGTCCAACTGGAGCAAGGACGAGGAAGAGACGCTGGGAGTCCTTGAGCAGGGGGTGGGGAGGGCCCAGTTCTTAATTAGACCAGGCGGCCGAGGCGCCAGATGAGCATTTGGCTAATGGAAAAACTCTTGTTTCTAATTTCCGAGAGCCACAAGGATGCTGGAGCAGCCCAGCAAATCCAGCTGAGAGCTTCAGGCTGCTCCTGCCAACACACCCATTTGCTCCCCTCAAGGCTGCTGAAATCCCGGCCTTCCGAGCTGACCGGGCTCCGGGGTCGCTGCTGCGGTGCCAGGGTCCCCAGCGAGTGCAAACACGGCCAGATCCCACCATTTAGAAGATCAAAAACATGTCACAGTCCCCCCGCGCTCGGCCTGGCAGGAGGTTTCACCCCAGCACATCCCCTGAGCTGCAGACGGTTGTCATTAGGCTTCAGCATCAACAGGATTCTGAAGCAACACGCCGGGAGCAAAGGGGCTGGGGAGGATCGTGCCTCTCCATGAGGGGGTCCTGCCTGGGGCTGCTCAGGCTGCAGAAGAAAATGATGCAGTTGTCACATTTGGCTGGTTTTCTGGATGACCCCAAGGCCCATAAACACGGGGAGCTCGTCCCACTTCCATCAGTGTAAATCAGATTTCAGTGTCTAGATGGGGCTTTGGAAACAAAACCTCTTCCCCTCCGAGCACATGTGGGAGGGAGCTGGGGTGCCTGGGAGCTGCAGGAGGCCTGGGATTGCTCCTCTGGATCCATCCCACATCCCATCCCACCTGGAGCCAGCAAGGCAGGAGGATCATGGACATCCACTGCTTGGTCTGGTGGGAGGTGTCCCTGCTCAGAGCAGGGAGGTTGGAACCTGATGATCTTACAGGTCCCTTCCAACCTTCACCATTCTGTGATTCTATATTTCCTCTGCCTCCAGTTCATAACCTCTGGCTCCTGCTCTTAGCACAAGCTTAAATAACTCAGTAGCTCCTTCTCCTCCTATTCCCTTCACAATCTTTTCCTCTCCACTCTCTGCTCCCCCTTTAATACTTTCCAAAGGATGCAGACCTACTTTTTTTTTTTTTTCCCTTCCCAGCCTTTCTATTTAAGTTCCCCAAGTCCCTGAGTCATTCCACTTGCTCCCTGCTGTGCCATTATCCCTCTCTGTAATGTCCTTTCTCATATTTAGGTGATCAAATCTGGGCACAGCACACTCCAGATGCACCCTTATCGCTCCGTCCCTTCTACCATATTAGAAACATTTCCTCCAACATGTGCTGGATATTTTCTGTTTATGCTTCCTGGGCTCGGTGCAGCCACATGGCAGAGCAACCCGGATCACTGGTACAGCCCCACTGCTCCAGTCCCTCCCCCCCTGCAAAATGTCATTTTACAGGGTTTAATTATCCATGGGGGTCACATCATGGAGTTGTCCGTGTCGTGACATCTGGAGTCACCCCCGCTTTGGTGCTGTGCCATCAGAGCAGCCTCCTGCCTGAAGCTTCTGGCTCAGGGGCACGTTTTAACTCTTGTCTTGTGTGCTTAGAAACTGGGAATGTGGGGGTTTTGGGGAGTGCGGGTTTTGGGTTTTTTTATGCTGTGAAGGGTCTGTTGGATGCGCCACTTCCCCAGGCTGCAGATTGGGCAGGGCAGCAGCTCCTCCCATTGTGGGGCTCGGTGAGACCTTGGCACCAGGTCCCACCACAGGGCAGGACCAGGGCTTTCTGCCCCCGTGGCAGGGACCCTTCATGGAGGGTCTGGTCTCTGAGTCAGATTTTGGGAGGGGAAATGCCATTCTGAGATGGAGAAGGTGGAAATGTTTTGTTCTGGAAATGCTGCTGTGATGTTTTCCAAAAAACCCACACAGACATTGAGCCCAGGGCAGTCCCAGCCTTGGCACCTTTTGCCAACAGCCTCCTCAGCCCAAACCTGCAGCTTTCTGCAAACAGATCATTTGCCTCCTTCCAAAGGAAAAAAAAAAAGGGAAAAAAGAGTTTTCTGGCTCACATTCCCTTCTCTTTCTGCAGCAGCCTGTGATCCCAGGCATCGAGCAAAGCCTTCCCAGGCTCCCACCTTGATGGGAATATTGAGCCCTGAGCCATCAGGTTTTATCATCCCATAAGGTTTTGGGACCTACTCTGACCATCCAGGGAAGGTGAAGGTAGATGTTTGCTCCCTGTTCTTTCACCATCCCTATTCCTGCTCCAGAATCTCCTGGTCAAGCTGTTTGCTTGCTGAGCAGGTCCTGCTCCATCCACTGCAATCCTCTGCTTGGCTTCTTTAATTAATAAATAAACTTGGCTGTCACCTTCCCCAGCAGCATCCTCCCAGGGGCCCTGTGCAAATACTAGTGTTAATTAACAGTTTTCCTCTTCCTTGGCCTCTGTCATGGCCAATAATTTGCTGTCACCATGGCAGGGACACTGCCCAGCAGAGCTGGCTCTCATGCCACGTGTCCCCTCCTTGACCAAGTTCTGGATGTCCACCTTGGCTTGAGGCTGAGGAGATGGGAGGCCTGGGGATGAGGGATGGGAGCTTTGGTTCCCTTTGTGGTTTGTGGTAAACAGCTTTAATTCAGGGTTTTCTGAACTAGCATTTCAAACAGCTGTAATTTGGGGTTTTCTGAACTAGCAGCAGTTATCAACATGTTTATGTGTATTTACTGAGAGTTA
Organism: Apus apus; assembly: GCF_020740795.1. Classification (NCBI taxonomy): domain Eukaryota; kingdom Metazoa; phylum Chordata; class Aves; order Apodiformes; family Apodidae; genus Apus; species Apus apus. The sequence goes on along the minus strand of NC_067306.1, from coordinate 1,987,143 downwards.
CTGCATTTATTTATTGACCAGCCCTTTTTTCCTTGCAGCACCTCTTTGGCCTCTGCCTTTTAATTAAAATGCAAACCAAATAACACCAACGTTTCCTTCCTTCCCCTAACAAATACCAGCCCCTCTCCCCTGACCACCCCAAAATCCCCCCATAGAATTCCCTGTCACTCTGACCTCTCTCTTTTAATTCACCCCAGGAGCTCCCCAGAGGGATTATGCTAATTACTACCAAGGCCTGTGGGACTGCAGCAGTGAGCACCCTGATGAGCTTGCCTTCCACCGTGGGGACCTCATCTACATCCTGAGCAAGGTAAGAGCCTCCATGGCAGCTCCAGCTTCACCATCACGGGCTTGGGGCTCGATTGCAAGGTCAAGAACTGATGAAATTGGTCAAATCAAGGATTTAGAAGGGGGACCCCATCGTCCCACCATTGTTTCATAAGATGGTTTAGTGGTTAGGGCTTGTAGGGTTGGACGTGATGATCTTGAAGGTCTTTTCCAACCTTGACGATTCTATGATTCTCTCCCGCTCCCCACTCCGTGACTGCCCCATCAATGTCCCTCCTGCCTTCACATTTCAAATGCCCCAAAGCAAGATTATTTGATTTTTAGTTCTTCCCTCCCCCCCTCTCCCCTTTAATGCTCTAATGGAGTCTGAACGTGCTGTTGCTCAGGTACCCCAGGGGTAATCGAGTTGCTCAGCCGGGTGTGACCGGGGCTCCCTCCGGCAAGTGCAGGCAGGTGAACACATTCAGTGCTTGCATGAAGGGGGTCGAGCAGAGTCACCAGGACCTGTGACCCTCTTCTGCCCTGCATGTCCCCTCGAGGCTCTGCCCTGGCTCCCGCTGGTCCCTGCTGGCCCGTGGTGGCTGTGGCTGGCAGCGGGTAGCTGGGGGGGTGGTGGTTTGTGGCTGATGTTCTGAAATGGCCTTGACGCCCTCATCTGGCACGGAAGGGTGATGTGTGGGGCTGCATTTCATTGCTGGTGTTTTGCAGCGTCTTGGGGGGGCTGTGCTTTGGCTGGCAATGATGATCTTGGAGGGTCTGCATGGTGTGGGTGGTGTTTAGCCATGTGCTTTGCACCCCGGCCTGGCACAGGAACGGCAGTGAAGCTGGGGGGCTGTGCTTTGGTTGGCAGCACACATCGCACCCCAGGGGCAGAGACAAACTTGGGGGGTTGCACGGTGCCCATGGTGTTCAGCAACGTGCTTGGCACCCCAGTCTGGCATGGGAAAGGTGATGAACTTGGGATTTGCGTTTTGCTGGCGGCGTTTTGCAACGTGCTCTGCACCCTGACCTGGCACAGGAATGGTGATGAACTTTGGGGGGCTGTGTTTTGGTTTGCAATGTGCTTTGCACCGCAAGGGCAGTGATGAACCTGGGGCCTGGGATGGTGTTTTGCAGCGCAGCTTCGAGTCTGGGCTTCACTATCCCGTTCTGGAATCCTCAGGATTCCCCCATCTGTGGCTGGAAGCGTTTTATGGCGGCATTTAACCACTCACTGTGTCCCGGCGATGGGGCTGATGTGCTCCGGGCACTGCCCTCGCAGCCACAGCTCCTCACCTCGTTCACTCAGGGATGTGACACCAGGAGCATCCCCCAACCACCCCCCGGGGGCGATTCCCACAGCCCCCGGTGCCCACACCAGCCGCCGGTGCCTCGGTCCGTCCCGGTGCCCGGGGCCAGGCTGGTCGGGTCCCTCCTCCCCTCCGCGCTCCAGCTCGGGGACACAGCTTGGCATCGCGGCGGGGTTTTCGTTCTCTTCAGTGGCTCCAGATTGCGACTCTTGTGCCGGCTTCCTCACACGGAACCGATCGGTCCTGAGAGCTTTTCCCCCGTAAATTACTTTGCGCGACGGATGCCGCCGAACGGAGACGGCGAAGGGGCCGGGGAGAGAGGGGAGGAGGAGGAGGAGGAAGGGGAGCCGGGAAAGAAAAGCGGGGGGGGGGGGGAGGGAAGGTGTTTGAAAAGCCTGTTCACTCAGCTGCATTTTAATTTCCTTTTCAATCTTGTCCCAATTAATTTCGCAGAATTAATCTCACAGAAGCAAACTCGGCAGCGCCGGGGCCGCCGCCGGAGCCGGGCGGTCGCTCTGTCTGCGCATGAAATAGGAGCTAATATAAAAATCCATCTGGTGTGTTTGGAACACACGCCGGCTGCTGCCCGGCTCCTCTCTTGACATTTCCAGCATCCGCAGCGGGGAAAAGTGATTTGGGGGTTAGTGGACATGAGGAGCTGGCGGGAGGGGGGGATGCACCGTCCTGCCCGGGGCAAGGGCAGCGTTGTCACCCATCGCAGGGGTCCCTTTCGTGCTGTGTCCCCTCTCCTGTGCCCGGGAGCCCGGGGAGAGCCGCTGCCAAGGGTGTTGTTTTTTTTTGTCATCCCCCCAAACCCAGGCAGGAGGGTCTTTATCACCCCCTCCCCGGTGCCACCGACGCTCGGTCGAACCCCGGTGCTGCGGGGATAAGGCGGCAGGGGGGGTCACAGGCGCGCAGCCCCTACCCCACCTCATCCCCCCCTCTTTGCAGGGACCCTCGAAAGGCACCTCCCCCGCCGGGTGCTGCCCAGCCCGGCTCACACACGGGGACACGGATGTGGGGAGGGGGATGTTGCCATCCAACCCCGGCACCGCGCCCCGTGTCCCCTGGCTGAGTGATTTGTACCTTATGATAATTATTTGAATGCAGCGCGACTTCCTATTTTAAGTGGGCTTAGTTGGATGTGACAAGCAGGCCATAAAACCGGATAAGTTAATTCTCTCAATTGCTTTCATTGAAAGCGGGGGGGGGGGAGCGAGGGAGAAGGGGGGGCCATATTCCCACACCCCGCACCCCGAGCGAAAGGCGTGTGGTGACATCTAGTGGCTTTTTTTTTTTCTTGGATTTGGGACCATCTGGCTTGCGGGGAGAGGCCACGGGGGCGGCCACGGCCCCCTCCCCGAGGTGTGCTGAGCCTCGTGGGTGATGGAGCACACGTGGAACGAGCCCGTCGGGGCTCAGCGCGCAGCTGCACCCCCGGGCCGGGGGGTTCAGCCCCCTCTGAGGTGGGGTGGGCTGCGGAGATGGGCTCCGGGGGCTCGGCGGTGTTCAGCTCCCATTAATAACCCCTCTGGGAAGCTCCGGAGTTGGGAGGGTTGGGGATGGGACGGCGGGGTCAGCTGGAAGGCAACGGTCACACACCGGTCAAATTCAAGCGAGAACCAACCCTCCTTCCCCCGCCGGGCCCGGCCCCCCCCCCCCCGGCGGGAGCCAATCGTCCAGAACAAGCCCCTGGCAGCCTCATTCCTCCCAGGTAATTTTTATAAATGAGGGGACACCCATGGCTGGAGAGGACAAAAGGGTGGCCGAGTGCGGGGGAGGCAGTGCTGCTGCTGCCCAGGACCCAGCCGGGCCCGATCCTGCATCCCAGCTCTTGCCCCATCCGTGTCCCTTGCTCCACTCCCATGTCCCTGATGCTGAGTCTCAAATTTTGCCTTATCCACAGGGACTCACCCACACATCCCCAGTCCTGCATCCCAGATTTTCCCCCATCCGCAAAGACTCACCCACATCTCCCTGGTGCTTCATCCCGAATTTTACCCCATCCATGGGGACTCACCCACATTTCCCTGATGCTGCACCCCAAATTTTACCCCAACCCCTCTGCTCTCACCCCCACACCAACGTCCTGCCCTCATGATGGGTGACCCCAATCCCCACGGGGCAGCAGTGGCCACAACAGGGACACATGGTGGTCCCTTCCCCATGGTACAGGTACCCCAGAACCCTAGGGGGCTGCTGGGACATTGCCCCCCAACCCATGAACTTCTCCTGGGCTGGCACACGGTTCCACTGGGGGGGGGGTAAGGTTGAAGGCATGATTTGCCCATTTATTTTGCACTGAATTTTATAATAAATGCTGCTAAAGACTTGGGCTTTGACAGAGGTAATAATAAATTCACTGTTAAAGACAGTAGTTTAATTCCTTATACCCTCCAATACTGCACAGAATAAACTATATTCATCACCCAGTAATTTTTTACCACATAAATCTTTAAAACGAACCGTTGTAGGCTGTTGAGGCTGAAATATTGTGAATTTATTAGATATGCCCATGTAGTATTGGATTCAGAGGTTTCCATTCGAATATATTAGAGGGGAAATTTGTGTCTTTAAGTGTGACAATCCTTCCATTTTCCAAAGCCAGCGCTGGAACCAGCAGCTCCTCCAGAGTCAACTCTGCCTTGATTAGACAGAGATTTAGTAACGAGCTCCTCACTGATGGGCCGGGGAGGTGGTTGGGGTGGTGGGACACACACACACATTTGCTGCCATGCCCTGTTTGAAATGGGTGGCAAATTTATTATATATATTTTTTTTTAAAAAAAAAAGGCATTAAAAAGCTCTTTGTTTCTGATGTTAAGAAATGCCTGATGATGATTTCCCAGCTTATTTTGTAAATGGAAATTTCACCTGGGGCTTCGGCGACGGGAAATAGGGAAGCAGAGCCTGGTCATTAAAGCCATCCCTCCCCAGCCATAACTTTCCTGGGCTGCTGTCATTTTACGGATCTACATATTATATCCATATCTATGTGTGGGTAGATGGATGTGAGTCGTTTTGATTTGAGGGGTGGTTAATGGGCACTGGAGAGGAGACCTGAGGGTGAAACACCCCTTGGCAGAATAGGTCGGGGAAGGTTTAAATCCGACGTCGCTTTGCCAAGAGGTGACAGGAACCACCTCTGGCCCCCTCAGCACTGGTTGGGTTTGGTTTGGCTGAGCCTGGTGAGCACCCTTGTTTCCTTTGCTAATGTGAAATACCAGCAGACAGTCCAAATCTTTGTTCGTTAGAGAGAGACAGAGATAATTATAAAACCATCTCCCGGTTCATGAGGCGCGGGTAACATTTAAACCAATTGATGTGGTAACATTTAAAGCAGTTATATTGCAAAATGTCACGTACGGTCTAGTTTCATTAGAGACGAGTTAATAGATGGATGGAATTGAAACTCCCAAGCCTGGGCAGCAAATAAAAAGTTTCCCTTTGCCATAACTCTCCAGCTGCCTCCGTGTCCTTCCCATGGACTGAATCCCTGAAGGTCTCAAACTTCCACAGCTTTGTCCTCTCAGCAGCAGCCACAAATCCAGAGTTAAAAATGAAGATTGGGGCTAAAAATATTGAAATCCCGTGGCTGAGGGTTTGGAGGAGACCAGTTTGGGAGAGAACGGTAACACAATTAACAATAAATATTCAGCCCCCCCTGTTTGTGCCCTCCTCCTCCTCCAAACCACCGGTGTTTCACTTCTGCACCGTCTTGCCTATTTCTCCTTTTTCTTTTCTTTTTTTTTTCCCTTTTCCAAGCTGCTCCATCTGTAAATGAACAAACATCTTGATTTTATAGCCTTTTGCTTTGTAACACGGAGGCGGGGGGGGGGGGGAAGAAGTAGTGGAATGCCTAAGTAAGACTTTAATTCCAAATTCATTTACGCTATAGCGATGAAGTTGTCACAAACCATAATGCAGTATTTAATTAAAATAACAGAAGTGTATCTCGATATGTCCTGGGGTAGCTATCACCAAATTATAGCCTGCACTACCCGGGTTGTATTTATGGAACGGCGGCGTCTAAGGTGCAGCTGAGCTGATGCAAGAGGAAAACGTTTAAAGCATCGTTCCCGCAAAGGCTGCGTCTCTCCCCCTCCTCGCTTGCCCTTCCCTGCTATGGTTCTCCACTGATTTTGGCGTGATTTTGGCTCGTGATGGCCCCCTGGGGGTCCCAGCTCTGGCTCCTGGTTCTGGCCGGGGGTGTCTGGGGGCGGGTAGTGGTTGTAGGAAGGGGCTGGAGCCGGTCGGGATGGGGAGAGAGCGGAGGTGGACACCAGCTCCCCGTGACCCCCTGTCCTTCAGCAGGAGGAGCACCCTCTCCCGATGAGCCCCTGCCCCAGGGCAGGGGGGACATCAACTCCTGGCGACCCCCTGTCCTTGAGGAGAAGGGGCACCCACTCCCGGTAACCTCCTATCCCAGGGTAAGGGGGGCACCCACTCCCGGTGACCCCCTGTCCCAAGGTAGGGGGGACACCCGCTCCCAGTGGCTGCCTCTTCCAGCTCAGGTGTCTCTCCCAGCAGTGGGTGCACTCACCCTGGGGGTCCCTCACCCCCTCCCTGGGGGCAAGATGGACGGTTTAGAGTCACCCATTAATTTGGAAGCATTGTTGCCAGCTCCCAGTGCAGTCCCGGAGCCGTCGCCTCCCCCGCTTCCCCTCCCCGGGTCCCCATCCCTTCCTTGCTGTCCCCCCTCACCCCAAAAACCCAGCCCAAGAATTATGAACGAAGGGGAAATAATTGCAGCGCCCTTTGCAGGGAAACAGCCTCGGGGGTTACTGGATAAAGATATTTTGATAATACCCATCAGGCAACCAGCACCGGCTGCCCCCGGCCGCGCTCCCGGAGCCGGGGATGGATGGATGGATGCTCCTCGCACACGCGCGTGCACACACACATGTCCCCAATTATTTCCAGCCCTTCTTCACAGGTCACAGGCAGAGTTTAACTCCGATGGCTGCTAATTTTCATCAGGCGTGAACGTGCAGGACTTTAAAGGCGAAAATAATTGGCTGCAGAACAAATTTAGGAAATGGAGTGTGCGATAAAGCAAATAAAAATCTCTCCCTTTTTTTTTTTTGCTTTTTTTTTTTTTGTTGGTGGTGGTGACAGGGAAAGGGGGGGAGGGGGGAGAGGGCAGAGAGAGGTGGGAAGGGAACGGACCTGATCTTATTTTACCTCCCTTGCAACTTCGCCATTAAAGTTGCACCTACAGCTAGGAAGTTTGTCCGTGAAAAATGGTCATTTTGTTTCCCCTGCTCAAAGCACGTTATTAAAATGCTAATTTAAAAGAAAAAGGAGTTAAATATCTAGCAATGGTGCAGTCTAATTGCAGCCATAATGAGCTCTCTAAATGTGAGTGCCCCTGACACACAGAGAGCATAAACAGCCAGCAAACACATCATTAGTGCTCACGTTCATTTATTCTGCCGACCTGGCGATGACCCCGCGGAGGGTCGGGAAGGAGCAGGTGGATCCGGCTGCGCCGCCCCCGGGGATGCGGGAAGCGAAGCCGGCAGCGGTTGCCGTGGCAACGGCGGGGATGCGGCACCGGCCCGCCCGCCCCGCACCCCCCCCGCACCCTCCTCTCACCCCCCCTCTTTGGACCCCGGGTACCCCCCCGAGGATACCAGGCACCCCCGGATCCCTCCTGCAAGCTGTGAACCCCTCGACCCCAGGGACTCTCTCCTGCATCCTGGGCACCCCCTGGACCCTCTGCACCCCCAGACCCCACACAGGGCTGTGGGGTGGTTTGGGGGTGGCAGCATCAGCAGCCCGGGGGGGAGGAGCAGGGCCTCCTGGAGCGGGGATAAAATAGAAGAGTTTGGGTGGGAAGGGACCTTGAAAGGTCACCTAGTCCAGCCCCCTGCCATGGACAGGGACATCCTTAACCAGACCAGGTTGCTCCAAGCCCCATCCGATCTGGCCTTGAACACTTCCAGGGATGGGGCATCTTCCACCTCTCTAGGCAACCTGGGCCAGTGTCTCACCAACCTCATAGTGAAGAATTTTTTCCTGATGTCTTAACCTAATCTCCCTCTTGCAGGATAAATTCATTCCTCCTTGTCCCATCACTAGAGGCCCTGCTAAAAAAAACCTCCATCCCCATCTTTCTCCTAAAGGGGAACCAGCCTTGGTGCCATGGGGAAACTGAGGCAGGGCATGGGATGCCCCTGAGCTGGAGCATCTTGGCTTTAGGTCACCTTTGTGCCAGGGTGGGGGGACCCAGGAGTGCTTGGCCTGGTCCCCCCACCCTCCCCCCTGGACTTCTGCTGCTTTGGGGTGTCCTCTCTCTTCTGAGTACCCGTTGGGCACGGGAAGCTCAGGGCAGGATGGGACTCCCTGGAGAGAGGAAGAGCAGCAGCGAGAGGCCGAGGAGGGAGATTAATAAAATAAAAGCGATTCTTTGGAAAGGCTCTTTGCTCCATTCCAGCCTGTTTGCCCCTAAACAGCCTCGCTAATCGCCTCCCAACAACAGCACAATAACTTCGCTCTGATTTTCCTCCCCCCTTCCCCTTTTTTTTTCTCTCTTTCCTCCCCCTCCCAGCTCTCTCGCCTGTCCGAGGGGCACAGGAACACCATCCCTGGGAAATATTTTAAAATAAAAAATATCCCAGCCGACACCCCCTCCCTGCAAACCCCCCCCTCCCCCTCCTCCCGTGCACTCTCGATGAACCTGTGATATTGTAGCAATGGCCCTTGAAGTGCAGTGGGGAGGTGATTTAGGAGAATATTAAAGGCAATGTGGAGATTCGAAGGCGCCTCTCTCAGGGAGATCTGGAGAAATACGCAGCACAGATGGGCTGAGCAGATTAAACATTTCCGTCACATTGTTTTCCAATTGTGTTTGCGGTGCCTGAGGGTTGGTGCTGCGGTCAGAGCCGCGCCGGAGCCGCCCGCTTGATGGGAGAAATATGAATCCGGCTCCCGATCCCACGGATCGGATCGTGTCGCTGCTTTTGTGTGTGTCCCCGTCACCCCGCTCGGCCCCCGCGGCTCCAGCTGCACCTTCTGCCCGCCCGGTCGCCGTCTGTCTGTCTGTCCCCGGCTGTGAGTCCCTCCTGCTGTCCCCTGCTGTCCCTTGGGGGGGATGCTGGGGAGCCCAAGGGATGTGGGGCAGCCCTGAGGCAGGATGTGTCACCGCCGCGGGGTGCTCGGGGCTGGCTCTCCTCACCGGGGGTTGTGTCGTCTTGGTTCTGAGTGGGTTTCAGTGGGAAATGGCTGATGGGGTCAATCCTAAATGCCTCTGATCAGGCTGGTGTCCCCGTGGAATGACTGACACCAGCCCCACAGGACGCCTGAGAACTCATCCCGAGGGGGAGCTGTGCCACTGTGCCTGGGCACGGGTGGCCAGTTCTGCCTGGCCTTCCTCAGCTGGGAACCGTCACCCTCCTCACCCTCCATCTCCCCTGGTGCCGCTTGGCCTGAGCCCCGGGTGTCAGCTTCTGCCTCCAGGGCTGGGACATTGAGAGCCCCGCAGGATGGGACACAGACCCCAGTGGGATGGGACACGGATCCTGGTGGGATGGGACACGGATCCTGGTGGGATGGGACACGGATCCTGGTGGGATGGGACACACAGACCCCGGTGGGATGGGACACGGACCCCGGTGGGATGGGACACACAGACCCCGGTGGGATGGGACACTGTGGCTATCCCAGGCACTGCAGGAGCTGCAGACAGAAGAGGGGGAAGCAGCAATGTCCCAGCCCCAGGTGTGTGTCCTCAGCTCCTCACAGCACCTGGGAATGGAATCATTGGAAGCAAGTGGGAACCATTTCTTTTAATTGGGATTTACCCTATAAAAGGGCAGGTAATAACAGGCTAAGATCTGCAGCAAGGGGTGAGCATCATCCAAACTGACTCCTGCTAAGGAAACAGCATCCCCAGCCATCCCCAGCCCCATCCTTCTGCTGCCTCTGGACCCCCTGAGGTATCCCCTGGATTTCAGAGCTTGCCACGGCCCCAAACCAGTTTTCAAGGTAAATAGATGTAGAGCTGACCTGGTCTAAACCTCCCCGGTGTTGGCTGACCCCTGGTGCCTGCCATACCTCATCTAGGAATTAGATTCCTCCATTTTCCTAACAATAATGTATGACACACAAGCACTGATAATGGGGCCGAGCAATCATAAACCGATAAGTCCCTGAGTGATTGGCTTTTCCTTCTGCATCCATCAAAGCGTCATTGATCTTCTGTGCCGGGAGGGTGGGGGGTGATTAATGGCCCTCCCCAAGCCCCACGGGGTTGTTTACGAGGGCTGGCAGAGGAGCGTGGTGGCAAGGAGGGCTCGGGAGCACCGGGGAGGGTGGAGTAAATGTCATCCCTGTGGCACTTGGTGGAGGAGGAGAGTCCGTGTGGGAGGGAACTTGGACTGGTCGGAGCTCGGCGGAGCAGGGGAAGGGCTGCGGGAGGGCTGTGGTTGTGTGGTGAGGTGGTGGCTCATCTGAGGCGGTGCAGGGGACAGTTGGCCACCTTCCCGTCACCACCTCTGGGACCTTGGGCAGCGGGATGTCCCCTCTGACACCCCAGCTGGGTCGTTTGGGGACTCCCCTTTCCCCCTCCTCAGGACAGCATCGTCTCTCCCGGGAGGCTGGAGGAGCCGTGGTGCGAAGGCAGGGAGAGAAACCAGGCTGTGGTTATTGTCTTGTTGTTTCTCTTTCCCCTTTTTTCCTTCTCCTTGGTGGGTGGAGATGAGCAGCATCCAGCCTTTTACAGCCCTGTGCTCCAACCTGCCATAAAAGCCCAGACTGCAGGGAGTTATCTGAACCAGCCTCTGATCCTGCCAGTGCCAGGGAGCTCAGGAATGAAACGTGGAAAAGTGCTTGGAGTGGTTTTCTGCCTCCTGGGAGAAAACCCCAGCATTTCAGGAGCAGAGCAGGGATGTACAGAGGATGGCTGGGCAGGAGGGATGGCTGCTGGGGTGTTGGGGTGACCCCCAAACCCAGTTCCAAGCCTGGAAAGGGTGCTGGGTTCCCAGTTTGCTCAGCCATGCTGCATTTCTGGGGCTGGAGCGAAGTGATGGTTTTATTTTTCCTCCTGACTGATGCCTGGTGCTGTGTGCCAGGGTCCCCAGGGCTCCTGGCATGTCATCAGCACCCTGCCCAGCTCCTGCCACCCAGGAGGTGAAGCAGGCAGAGGGAGCAGAGCATCCCACTCCCCTCTCTCAATCCCAGCACACTCACAGCCCACCAGCCTCACTGGAACAATTATCCTCCCAATTAGTGGCTTTTCAGTCCCTTCTGTAAAGTCACGGCTAAATTACTTCCCCCCCCCCTCAACCCCAGTCCAGGCAGGTACTGAGCACAGAGGACCCATTACTGTGTAATTAGGTGGATTCCAAGAAAACCATCCTCAGATTCCCTCCTTCTCCTCCCACCCCCCCTTTCCAAAACCCAGTACCAGGCACCAGCACGATGCAAATTAGCACCTCCAGAGGAGAGCAGAGTTCACCCTGCACTGGGCTCTGCCTCGCTGTGCCAGTGCTCTCCTCGTTTTAATAGTTTAATAAAAATTAGCATAATTAACGAACATCTGTATGATCCAGAGTGGTGCAATTTGGCACTCGGAAACGAGGACTTAAACATTATTGCTGGGAGTTTAATGTTGTTTTAATTCTTCCTGGCACTGCGCAGTGAAATCAAGGCTCGGTGCCGCCAGTTCTCGGCTGGCTCTCATTTGCATTTCCCTCCCTTTGATTATGAGCAATCGTGGACTACCCAGCAATTCATCACAGCAGAAATTATTTTAAAATGCCTCATAGTGTTCAGGCTGCAGCAGAGTTTGGGGAGGGGGGGAGCAGAGGCCGGGGGCTCCCTGGCATGTCTGGGGTACGTCTCGTCCCTCTGCCCACAGGTCTCCAGGCTACAGCAAATAGATCCCGTTTTTTGTTGGTGTTCCTTCTGGATTTGCAGTAGGATTTTTTCCCTAGCTGGCTGGCGAGGATGGTGGGATGAAGATCCCATCCCTTCCTGCTCCCTCCTTTCCAGCTGTTTGCTGGGGTGTGAGGAGGGTTAGGATCCCAACCAGGGGAGTTTTGGGCCTCCAGGGACCCTTTCCTGGCTCCAGCAGCACCATCTGCAGAGCTGGGAGTGTTGAGGGCAACGTCTGTCCCTGGGGATTCTCATTCCCTCTCCCAAGCAAAGCCTGTTCCCTGTCAGGAAGCTGGGGTGAGTTCAGAGACCCCTTAAACACCACAGACAGGCCAGGGGGGGTGGAGGGGAGCAGAGTGTGGGACGCAGGAGGTGATGGCAAACTTCTCAAGCCCATTTGTGCTAACTCCTCCTGCTTGCCTGGTGGGGTGGAGGTTTTCCCTGTTATCATTTGTCTCCACTACCAGAAGGAAAATCACACCTAAATTGGAAGAGGGGACAGGTTACCCAGGAATGACCCACCTGGAGGGGCTTCCCAGAGCTCCAGGCTGGAGCCTGATGCATCCCAAGGGTTGATTAAAACACCCCAAAATATCAGGGTGGGAATTAAAAGCTGAATTTCTGAACGAGGCCCAGACTGCCCAGCAGGACCCAGAGCAAGGGGAGAGTGGGGCAGGAGAAAGGAAGGGGCTTAGGGAGCACTTAGGAGGGGGAGAGGTGGGCGTCTGGTTTTCCCAGTGGGAGTCTGGGGGCTGCTTGATGTTGATCCAGGTGCCAAAGGACCTGAGCTGCATCCCCTGCCCTGGCACTGAGTCCGTGTCCCTCTGGCTGTGTCCCCCCAGGAGTACAGTGTGTATGGCTGGTGGGTTGGAGAGCTCAACAACAGCGTCGGGATCGTCCCCAAGGATTACCTGGAGGCTGCCTACGAGCTGCAGGAGTGGTGAGGGCAGCAGCAACCCCAGGTGAGAGGTGCTGGGGATGGGGTGTGGAGGTGGGCGCTGTTGGGGGTGGCTCCATTCCTGGGGTGCCCCAAAATCTCTAGAGTGCTGAGGCTCAGGGGCTGCCTTTGGCTCCATCTCCTGGTCTCTGCTGTACTCGGGAGCAGGAAAGACCGGGAACTAGTCGCAGCTGAGGGAGAATGTCACCCTGCCCAGTGTCCCCTTCCCCACCAACACACGTGTCTCTCCCCCCTCCCTGAATTCAGGTCCGTCTCTCCCTGGCCCTGCTGAGATACCAGGGAGATTGTACCCACCTCCAGCCTCCCCCAGCTGGGCACCCGTTGCATGAAGAGACCCACGTCCCACCACCCCGGCCACGCAGGGTGTCCCTGTGGTACCCCCTGCGATGCCATCGGGCCTTGGTGGTGACAGAGGGGGCTGCAGCCCACAATAAACTCATTTTCCTCTCCACTTCTGGCTGCTCCAGCCTTCATGGTGGGTCTGGAGCTGGAGCTGGCTGCGGGTGGTGGCCCCTTGTCCCCGGCCCCTGCTCTGAGCATCCCCAGATGGATCCAGGTCCATCCCAGCCCACGACTGAGGATTAACCCAGCACATCCTCCTCCTCCTCCCGCACTTGGCTCAAGGGCCACTAGATGGTGGTAAGGACCTGCTGACTGCAGCGTTCCAGGTGAGGGTGCCCAAACCCCCTGGGCTGCACCGGAGCAGCCCCCCCAGCCCTCGGCCGGGGCACCGGCTGCTGGAGCAGGAGCCTCGCCTGAGGGTGAGCTCAGGTAGGGCCTGAAGGGCTGTTTCTGAGCACAGCTGTGCAGATGTTTGAAGCTGGGCACAGCCGGGGGGACCCCAGGGGACCCGGGAGACCTGCAGGGGGCGGTGGGGATGCAGCTGAACCTGTCCCAGCACCTCCCTGACCGGCAAATCTTTGGTGTGGAGGATGGTTTGGGAAGCTCAAAGCTTGGCTCAAATCCCTCGGGTGTCCCTGAGCTGCTCTTCCAGCCCCAGCTCTGCACTGTGTGCTCACCCCGAGAGGGGGACACTCCCTCTGCTCTGCCCCTCTCCCCCCCTTGCCACCAGTTCCCCACCCGTGAGCATCCCACAAGGACCAGTTCACTTCTGCAGGGCCCAGTATCCATCTCTCCAGCATCATCCCTGGGAGCCCTTTGGGATCCTGGCAGGAAGGAACTGCTGCTCTGGCCCAGGAGGATGCTCTGGTGCAAAAGGGACTTGGTTGCAGCTGCCCCAGCCCTACATGTAGGAAATGGCTTGGGAGGGGGGAAGGTTTACACCCCCTTACTGCTCCCAGTGCTCAAGCATCAGGAGGCCTGATCCTGCCCTAGATCCACCAGTTTGTTTGGGGTGCCTGGGCTCTACTGGAGGGAGGGGATGGGGAGATGGGGGTAGGAGGCTTTGGCCAAGCAGGGGCTGCTCCAGCCCCTGAGGGGAGCAGGAGCCCCCCCCCCCCAGCACAGGGCACAGTGTGGGGAGGGGAAGCACCACGGGGTTGTTGGGTTTTTTGTGCAGCCTTTGAGATCCAGCCCGGGGGGGAGGTCAGGATGTGCTGTCTGGAGAGCCTGGCCTCCTTCCAAGACTGTTTTCCCGGCAGGAGGAGGGGAGGAGAGAGACGTGCCAGGCTGTGAGGGCACAGGGATGGGGGGTGCTGAGCCACCCTGGCGGGGTCTAGGGTGGGGGGAAGGTTACCTGGAGGGGCTCTGCGTGCCCACCGTGTCCCCAGCCCCAGAGAGGTGACAGCTCCGTGCCCAGAGCTGAGTCACCAGCTGCTGTGACCCCCAGCACAGCAGTTGCCTGCAGCCCCAGGTGTGGCAGAGGGGACTGTCACCTCCTCCTCCCTCAGGGGACCGTTGTCCCCGAGCTCTGCAGCAAAGCAGCCCTACAGGGTGCCCCCTCCCCAGGCGGGACACCCCACCCCTGGGGCTCCCCTTGAGTCCTCCACCTCACCACGACCTGCCTCTGAGTCACTGCTTCTCCCAGCAGCTTTGGAAAGCTGATCAAGGCCACTAGGAACACTGCGTGTCTGGCTCTGGGGGGCTCCAGCAGCACGAGGAGGAGGGACAGGGATCCCGGGGTGCAGCCCTCGCTCCAGCAGCCCCACCAGCTGCCCTTTCCAAATCATCCACTTTCAGAGAGAAGCTCTGGAGCTGCCTGGGGGGGGGGTCAGGAGAAGGATAAGGGCAGGGCCAGGGTCGTGGTGGAAAACTCTGCTGGATGCGGCCCCAGCCCCACGGGATGCCAAGCCAAGCCGAGGCCACGCGTGGGAGCAGGAAGGGGCGGGTGGGCGCAGGAGCGGGTCGGTGGGCACAGCTGGCCTCACAGCTGCGCCATTTGGAGCCGCACGCTCATGAATAGACATGAATATTCATGAGGGGGGGCAGCCAATGGCAGCGGCGCTCGGGCGCGCCGGCAGCTGCCGGGCTTCGCGCTGAACTTCTCCTGACATTTCGGATGCGCCTCGGAAGGTTTCCAACCCTCCCGCCCCCTCCCCGCTGTGTCCCGGTCCCCTCGGGGGAAGGGGCGAGACGCCCCCTCCCCACAACCGGGTCCAGCACCACAAACTCACTTTGGGGCGAAGGGGGGAGCCCTCAGCCCTGCCTGGCTCCTGCAGCCCCCCCCCCGAGATCTCGGCGTCCCCCGGGACAGGGTCAGCCCCGATGGTTTCACAGCTCCCCCGGCCAGCGGGGAGAGGTGCAATAACCCCTTTTCCCCCCCCCCTAAACCACCTCCCTGCGAGGAGCCGGGCTGGGCTCGGCTCCCCCCACCCACGCAGGGAGGACAGACACTGCCAGCAGCCAGCCAGGCTCTTCCACTTCGTTTTTATTTCAAGTCAGAGCACGTCGGCTCTGCCTTCACCAGTGCTGGGGGTGGGAGGAAAAAAAAAGTGCAGGAGAGCACAGGGAGAGGCAGCAGGAGCAGCCAGAGCCCGAGGGACACCGGACACCGACCCCAGGGCAGCTTCGTGCTCCTTATTTTCTGAGCTGGGAGGTTTCCCCTCCCCTGTTCCCCCACCCTGTGCAAGGCCCTTGGTGTGTGAGGAAGGGGCTTTGCTCTCCTGCAGGAGCCCGTCTGCGAGGGGCACCCCCTGGAAAAAAACAGGGGAGACAAACTGCCCACCTCCCTCTGCCTCCTCCCTGGCTCATCCCCAAGGGGAAGCTCATCTCCATCCATCCCAGCTGCAGGAAACCTGTGCCAAGCACCCCCAGGTGTGGATAGAGGATCTGTGCCCCACGAGGGAGCTCCACGCAGCTGAGACCACCCCCCCAAGGAGCTGCTCAGTGTGGATATTACCAGGGAGATGCAGCCTCCCTTTCCTGCGGGGGAGCACTGGGGACTCAAGAGAGCTGCTGGGCAGCAGCCAGTCCCTGCCCCTCCGGGGAAAACCTTCCTCCTGGTGCTGGATGTGAGCCAGTGAATCCCACCCTGCCCCGGGCAGGGGACGTGCCAAGAACATGGAGCCTCCCTGGCACCACAACCTACCTGAGCCCTGTCCCTGCTCCAGCCAGAGAGCAAAGGCCACGGAATGACACCCACAGGTTTCACTAAACCACTAGGATCCCTCCTCCAAAGAGAAGAGCGACATGAACGCGCTGCCTGGGACACGAGGACAGTCAAGAGTCAGCAGGGAGGGAGGACGTGAGCCCTGGATACCGCAGAGCCCGAGGCAAAGACGCGTTCCCAAGGCAGCCTGGACATCCCCCCGCCTTGGGAGCTGTCCCTCTTCCAGCGAGGGCTGCGGGTCCTGGAGGGGGCAGGCAAGGTCTCTAGAGCCGTTCACTGCAGCTCACGGCGTCGGGCCGAGGGCTCTGCCGGCTCCTCCAGACTGTCCGAGGGGGCGTCGTCCATCCCGAAGTCACTCCAGTCTGGGCAGGTCTCCAGGCAGCTCCGACCCTGCGGGCTTCCCAGGCCGGCACAGCTGGAAAGAGAGAAACGGTCAGAGCAGGGAAGGGATCCAGGGAAGGTGCCTCCACGTGTCTCCACCTCAGCTGCTGCCTCCTGGGAAGCTGCTCCCCCTGCATAGCCCCCCCAAACAGCCCTGGGCTCCCAGCCAGCTCAGCCATGAAGCAGCCACTCTCACCCTTGCATGCAAACCTGGAGCAGGAGAGGGGGGGACCTGCCAGCAGGCAGAGGCAGGGGGTGCTGGCAGCTTGGGGACACAGGGAGCTGCACTGCCTGGGTACCTACCCATGAGCCTGGGCTGCTGTGCTCCCTCAAACCCCCTCCTTAAACCAGAAGGGCTCTATTTAAAAACAGGTCTCTCGCTGGGGTCCAGACACCTCTTTCTTCCTGCTATTTGAAAACCAAGATGAAGAAACACGGGGGCTGGGGGGGGGAGGGAGGGTGTGGAAGGCCAGGCACGACCTCCTGCTTGGCAGGTAATAGCTCCTGTGAGGGGCGGGGGGGGGGCAGAGGACCAGCCAGGGACACCCCCCCACCTGCTGCAGGGCTCAAAACATGCAGGTTCTTGTTCAGCTTCTTGCAGGGAGCTGCAGTGGTGGCAGGAGGAGGGTGTCTCCTCTCCCACTGGCTCTGCTGTCTCCCCCCCATGGGCAGGAAATGGGCTGCAGGGGGGCAGCCCCCCACCCTGGGAGATACCCAGTGAATCCCCCCAGCAACTCAGCAAGGACTAGGATGGGCAGGAGGAACTGCAGACCCTGCTCACACTGCCAGGCACACAGAAAGCCTGAGCTTTGGAAGACTCCAGAGGCTCCTCATTCCCCAGAGATTTAGGAAAGCAACCAAAGACCTTTGTAAACCACAGCTTAAGCTCTTCTGAAGGGACTCTGGCTCTTTTCTGCTAAGCCTTGGCCAGAACAGGTCACCCTCCCAGAGGACAGTACTGCTGGTGACAGCCTGTGACATCCAGCTGCTCCCCCAGGAATCCTGCCCACTCGGTGTGCAGGGCTGGGGAACAACTTCATTCTCTCAAATGACTGTAAGCAGGATGGGACAGAAAGCTCAAAACCATTCTGGGGTCTCTAAGAAGCCTGGCAGCTCCTCCAGTGTCACAGCAGAGGCTGTTTCCAGCTCCTGGAAGTCCCTTGCACAGGCACCAAACCATTTCAAACCAAGCCCCAGAGCCACAAGCACTTGACAAGGGGAGGTGCAGGCAGCGAGTCACCCGGCTGGCTCGGAGCCCTGCCGGCACCCAGGCCAGCTCCAGCCGGCAGGGAGCAGCTCCAGGCACGGCAAAGAGCTGGGATTGCTCCTCCCAGGCCCGTCCCTCCCTCCCTGCCTGCCCAGTTACCTGCCGAGCGGGTCCCCTCCCGGCTCCTCCTCCCGCCCCCAGCCGCAGTTGGACATGGCGTAGTGCAGGATGGCGCCGGTCACCGTCTGCGGGCCCTGGCCCTGCACACACGCCTCTATCTCGGGCACGGAGAGCTGGCTCTGCAGGAAAAGGTGCAGCCGGCTGTCGGAGAGGAGCACCACGTTCTGCACCACCCTGCGCACACAGAGAGGGGAGGCTGAGCCGGGTGGGGAAGCCAGAACACGCCGAGTTGGACCCCGCAGCACCGCGGGGAGCAGCAGCAGCTCTGCTGCCACCCCTGCCCGGCCAGCGCGTCCCTCTCCCTCCATCCAGCCCTTCCAAACGCTACACTCACTTCTCCAGGAACTGCTGCAGCCCCTGCCTCCTCTTCTCGATGAACTCATCTGTGCTGCCCACGAAGAAGGTGGATTTCCCGGGCAGCTCTGGGACAGGCCTGCAGGGCAGAGGCAGCAAGTGAGCGGGCAGGTCACCCCAGGGACACGGGGACAAGGTGGCAGCAGGTATCCCCTGTTTATGTCTGGAGTTTCTACCCACATCTTTCAGAGAACAGCGGGGGACAGTGCCTGGCTGTGGGAGGGGACAGCAGGGAGCAGGAGGGACACTCACACCAAGCCAGCATTCTTCTGGAGCTGCCTCCTCAGCCACACGAACTCACGGTACCGGCGCCGCACGCATGAGGTCTTGGCAGTGAAGGCCTTGCTGTTGGTCTGGAAAGAAAAACCCACCATGGAAATCATCCCCGTCCTCGAGGGGCAGCAGGGCAGGATGTCACCTGCACAGTCCCCCGAGCTCAGCTGCTAAGGGATCCCCTCAAGACAACGGGGCTTTTTGGGGCTCGGAGCGCCTGGAAGAGCCCAGCAGGCTCCAGGGGAGAAGTTGGGTCTCAGACCCCCACAGAGACAGTGCAGAGGGCTGGGGGGGCTGCTGAGGGCCCCCCCTGGGTGGTTTCCTCCATCCCCACCCAGACATGGCCCCGTGTACAGCACCAGTGAGCCCCTGAGCTCCCTCCCCCTGAACTCACGTGCAGGAAGATTTTATAATCCACATAGGAATTCCAGGAGCCCTCGTTCTGCACCCGCGGGTCCTGCACGCGCACGGTGGTCAGCTCCTGTGGGAAAACCCTCCCTCAGCCAGGGGGGCACTGCCCCAGGGTCACCCCCTCCCCGACAGGGCTCCGAGGGGACAGGAGCCATGACCCCAGCCATCCCACCCCAGGGGCAGCACCAGCCTCTCCTGTCCCTGTCACCAACCCTACCCCTCAGCCCCTGCCCAGCACCCTCAGCCAAGACCACCCAGCCCAGGGCTGCCAAACCCCAGCTGGGAATGGACAGGAACAGCCTTGGAAAGGGTCTTACTTCCTCTTGGGTCTCCAACATCCTAGAGCCAGAGCCCAGCAGGAAACATCTGTGCAGAGAAGAAAGGATTTGGTCAGACAAGGTCAGGGTCTCCCTTGGAGCTGCACCCCCCCAGGCACCTCTTCAGCCCCCACATCTGCACTGGGCTGCCCTCTCTGATCCTCCCCTCTCAGTGGCCACAAAAGAAAGAGGATGGATCCAAACCCAGGAGCCCACAGGGAGGGAACATCCAGCATTCGTGTCCCAGGTGCTCCTGAGGCAACGCGGCCGTTGGGCTCTCGCTGAGGTGGCAGGAGAGCACACCCTGCAGAGCCTGCAGCCCCTCCTTCCTCCACGGCTCCTCTTCAGGTCATCCCTGCTCACAGGGAGCTGCTGGGATCCTGGAGCAGCCCTTGGACACCCCTGGGTCCCAGGCAGAGGTGAGCAGGGCTCCCTGCTCAGGTGGGATGGGGCAGCCAGCTGAGCTGAAACTCATCCCACCACCCCCTCCCCAGTCAGCTTTTCTATCTGCATTGTGACCACCCTTCCCTGCTCATCTCCCTTTCCCCTTCTCCCAGCAGGAGCTGAGAGCACTGGGGAAGCCCTCGGGGGGCTGCTCAGTTCCCCCATGCCCCCCAGCTTTCCTCCACACCCTCTCCCATCCCACCAGCCACATCCAGCTCCTGCTGGACCGTGTCAGCTCCTCTGCTGCACGTGCTCCTGCAGTCTTTCCTGTTGTGCAACACCACCAGGAATGCAGTGCCAGGGCTTGGGGGGGGGAAGGGGACAACTAGATAACCCCCCCCACACCAAACACACGCAGCATCCAGGCACTGAAACCCCTCTGAGACAGAGTGTCCCCCCACACACCCAGCCACACGGTGCAGACACAGACCAGGAACACTCGTCAGGGGGAGCTGGAAGACCAAGTGTGTCCCGTGTCCTGGATTCACCTCCCGTTTCCAAGAGGCTTTTTGGAGCCCCTGGGATGAAGCAGCAGCAGCACAGGACTTGGCCCAGCCCTGCCCAGGCTCCTGAGGGACACGGCTGCCTGATCCCAGAGGCAGAGCCACCCTCCACCTGTTCCCCATTCCTGGACTCTTGCCTTTTAGGCCACCAGAGCTGCCAAGTGTCAGGCAGGGCTGGAAACCCAGCCTTTATTTATCCGCTCAGATGAGAAGCAAAGATCCCTCTGAAGAGGGAGCTAATTTTAGCTGGGACAAGGGGAGGGGCCACAAACCAGGCTTAAAAAAAAAAAAAAAAACAAGAAAGAAAATAATCCAGCTCCACCGGTTTGTGGGGATTTTCTGCCAAACTTCAGCCATCCCAGTCCAGCCAGAGAGCACAGAAATTGTTAGGAAGGACAGTTTTGGGGCAGCCAGGCCCCTGCTGCAAGAGGTTTCTGAGCAACTGAAGCCTCCCTGGAGCTGGGTCAGGCTGCTGCTGTTTCTAATTTCAGCTTTCAAGGGGAGGGACGAGGGGAACCTACCCAAAAAATTAACATAAAATGCCACCCCCGTGCCTCAGAGCACATGATCCTTCCCCTGGGGACAGAGGGGAGCAAAGGAGCCAAATGTGACATGAGTCACTTTGCTCAGTTCGTGGGGGAACTGGGATCCTCCCCCGTGCTGGGGGCTCCCAGCCAGAACCAGTTCAGCAGTAGAACTTGACCACGATCTTCCCCAGCCTCCCCAGGGAATTCTGCAGCCCTCCTGCTGCTTTTAAAGCTCCTCACTCTGCCTAACAGCCCTGTCTGGATTAAAAATGCAGGAGGGAGAAAAAGAGAGACTCAGAAATTGCCTAATAGAACAGCAGAGGGTTGCCAGGAAGAGGAATTTGATTTCCCAGCTACTGAAAGGCTGCTCTGAAAAGCAGAGAGACCTGGGAGAGGGTGGAAATGGCTCTTCACACTCCTGGAGCTGAAGGACAAGCTGTGGGGAAAAACCAAGAGCCTGAGCACTCCCACCCCTCACCTGGAGCTTCATCCCGAGTTGTATCAAGAAACACATAATCTTATTTACTCTTTATTTGGAGTTAATTGATCTTAACGTGATAAATCAACTTAAACCCAAGGGAGAAGGCAGCTCTGAGTCAGCTTTAAACAGTTACACCAAATCCTCTTTCAGGGCTTTTCTTAAAGCCTCAGTTTAAGGGGCCCTGGGATACGTGGTTTGGGTTTGGTTTAATCTTCTCCCCATTTGCATGTAAGTGTTTCCAGGGCTCGAGCTTCCAACGACTCCCAGCTGGGAGGAGGTGAGAGGTGGAGGCTGGACAGGAACGCCCCAGATCCCTGTTCCCAGAGCCTCCAGACTTTCACCTGCCCAGGAATCGGGAGGTTGAAGGAGCCACAGACAGGTCGGAATTCCAGGGCTGCCTCCCCCAGCCCTGTGCTCCCTCTGCTGCCAGTGAAAGTGTCGGGTTTTATCTCCCCCTCGCGATCTTCTGCCTTCCTCCTGACCCTGACACAGCCCAGCAGAGGTGCCCACCCCTCTGTGACAGCGCGACCTGCATCAAACACTCCTTCCTACCAGCACACACCAGTTTAGCCCAGCTCGCAGCTCCCTTCCTCAGCTCCATTCCCTACTCTGCTCCAGGCTGGCCGAGGCTCCGTGTCCATCCCTAAGAACCCAGCTCTGCTCTGGGCACCTTCCCTGCCTTTTGAGGAAAAAACCTCGGGAGAGCTCTACGGAAAAGAAGAAAAAAAGGGAACAGGCCCCGTTTCCTTCTGGTTTTGCTTGTCACGCCGGGGCAGAACTGCCCGCAACCGACGGCGGGAGGGTTTCCTGAAGGTGTTTTCCCCTCGGGGGAAGGGACGGGCCCCCCCCCCCAACAAAGCAGGACCCCCCGGTCCCCGCGGGGATGTCCCCGCCGGCCCGAGGCCACAGCGGCCGCTTCCCCGCGCTCGTGTCAACCTGCTCCGGCCCAGCCCGGCTCCAGGGCCCCGGGAGCACGGGCCGGAGCGGAACCGGGGGCCGGGAGGGGCCGTGACGGGGGGGGGGAAGGCCCAGCCCCGGTGATCCAGGCCCGGCCCCGGTGATCCAGGCCCGGTGATCCAGGCCCAGCCCCGCCGCCGCCCCGAGGAGCCCCCCCCCGGGCCTGGGGGCCGCCCCAGGAGCCCCCCCAGGGCCTCGCACCGAGCCCCCCCCCCCCGCCGGGCCCCCTCACCTCCTCTCGCAGGCCGCGGCCCCTTTAAGCGGCGCGGCGGCGCGGCGGCCTTATAGGGAGGGCGGCGCTTCCCGTTCCGGCGCGGGGCACGCTGGGAGTTGTAGTCCGCGGCTCCGGCGGCGGCCCAGGCCTGGGCCCTTCAGCCCAGGGAGGGACCCCCACGGGGACGGCGTGAGGGGCCCTAAGCGGACACACCGCAGCGGGGCGGGCGAGCGGCGGGGAGGGGTAGAACTACAACTCCCGGTGTCCCCCCGAAGGGAGCGGACTACGGCTCCCGGCGCGCCCGGCACGGGCGGACTACACTTCCCAGCGTGCCCCGCGGCGGAGCGGGTCGCGGCGCAGGCGCGGTGGGCGCGGCGGGCAGCGGGGCTGGCCGGGCTCTTTTGTTCGAGGGAGGCGGTCGGAGCGGCCAGGCCCGCGGCCCCGCACCCGCCCCCGCAGGCCCCGCACCCGCCCCCGCAGGCCCCTGCCCCTCGGCGACCGTTGGCGGGGCTGTGTAAGGTGAGAGGGGGCCGGGGGGGGGGGGCGATGCTGGGGGGAATTGGGGGGGCGGAAGGGGCGTTAGGGTGGGGGGGGTCGTGAGGGGGTTTAGGAGGGGGAGGGGGGTGTTAGTGGAAATAGGGGGGAGGGGTTGGTGGTATTGGGGGTCTGGGGGGGGTTGGCAGGAGAGGGGTGTCCGTGGAGGGTTTGGGGGTGTCAGTGGAAATGGGTGTTGGGGGCGCTGGGAGAAGAGGGGGGGGGGGGTCTGGGGGTGCTGGCAGCGTTTCCCTCCTCCCCCCCCAACCCCCCCTCCCCAAAATGGGGAAAGCCGTAGAGCAAGGGAAGGGCTGGGCTGGGGACAAAGCGGGGCCCGGGTGGTCCTTGGGGGAGAGGAAGAGCTGAGGGAGGGGCTGGGGGGTGGTTCGGGGGGGTCTGTGGGGAGAGGAGGGGGCTGGTGCGGGCGGGGGTCTGGGGGGGCTGTGTCCTGTGGGAGGGGGAGAGGCTGGAGCAGGGACCCTCTGGGGTCGCGGGGGGGGACGAGGTGGGGGTTTGGGTGGGACAGCGAGTTAAAACCTGGGGTGAGGAGAAGGGGATGGGGGGGGATGTTTGTTCTCTGGGAAAGCTTCAGGGAAAGGGGGAGGAGGGGGATTGTGGCTCCGGCGGCTCGGAGAGCGGGGAGGGGACAAGTGTCAGTTTTTGGCGGGGAGAATGAGCGGGAAGCGGCTCCAGAGGCTGCGGGAGGGCTGGGAGTGGGATGTGCCGGGGGAGGAAAAGGGGGGGGGGGGAGATGGAGCAGGAGCTGTGTTGGGTCCTGCTCGGCGTGGGGTGGGGGGCGGCTCCCTGGCAGGGTGGGCTTCCTCCGGCTCCTTTGGGGAGGAGGAGGTTTGGGAGCTGAGGGAGCCTGATCCACGGTTGGAAATGGGGGTTGTGAAGCGTTTGTGGGAAGAGCGGGACGTGTGACAAGGGAAAGGGGAGGGAGCCAAAGTGGGATTTGTGTCTCTGGAGGAGGAAAAGGTGAAGCTTTGCCAAGGAGAGGTGGTGGGTGCAGGGCTGGCTGGGCAGCGGGGCCTGGCTCAGGGCTGTGCTGTGAAGCTGTCCTGCTCCCCTGTGGGGTGGAGGGGATAGAGGGGCTGGAAAGTGGCTGGAATTTGGGTGTGGAATGTTGGGAGCTGAGTGTGAGGATCCCAGAGCTGGGGCAGTGCTCGTTGGCTTGGAGGAGGGGGGGGGGTCAGTTTGGAAGCGACGAGTACGTGTCTGTGTGTGTGTCCACCCTCTAAAACAGATCAAAGGATTTAAAAAAAAAAAAGGGCTTTCTGGCTGAGTAATGACAGGCTCTACCTTTGAAAGATTGTCTTAACTTCAAAAAAAAAATAATAATAATAAATAGAATCCCTTGCACGTTTGGGGAGAGGAAGGTGTTTGCAGTGGAGGTGTCTGGAGTCGATGGTTTGCAACCCAGACGTGGTTTCCTATTAGTGCTTAGTGAAAATGATGAGGAACAGATGTGGCTGCTCAAAAACCCCCCTGCCCAGGGCTGGCACAACCCAAAAAAGAACCAGGTGAAACACCAGGGGAGCAGGGGGTGCTGGGGGAAGCCCTCCCCAGTGCAGTCCCTCAGGGTGGTGGGTGGCAGGGAAGGGGCTGCAGGACCTGGGGCTGCTTGTGGGGAGGGAGGTGGTGGCAGTTTGGAGGCACTGAGATGTCAGGAATCCTGCAGCACTTGGGGAAATGTTTTTTCATCTTGATACAAAAGGAAGAAGAAGAAGAACATAAATCCCTGCTCTGGCTCCACGGGTGTTTATCTCCTCTCAAGAGTTCAGGAGTTGTGGCCACCCTCACATAACAACATTCCTGGCCACGTGATGGGATTTCTTACTTCAGGTTCTGTTTTTTCCCCTGTGACATTCCTACTATTACTGCATGTGTGTCTCTCTCTTCAATCCAGAGGTGCCTTCCCTCACGGATTGCAAATTTAACTGGAAATGATGTGGCTGAGCTTGAAGGTTGTGGCTTTTCTTTAGCTTGGTTTCTGTTCAAAGGTTTGAGCTTTCACTCCAACTTTCCAGAAATGTTTTCTGCTGTTTTCAGGTTCTGGAGAAGTGAAAGACTTAACATGTTTCTTCCCACTTCAAAGGAAAGATGCCTGCTGCTTTTCCCTGGCACGTGTGGAATAAACTTGGCGTGCTCAGGAGTCTTTAAAGAGATGAGTGATCCCAGCCAAGTTTGAGAGAGGCAGGAGGAGGAAACGTTTCAAGTTTAGAACTCATTAAAGTGGTGCTGACCTGTTAATCCTTTAGGATGCAGCTAATGGAACCGGTCTGTTCTTAGATTAAACCTCTGGGTCCTCCACATTTTGCTTCTTTAAACTGCTCCTGATCAGCAGGAGGGTTTTAAAATCTGCTTGAAGAAAAGTGTCCCAGCCAGGGGTTGAGTGTCTTGGTGTGGTGGTGGTTTCACTGCCTGGATGCAGATCTCCAGGAGATCTGATGATCCTGGCATCACCTTCCCTGGGATTTGCTGCCATGATGTGCTGTCAACTCCAGCTCTTGCTCCTCCTGCCCCAAGAACACAGGGTTTCGTCCACACCTTCGTGCTGGGCTTTTTCTTTTTGGCCTTTTATTGAAGTTTGAATCCTTTTTCCAGTCCCTTAGGTGTGTCCTGGATCCTTTCCCTCTTAGCTGCAGACCAAGAAGTTGCTCTTTCGGTCTCTCCCTGTTCTGCTTCCTCTTCACCAGGATTTCAGCTTTCCCTGGAGCTTTAATTACACAGCAGCAAATGAAAATTGAAGCACTTGGTTTAGGCCCACCCTGACTTTGTCTTGAAGTCTTTTTTTTTTTTTTTTTTTGTATAAACCAGCTTGCTTTTTTTTTTTTTCACTTAATATGTGAATAACCATAGAAAATCAAAGCTGACTTTTAGAAAACCCACCACTGAGGAGATGTCTCTCAGGCAGGAGACCTCTGGCCCCAAATTCTACAGGCTCATGTCAATGTGAGTTGGTTGTTTTCCCCAAAGAAATGCCCAGGTAAGATGAAATGTCTCCATCCTGCACAGAGGAGCTCGGTGGGAGTGGAATGTGTTGATGTGGAAGCTCTGGAGCAGAGCAGGGGGCAGGTCCTCCCTGTGCTGCCTTTCTGAGGAGGTGGGAATGGTTCAACCTCTTCCTCTGGAGAGCAGGGACCAGCCAGTGCTTTGGGTGGCTGTGGTTTGGTTCTAATCACTCCAGTTGGAGGGTTTGAATGTTCCTGGTTGCAGGAGGCTTGAAGGCTTTGACGTGCAGTGGAGGAAGGGGGTGTGGGGAGCAGCTCAGATCTGCTTTGCAGATAAATCCAGTCTCTGAGTTCCTACCCCCCCTGGGGGGAATAAAGTCCCTTTCTCCCACTCTGCTGGTTTTGTGACTGCAGTGCAGAGGCCTGTGCAGCAGCTTCTCCCTCTGCTGCTGGCTCCAGCACTGAGATCTGCACCGTGTCTTGCAGCAGATGCTGCAAACTCTGGCTTGACCTTATCCACCAGGAGCACCTTCCTGGCTGGCAGGTTCCAGAAGGAAAAAACAGGCAGGGATGAAGGCCCAGGGATGCCAGGACAGACATCTTGAGAGGCCACAGGGGCAGAGCTGGTCTGTGTCAGGGGGTGATTCTGGTGTCAAGGCTTCCAGTGCTTCCAGCAGAAACAGGGACACAGGCTCTGGGGAGGCTGCTGTGGGCTCTGCACTTCCAGCATGGCCACTCCAGCCCTTGGCACTGGTCTCTTTGTCCCTCCCCTTGGCAAGATCTTTCTCCAAGTGCTCCTTGTATTTGAGTCTCCTCTGCCCAGTGCTCACCACAATAAAGTGATGGTTCCTCAGCCTTGCACTGCTCCATCTCCTCTCTCCATGGCCCTTTCCACACCCACCTGTCCCACACTCCAGTTTCAGCAGCTCCTCTGGGCTCCATCCCCAGACCCTTTGATCCCATTGCCCTTGAGGAAGCAGCTCAAGTGACCTGGTGACCCAGCTGAGCATCCCCTGGTGCCTTCAGAACAAGTCCAGCTCTGAGCAGTAACCACAGCTCTTGCAACTCGGATC
Source organism: Apus apus (assembly GCF_020740795.1). Taxonomy (NCBI): domain Eukaryota; kingdom Metazoa; phylum Chordata; class Aves; order Apodiformes; family Apodidae; genus Apus; species Apus apus. Next base: position 1,960,411 of record NC_067306.1, on the reverse strand, counting down.
CTTTTGGCTGAACAGAAGGTCCTGCTGGGAGAGGGGAAGCCCCAGATCTCACCCCTCCAGGCTGCTTGTGGGAGCTGCCACAGGACCTTCTTGGGAATCTCCTCTTTCATGGCCTGCTCAGCTCTGCCCACCCCCTCCAGTGGCCACGAGGTGATGGAGGAGGAGGATGGAGGGGAGGAAGGAACTGCCTGAAGAATTCCAGAGTGAAACACGATCTCTGAGCTTCCTGCTGCCGGGTTGGTTCCTGCTGGGGGCTGAGGCTGAGTTGTTGTGTCTCCCCCCAGCCCAGGCAGTGCCAGGCAGCCTGGCCACCCTCCTCCCCCCCAGCCCTCAGGTCACCCCCAGCCTCTTGCTGTGGGTTTTGCCTCCTCTGGCCTCTGACTAAAGGTGCTGTCAGGGGGTTCCAGCCCAGGAGTTGAGGAGGGAGAAGCCTCTCTGAGGTGTGCTCTTGTAGGGCTCCGTGTCACTGGGCTCTTGCCAGGTGGTTGGGGGTTTTTTTCCACCCCCCCTTTCCCGTTGAATAGGGCAATAAAACCTCATCCTCGGGGGGCTGAGTGTCTTTCTGGCATTGAGTAAAGGATCCATGGGGGAAGCATGGTGTATCTGTGGGAATGTCCCTGCCACCACCCCAGCTGCTGGTCTGTACAGGGCAGGGAGCTTCTCCCTTCTTTCAGCCCTCAGAGCAGGTTGGTTTCTCACCTCTGGAGCTCTGCAAACGCAGCAGGAGCAGCAGCAGAACAAGCTCTTCCCTCGTCCCTCTCTGCTCTGCAGCCCATTTGGGTGCCAACCCCTCTTCTGAGACCACCATTAAGGGAAAGGCAGGGGAGATTCCTAGTGCTAAACACAAGGAGAAGAGGGGAAAAAGCTTGTCCTGAGCTCTGGGACCCCCTGACTTGTCCAGTGGCTACCACACACCCCGAGGTGACAGCAGCCACTTTGGCCTGGCTCTGGTTCCTGAACAGCCCCAGGATGTGAAGGAAAGATGTCTCACTGCCCTGTCTGTGGGATAGGGGTGGTCTAGGGTGTCCTGGCTCATCTGTGCTCCCTCCCCTCCTCTCTGCTGGGCTGAGCTTGGTCTTTGGAGCTTTGTGAGGGGTCGTTTTAAGCCCCCTCCCTTGAAGGATGCTCTAAGGGCAGCTGCTCAGCTCAGCAGCATCTCGTGTGTGGTGGAGCTCACCCAGCTGTACCCCAAGAGCTGAGGCATCTCCTTCAGCCAGTGCAGATCCACAGGGATTTTGTTGTGCCATCCAAACCAGCCCAAAGAGGCAGAGAGTTTCACCAGCTGCAGTTTGTTCTAGAAGATTCAAGCTAACTTGAGTGGCGAAACAAAGAGTTTCTGGGCAGGTAGTGTTTGACCTGCTCACCAGTTGTTTTGCTTGGCAGAAAATACTGGAATAAGAAGCCATGAAAGCTCCTTGGGCAGCTGTTGAGCAGGGAGGGGTGTGGGGAGGCTGAGCTGCAGGTTGGTTTCAGGCAGTGTTGGTCCTGTTGCCAGCAGCTCTCAGTGATGGTGAAGCTGCTTATCAGCCAAAACAGATGGGGAGACCTGGAACCTCCTGACTCTTTGGCCCATCTAAATCAGGGTAACTGGCTCAGCAGGGATTTCTTTGGAGCAGGGGCTGGCACTGAGGGCAGGGAGCTGGAGGGCTCTTTCTTCTTGAAGCTAAGGAAAAATCCCCACGGGAGCAGGTGCCTTGTTCCTCTACCCCTTCCTCCCGTGGCTCAGGATCTTCTCTGCAGGGCTGGGACCTCCTGGCCTGACTGGTACCAGCTGGGAATTGGCCACAGAGCATTTCCAAGGAGCTGAGGGTGTTTTTAGGAGAACCACGACCCCCCCCCCCCCCCCCAACAGGGCTGGGGTGCACAGCCACCCCTGGCAGCAGCAGGGAGGTTCTCTGCCCAGCTGTGGTGCTTCTGCTGGTCCCAGCAGGGGAGTGGGGCCTCCCTGTGTTTTTTGGCTCTGGGAGGTGTTTTGTTCCAGCCTGGGGGAACCTGGCAGGGCTGTTCCTCCTCAAGCTGTTCCCTCCTGTGCCAGTGGGAAGCAGGGAGCTGTGCCCAGGGCCACCCTGTCCCTGGCATTAATGGGGGTAGCCTTGGGCCATGGCTGGGCTTGGTGGCACTTCTGCCACTTCCCAGTAAGTCCTGGATGCACAGGCAGGAATTTTTCACTGACTAAACATCTCCAGAAGGTAAAAGGGGGAAGAAACACATCCTGGGTTGGTGAGTTGGAGAAATATCCCAGAGTGCATATCCATGATCCAGCAAAGAAATGGATGTGAGGATCTTGGTATCAGGGGCTGTGACTAGAATTAAGTGTATTAACTGTTTATTAATTGGTAGTTAATATCAGTGGTGCTGTGTCCCTGCTCTGCAGCACAGCAGGGTCCAGCTGAGCTGAGGGGCAGGTCAGGGAGGGGAGGAAAGGGGAGAGAACAGTTAAGGGGGGACGTGGCAGAGGAAGGACAAGGTGTGGAGCAGCTGATGCTGCTTCATTTCAGGTGGTTGGTGCTTGGCACGTGGGAGCAGCAAGGTCAAGACGTGGTGTGCTGAGAGCAGGGGCAAAGGAGGGGGTGGAATTGGTGAAACAAGCTGCTGGGGAGACAAAAAAGCCAAAGCTTTGTGTCAGAAAGGCCTCATGTAAATGCAGCAGCTCCTGCTGGAGATCCCTCTTTGCCTGGTCAGCTGGCAGGACCACCCTGGCCCATCTCGTTGTGTGTTCCCCACTTTGTATGTGCCTGTTTTCTTCCCAGGCAGGATTCCTGGGCTCTGCTTTGCCTCTGCTGCCTGGCAAAGGCAAAGCCTGACCTCGACACAAACCTCTGGTTCTCTCTCTCCTCCTTCAGCAGCGTCGCCCGCAAGCTGAAAAACTGGCCAGCACAATGGGAAAAAAACAGAACAAGAAGAAAGTAGAAGAGGTCTTAGAGGAAGAGGAGGAGGAGTATGTGGTGGAGAAGGTGCTGGATCGACGAGTGGTGAAGGGCAAAGTGGAATACCTGCTGAAGTGGAAAGGCTTCTCTGAGTAAGTGCCTCCTCTGCCTTTGGTTCCCAAAGCAGCCAGGCTCAGTCTCCCTGTGCCTGCATTTGTCTGTAAGATGGAGCCACCAGGTCAAGGGCAGCCATCCTGGTCAGAACAGCCATGCCAGGTGCCTCCAGCTCTGAGCAGGGCGAGCAGAGCACAGCCTGGGTGAGGAAATCCCACTTCTGCCTCACAAACAGAGCCCTGGTGGGCATTCCCTCCTTCCCCTCCCCCTTAAACCTGGTGTGAAACGAGCAGCTGGATAAAATAAATGGCATTTCTCTGCTGGGAGGGGAAAATAACTGCCCTGCCCTGTCAGGAGGGTGGCCCAGACTGTGCTCAGTGGTGCCCAGTGACAGGACAAGGGGCAATGGGCACAAACTGGAGCACAGGAGATTTAACCTGAATGTGAGAAGATACTGTGAGGGTGGCAGAGCCCTGGGACAGGCTGCCCAGGGAGGCTGTGGAGGCTCCATCCCTGGAGACATTCCAAACCCACCTGGCCATGTTCCTGTGGGATCTGCTCTAGGGGATCTAGATGATCTCCAGAGGTCCCATCCAACCCCAAACATTCCCTGCTCCCTGCCTGGATCAGGGCAGGGTCCTGTTTGCTGGGTCTGCTGCTTCCATCGGCACCTCCGCGGGACCCGGCGTCCAGGACTTTTCCAGGCAGGGAAAGCTGCCTTCAGCTGCCCGTGTATAAAACTCCAGTGTTGTCTCTTTGCAGTGAAGATAACACCTGGGAGCCAGAGGAGAACCTCGACTGCCCAGACCTCATTGCAGAGTTCCTGCAGTCCCAGAAAACCGCCCATGAGAGCGAGAAGTCCGAGGGCAGCAAACGCAAAGCGGAGTCTGACACGGAGGATAAAGGGGAGGAGAGCAAGCCAAAGAAGAAGAAGGAGGAGGTGAGGCAGGGTGGGGTTTCTGGGCTCACCTCCCTGCTCTTGGCACAGTGTCTAGGAGCTAGAGCAGCCAAGCTTCACGACTTCGTGTTCTCCTTCATGGGGGAAACTATTGCACATGGTTGAAGGGATTTTGAAAAGCTGGAGCTTTTGGAAGGAGACGGGAGCTGTTGTCTGAGCCAGGTTTCTTCATCAGTCCAGAGCCAGCTCTGGCACTAAATTGTAAGGCCAGTTCTTCAACCAAAAGGGTGTAGAGCCCCAGCTTCTCCTGAAGAACCACACAAGGGGTGAAACAGGAGGCAAGGGTTGGGTTCCCCCACTGGAAGAGGGGGAATGAGGTGGAGCAGAGAGTCTTGTGCTCAGGGTGCTTGTAGCTGCTTGGGAAAAGGGACAGTAGAAGGCTCTGCAGCCTGGTTTCCACCCCAGGAGCTGCTGAATCTTGGCCAGCACCAGAGTTTGACCAGCAGGGCCTTGGGGATCAACTCCTCTGTGTTCAGGCTGCTCTGCTGTGCTGCCCTGGGTCCTCAGCCTGGGGGGTTCCCACCTGAGTGACCATCACAGCCCCCCACGGCCTCGGCGGTGATAGTCCAAGCAACTGATCCACAGAGCAGCCCCTGCCATGCCCTGGTGACCAGACACGGGGCTGTGACGTGTCACCCTGCCGTGCCACAAGTGGGAACTTGGCTTTTTGTCTTTTCCCTTTCCAGTCGGAGAAGCCGCGCGGCTTCGCCCGGGGCTTCGAGCCGGAGCGGATCATCGGTGCCACGGACTCCAGCGGGGAGCTGATGTTCCTGATGAAGTGGTGAGTCTGTCTTTGTGTCTGTCACTTCTTCACTTATTCTGTGCCAGAGAGGGAAGGACCTGCTCCCGGGGAGTCCCTGCTACCTGGCATGAAATCTCTTGGCGATGGCGCTGCTGCCTGAGGGGACCCTCTGCGCCGAGGCTAACGTGGATGTGAAACCAGCAGGTAGGGCCCTTGGGATGGTGTGGCTCTTAAGATGTCCCCCCTGCAAGCAGGCACGAGGGCCACCAAGATGGTGAGGGGACTGGAGCATCTGCCCTGTGAAGAAAGGCTGGGAGAGCTGGGGCTGTTCAGCTTAGAGAAAAGGAGCTGAGGGGGGATCTGATCAGTGCTGGTCAGTATCTCCAGGGGGTGTCAGGAGGATGGGCCAGACTCTTCTCAGTGGTGCCCAGTGACAGGACAAGGGGCAGTGGGCACAAACTGGAGCACAGGAGGTTTAACCTGAATGTGAGAAGATACTGTGAGGGTGGCAAAGCCCTGGGACAGGCTGCCCAGGGAGGCTGTGGAGGCTCCATCCCTGGAGACATTCCAAACCTGCCTGGATGTGTCCCTGTGGGATCTGCTCTAGGAGGTCCTGCTCTAGCTGGGGGGTTGAACCAGATGATCTCCAGAGGTCTCTTCCAACCCCCTTGTGAGCCTGGGGAGAGAGAGGGGCAGTGGTGTCATGGCATGACCTGCAGCTTCCAGAGGAGAGCCCTGTCCCCTTCAGCTGCAGTGACCCAGGGCTTGTTGCTGGCACAGCTGGGAGCCAGACCAGCCAGGTGGAGCTGTGGGAGCTGCTGGCTTCTGGCACCATCCCAGGAGTACCCAGAGGGGCTGGGGCCAGGGCTGCACCCTCAGCTTCTCTCCCCCTCCCCAACGAGCCCAGAGCTGAACTCACACCTGGATTTTTCCTGGGCTCACAGGGCTGCTTCTCCCTGCTCCAGAGCCATTGGGAAGGGGTCTCTTGGATCCCTCAAGCAGCTCAGGGACTCCATTTACCTGCTGCTTCTCGATTTTTTTTTTTGTTCTCTGGTCTCCACTTCTTCCCCCTCCCCTCTTGCACCTCCCTGACTTGCTCCTCTGCTCTGGCCTGTAGGAAGAACTCGGACGAGGCCGACCTGGTCCCTGCCAAGGAAGCCAACATCAAGTGCCCACAGGTGGTCATCTCGTTCTATGAGGAGAGGTTGACATGGCATTCCTACCCCTCAGAGGACGATGACAAGAAAGAGGACAAGAACTAAACCCCCCCTGGCACCCACTCTGGCCAGCCTTTGTATAAAAGATCTGAACTGTGGGTTTGAGCAAGAGAACACCAGCTCTGCTGGGTTGGGAGCGTAGAGATGGCTGGAGAAGATGCCCTTTGAAGAGACCAGTATGGTTTCTGTGCCCTGCAGCTGCTCAACTGCTTTTCTGCAGCTTCATGCTGTGTCCAGATTCAAACCAGCCCAGCTCAATTTGTTTGGGGAAGGGGGGGAAAAAAGCAGGGGGATACCAAGGAGGCTGGGAGAGGAATTAGGGTGTTTCAAAGCTCCACTTTGCAGCTTGGGGGCAGGAGGGAGGGGGGGGGGAGAAGGAAACAAAGCCCCTTCCATGAAGGACTATCAGTGGGGAGGGGTGGGCTGGGGAGAGGGAGTGCAGATGGATACTGCTTGTTCTTCAAAGACCATCTCAGCAACCCACAGCCTTCTTCCCAATAGTGTTAACTTTGCATTTTTATGGCGTAGCATGTGTGTAGGTTTCTTTCGTTTTGGTTTGTTTTGGTTTTGTTTTCTTTTGCTATTTACTGGTGTCTTGGTTTTTTGGGGAGGGAGGGGGGGGTGGATGTTGAAATGGGGAGGTGGGGGAGGGGGGAATTGGTCTCTTGTTTAATCGGGGGGGGAGATGAGAGGTCTGGTGACAAATGTTCCAGGTTGTTCCCAGATCTTTTTTAGAACCTGAATTCAGAAAAGGGAAAAAAAAACAACAACTAATAAAATAAAAAGGGGGGGGGGTGAAGTGCCCAGAATTGATGACAGAATTAAGGAGACAGGGACACTGACATGAGCCTGAAACTGTGAATGTTCAAATCTCTGGAGCCCAGATCCTCCAAACCCTGCCAGTGGTTTTTAAGGGGGGGTGGGAGTTGGGGGGGGGGGGGGGGGATGAGGGGGGGGGACTTGTGAAAATGCAAACTCGTGATTCGTATTGTCCTGCAGCAGAACTGCCAGTCCCTGACACAGGCCTTGTGTGTGTGAGGGGGGGGTGGCTGTGGATTTTAACCCTTTTCAAGCCTTTCTACCCTTCTTTCCATTGTACAAGGTGCTATTTCTCAAAATTTGGGGAGGGGGAGGGAAGGGGGGGGGAGGAAGAGAGAGACTTCTGACTACTTGTTGCTTTTTCTCACCTTCATTTATGACTGTCCAGCCAGGCAGCATCAGGAGCCCTTTCCTTGTGGGAGGGAGAGGAAACCAACAGCAGCACAAGGAACAAAAAAAGAAAATAATAAAAAATGAAAAAAAAAAAAAAGAATTAATTCCATATTCTCCCATAACAAACTATTGTTTATAGGAGGCCAGACCTTGGTGCTGGAGCCAGATGAATGACCCCAAATCTTCTGAGTTGTTTTGTTGTGTTGGTTTTGGGTTTTTTTTTGTTTGGGTTTTTTTTTTTTCTTGTCGTTGTTGTTTGTTGTTTTGTTTTTGTTTTGTTTTTTTTTTAATCAGATTTATTACAAATACTGAACTATTTAATGTCTGGAGTCCTGAGCCCCACCAGACTCCTGGCACCTCCTGGTTAGGGTGATATGTATCTAGACTTGCATTGTACAAACCTTTTTTTTTTTAAAAAAAAAAAAAAAAAGAAAAGAAAAAAGAAAAAGAAGAAAAAAGCATGTGTTTAGGTTTCTGTGAAAAACGTTGTTTAAATGTAAAGTATGTGTTTGGATTTTAACTTCATACCAAGCCCTGTCAGGTTTTTGTCTCAATAAAATTTTAGATTTATAATCCTGATTTTTTTATTCTTTTTTTTTTTTTTTTCCCCTTTTCTCTGCCTTGCTCCTTCCTCCAGCTCCTTGATTTGAGGTGTAGAGCAGGTCCCAGAGGGAGGTTCTCCTGCAGTTCTGGTTCCTCCTGAGCCAGGTGGGCTCTGTCACAGTCCCCTGGGGTGGCCGGTGGCTCCGAGCTGGGTGGCAGCAGCAACAGGAGCTTTGGAGCAGCTGACAGCAGGTTCTGGTGTCTTGTTGGTTTCCATCTGGAGAAGAAGAGTCTCCTAGAGGTTAGTGTCTAGAGTGGAGGCTCAACAAGAGGAGTAGCTGTGATCCAGGAGCTCGGCTGAGCCCGCTGCGGGTGTTCCTGGCCAGGATCTGGAGCTGGGGTAAGTGACCTTCAGTTCCCACCTGGACCTTGAGTAGACTTTGTCACTTGGCAGGTGTTGGAAGCTCTGGCAGTGGCTCTTGGTGACTGTTTGGCTGAAGATCATAGAGTGGCTAAAGTTGGAAGGGACCTTAAAGATGATCTAGATCATCCAGTTTAAAGGTGGAGATGGCCTGGCTTTATTCTTGGGGTGGACTTGCTGAAGGCCTCGAGCTCCTGTGCGTGGAATCATAGAGTGGTTCAGGTTGGGAAGGACCTGTAAGATCATCTGGTCCAACCTGCATGGAGAAGAGCAGACCTGTCCAAGGTGATGCTCCATGGACTTGGAGGGATGTTGGAGTGGGCTGAGGTGGTCCTGGGAGGAGAACTGTGGTCCTGGGAGGAGAACTGTGCTCCTGGGAGGAGGACTGTGGTCTTGGGAGGAGGACTGTGGTCCTGGCTCAGAGGTTTCTGGTGTTTGCAGGACACAGGATGGAGCAGGGAGGTTTTGGGAGGTGTTGAGGGCTGAGCAGGGGCTCTGGAGCTGCAAAGCCAGTTGAAATCCAGGTTATTGGCCACAGAACAGCCTGTACCTGGCAGGAGGGTGAAACATCTGCCCTGCCCCAGCAGAAGGAGCAATTAAAGCTCTAATCTCTAGAGATGGAAAGGGTAACGTCCACTTCATTGAACATAGGAGAGGCTGTGGTTCCCTGGGGTGGCTGCAGGGAATGGTGGCAGCAGGGAGCTGGAAGAGTGTTGCTCCATCCTGGGGTGGGTTTGGAGCTGTGCTGAGGACCTGGGGCTCCTGTGTGAGCACCAGCTCCTGGGGTCCCTCCTGGCTCTGGTTTGTGGCACCTCAAGGGAGATGTGATGGTGAGTTGGGCTTCCCTGGGCTCCCTGCTGCCCTGGGCTGCCAGGAGCAGGGCAGGGAAGGGCAGAGGCAGCTCCTGTGTCCTCCCCCCGGGCAGAAAACCAGGGTCTGTCCTGGGCAGGGAGTGCTGAGGGCTGGGGCAGTGGTTGGACAAGGGGTTCAAAGAGCTGCTGAGCAGCTGCTCTGGCTGAGATGAGAAGGAGGAGGCCCTGCTGGTGGCTGAGTGCTTCCTGCTTGGGAAAAAGGAAGAGCTGGGCTTCACCTAAGGAAGGGCTGGCACACAGCCCGGGCAGGCACAGAGGGGCTGGGGGGGGTGAGGAGCTGCTGGAGCTCCTGTCTGCATCCTCCTCCTCCTCCATAACCCACAAAAAGCTGGTGCCCGGCTGCTCCGTGTGGGCTGGGCTGGGCTGGGCTGGGCAGGGAGCCAGAGGGAACGGGGTTTTGTCAGGCTCGTTTTTCAGCTCTGAAGCCCTGCAGGAGGGCTGGGGAACAGGGCTTTGCTGCCTCCCCGCAGGGAGCTGCGGGGGGAGGTGAGGGTTTGCTGGGGTGTTTGTTCAGGGACAAGGATGTGTCTGGTCACAGGAGTGGAGACGTGATGTAGAAGGTCCCAATTCTGCAGGGAAGAGACAGGGAAGGGAGACTGGAGCCTGTGGTGGATCCTCCCCTCCTGCATCCGAGCTCTGTGGGCCCCACTTCCCTTCTCCAGGCAGTGACCCCCCCCCAAAAAAAAGGGCTGTTGCCTCCTCACAGCATCACCAGGGCAGGGGAAAAATCCTTGCAGGGTTGGTTTTCTTGTGAGCTGGTGTTCCCTTCTAAAACAGCCCCTGAAGGAACCTCTGAAATAAATATCCTGCAGCCCAGGAGGAGAGAGGGAAGCACCTCAGAGTGAGTATTTTTGTGCTCTGTGTTCCCCTTGGCTGAGCTGTTGCCATGCGTGGAGCTGGCCTGGGCTCAGCTCTGGCAGCAGGACTAGGTGAATTCTTCCAGTCCCATAAAGGAGAGGTTTAATCCCCAGGAAAAAATGACATTTGCCCCATGGGAATCCTGGTGGGAGATGGTCTGGGAGCAGGGCAGGGCTGGCAGGGTGTTTTCTGCTGGCTCTTCTGGGTGTGTCTGGCCAAGGGAGATGTCCAGGGCTGGTGGGTATTAAAAGTGTTTTTAAAAAAAAAAAAAAAAGGGCATCTATCACTAAGAAAAATACTATGCAGAGATGAGTGATGTGGTGCTGAGCCAGGAGGAAGACATCCAAAAATGCTGCTTTGAAGTGCAGGGCTTCAGCACCAGCCCCAGCCTCTTGCTGGTGCATCTGCAGTTCCCAGGAGTGGTTTTTCCATCCCTGGCTGGTTCATCCAGGCTGCTCCTGCAGGGCCCAGCTCCCTGCCTGGCCCAGCTCGGAGGTGTTTGGCAGCAGCCTGCCTTGAGAGCAGCCTGCCCTGCTCCCCGGGTCTGCCTGTGCCCCAGCAGCTCAATCCCTCACACAAAAGAGCAGCAAAGTCAGGGCCAGCCCGGCTGGATGCAGCTCCAGCTCTGCTGAGCCCTTGCCCAGGAAATCACAGTCTCATGGAATGGTTTGGGTTGGGAGGGACCTTAAAGATCATCTAGATCCAACCCCCTGCATGGGCAGGGACACCTCCCACCAGCCCAGGCTGCTCCAAGCCCCATCCAACCTGCCCTTCAACACTGCCAGGGATGGGGCAACCTGGGCCAGGGTCTCACCACCCTCAGACTAAATAATTCCTTCCTAATGTCCAACCTAAATCTCCCTCTTCCAGTTTAACACCACTACCCCTCATCCCATCACTACACCCCCTTGTAAAAATTCCCTCCCAGCTTTCCTGGAGACCCCTTCACGGGCTGGAAAGCCGGGTCTGCCAACCAGCCCTTCCCAAGAGACAAGAAGCTGAGCCCCAGGGTCTGCAGTGCCCCTCTGGCAGCTCCAGGTGCTCCAAACATTTATTCCTCCAGGCATGGAAAGGCTCAGGCTGGGCAGGGAGGGGCCTGGGGCAGGAGCCAGCCTGCAGAGCCCGATATAAATACACTGGGATTGAATAAACTTTGGCTCAGTCACCAGCTGAAACCTGTGGGGCAGGTGGGGCCTGTGGGCAGGGAGGGTTGGGGATGAGCTGGTGCCATTTGCTGCCTGACAGGGGAGCAGGACAGTGGGGGGGGGCTGTGGGAGCCTGAGGAGGGGGATTGGGAGCAGAGGAAGGGGAGTGGGAGCCAAGGAGGGGAAGCTGGAGCAGAGGAGGGGCTCGGGCTGTGCTGAGGCAGCTCCAGCCCCTCAGCTCCCTGTCCCTTTGAGCTGTGGTGGCTTTTGGCTGAGAGACCCACCCTTGGTGCAGCTTCACCCAGCACATTTTTTTTTTTCCCCTCAGCTTCCTTGGAGCAGGTCCTGCTGTAAAGGAAACCAAAGCAGCTGAGGCAGAGCTGATGGTTTCCCCACAAACCAGGAGCTTTTTCATTTCCCTCCCCTCCAAGGCTGGGATGACAACAACTCGATTCCTGGAGAGGGTTGGGGGGGGGGGGGTTAAACCCAACCTGCTCCCAACTTGGCAGAGCCAGAGAAGAACCAGGAGCTACTAGGGGTGAGGAGGCCCCACAAGAAGAGGCTGGTTCATTTCCCTGACATGCTTCATCATTTACAATAATAATAATAAAAACCAAGAAGAAACAATCCAGGAACCAGAGGCTGGTACAGTGAATAAGCCGTTTTATTTTTGTCCTGTGCTCACACAATCTCTCTTCTTTCCCTGACAGGTCACAGATCATTAAAAGTAAAAGTTTCTAAGAGGAAAAAAAAAAATAATAATTTAAAACATACACGCAGGGCTCCCTTCCCACCTCCCCCACACCCACCATCTCCACCACTTGTGCTTCAGCTCATCTCTAAGTGCAGCCTCGACCCTCAGGAGCCAGGGCTGGGGGGGCCCACTGGGGTCTCAGCCCCTCCAGCATCTCATGCCACTCAGGCCCCCAGCAAAGGCCCCGAATGCCCCAAGATCCAACTGCTTTTCCCAGAGCCTGGGAAAAAAAACCAAACCATTCCCACAGCTGGACATCGTCCCTCTCCAGGTCTCCCTCCTGGGCTTTCCATCCCTTGAGTCACCACCCCCCAATCTTCCCTCCACCCTCTCTCCCTGTATCACATGCACAGGACTGTGACTTTTTTTTTGTTTTGTTTTCTTTTTTAAGCTTTTTTTTTTTTTCCTTTTTTTTTTTTTTTCGTTTGTTTTGTTTGTGTTTTTTTTTTCAGTTGCTGGTAAAGTCAGTTACACTCCCAGCTGTGCTATATTGTAAATACAGCTTCTAGGATGGTCTCCGTGGTGGCGGAGACCAGACAGTGATCAAGGCACTACCCCCACCCCCCTCCTGAAAACAAAGGAAGTCAGACCAACACCTGGGGACAGAAGAGAATCCTATAATGTGATCACACGGTTACACGGAATCTTTTATGGCAAAGAGAACATTTAGCAGCTTTGAACGTTTTGGGCTTCTCCCTTTTTTTTTGTTGTTTTTTTTGTTTTTTTACTCAACACAAGCACTCTAGACCCTATGGGGGTGGGGGGGGGAAATTAAAACAACAAACCCAACAACACAAACAAACCAACCAACCAGGGGCTGAAGCCCTCAAAAAAAATCATCATCCCAAGTGTGGGTAAGGAACAGGAATCCTACCAGTTATAGGTGACCAGCTCAGGGCTTGGGGTGGGGAAACTTCCCCCCCCCCCTCCCAACTTCCCTGCTCCTCTTGTGCTGTATGAAGACCTGAGGGGGTGTGGGGTCCAACTACCCCCTCCACGAGCAGTTTTTTTGGGGGGGAGAAATAGCATTTCCATGCAGGCTGCTGTGTGTGCTGACCTCCCAGCACGGCAGGGACATCTGAGCGTGGTGGTGGGAGAGGAGGGGATGGGGGGAACACGTTGCATGAACCTTGGGCTCTCTTCACCCTCTCCAGTTCCACACAAACACCCTCCCCACCTCAAAAAAAAAATAAACCCACCTACGTGCCCTCCCCTGCCCCCCCCACCCCAGAGCCAGCCCCCAAGGTGTCACAGCCTCTTCCAGACGTACAGTTTTTCCTCCTGGTTCTGCCTCTGAGCTTCCTGGAGCCTGGAAAGGGTTAATGGAAGTCGCACCACTTGTGTTTCCCATGTGTGCACTGGGCTGATCTAGGAAGGGATGTTGGTTAATCTGGAATTAAGTCAGATCGAATCACACACACCGATGGCAAAACTGGGTCAGGTAAAAAATAAGAAACAACAACAAAACAAAAACGATACAACAAAAAATAAAATGGAAGGGGAAAAAAAAATAATAATAATAAACCAACTACCTGAAATCACAGAACTTTGGAAGTTCAGAAAAATGTCTCTCCTATAACTTGTTTTTAAGTTCATTTGCTTAAACCTCTTTTTTTCTTATATTTAAAGCCAGTTCCTAACAGTAGTTTTTTTTGTTTGTTTCTCCACCTCTGCCCATCTCACCCCCAGCGACACCAGCTCCTTTCCTGCTCTCCCGAGGATTCCAGGCGGTGGGAAGTGCCGGGCTGGGCAGTGCAGGGTGGGCTCCTCCCACCCCTCCCCGCGGGGAGCCCCCGAGCCCCCCCTGTCTCTCCCACACACACACACACACACACACACACTGACCGGCAGCAGTTTTGTTTTGTTTCGTGGTGGTCGTTTCACTTTTTTGTGTGTGTTTTTGTTTTTTTTGTTTGTTTTTTTTTGTTTGTTCTGTTCGTGGTTTTTTTTTGAGAAGCTATTATCGGATAAGAAGGCATGAAAGTTCCTCTGAAAAGTACTTCCCGGCTCTGCCCTTTCTCCAGTTCTCACTTGAGGGAGTGTCCCAGCTCCTCCCACCTCTCCATCCCTTCACTTCCTCCGATCCTTCTGTTTCCTCTCCTGCCTCCGGGCCTGCTGATCGGCCACAGCCCGAGGTATCAAGAGGACACTCCCGTCGCTCCCGTATTGCAGGGCGTACTGGCTGGGGGGGTAGGGCTGCCCGTTCTCATCCCGCAGGCGGCCGAACACTTCTTGGTACAGGTTCTGCACTTTTTGCTTCATCTGGCGGATGGATTTGAGGAATTCCACCTTCTCCCTGAGCAGTTTGGACTTGTCCCGCTGGAGATCCTCCACGTCCCGTTCCAGGTTGAGGATGGTGTCCAGTTTCCTCTTGCGGCAGTTCTGGGCAGCCATCTTGTTCTTCCCACGCCTCCGGATGTCGCGGATCAGGCTGAGCTGAGCCTCGCTGAGCTGGTACTTGGAGAGGAGCTCGTTGAACTCCTCCACGGGCAGGTTGATGATCTTGTCGTTGGTGAAAGGGATTTTCATGGCCCTGGCTCGATGCTCGTCCCGGCTCATCTGTTTGTCCAGGAATTCCGACGGTTTCTCCTTGCCGCTCTTTTTCCCCGCGCTGGGAAGTTTGGGCTCCTCGGGATCCAGGGCTCCCGGCGCCATGTTGTAGGTGTGGTTGTGGCCAACGTGCTCCAGGTAAGGCAGGTAGTGCAGCTGTGAGGGGTCCTGGTAGCTCATGCGGCAGAACTTGCTGTACTCGGGCTGGTAGCCAACTGCCCCCTCTGCTTCTTCAAAGTCCACGTTTTCCGAGTCTGAGCTGTAGCCCACAGCTCCTTCCTCAGAAAACGAGGAGGAGGAAGAGGACGAGGAGGACGAGGAGGAAGAGGAGGAGGCTTCCGAGCTGCTCAGAGAAGCAGGACTGTGGCCAGAATCCAGAGAAAGACCTGAGTCGGAATCAAACTCCTCTTCCAGCTGCGAGGCCTGCACCGGGTTGAAACCTTCTTCGATGGCCAAGTCCATCAAGCTGATCTCATCGAGCATGGCTTCGTCCAGAAGACCGCCCAGCGGGTCTGGCAGCTCGGGGCCAGCTGTCTCGTTGACTGTGCTGTTCAGCTGCGGAGGGAAGAAGATGCCACTCAAGTTGGTGGAGCCAAAGGTGGTGTTGAGGCCAGTGGAGTTGTCCGGCGTCAGCTGGAGCAGAGCTGAGCTGCTGGCCATGGAAGGGCTTTCGATGTCTGAGCTGAAGAGGGAGAAGTCCTGGGAGCAGCTCCCCAGCGAGGCCTGATGCAGGCTGACGTTCTGATTGATGGGGGTGGTGGGAGCCAGGCTGTAGTTGGAGGTCAGCAGGTCCCTGCTCGTGCTGTTGTACAGGGTTTCTGCCGTCGTGTTGTTCACTTCCATGGCCTGGAAGAGACGGGGAACAGCTGGGTGAATGAGCCGTGCTCAAGCCCTGACCTTGCTCCTGGCCAAAACCAGGGAGGACAGGCCTTCCAGCCCCCACGGAAGGAGCTCACTGGCTGCAGGAGGGTTAAGACAGAAGCAGCAACTGGGCAAAAACCAAAACCCCAGCTGTCCAAGAACAGAAGGCTGGGACAACCACGGCACCTCAATCCAAGGGAACAGCGACGGACAAACACCTTCCCAAGCCCCTCCCGGAGCTCACCTGCATTTCCATGATGGACATGAGGTCCTGCCACTGCTGCTCCAGATCGAAGGGCGACTCGGTCTCGGGGAGGAGAGGAGAGAGCAGGCTGGGCTGGCCAGGGGTGGCCCTGCTCTCGCTGGGCACAGCTTGGCTCAGGGTGGAGACATCCGCAGCTGGAAACTGACCACGTGAGGCAGAGTCAGTCCCTGGCTGAGCAGGGACCAACAATCCCCAACGCCCTTCCAGGCCGGGCGGGCAATGGCTTCTCTTTTGCTCAAAGCAAACTGCTTGCAGTTATTCCTCCACAGTTCACTATCAACTCAATTAGAAGCAAAGCCAGAAGTCTTGTAATTAATTGTGACCACCCCCTCCCCCCCCACCTCCCCGCCTCCACTGCCGGTTCCACCGGTGCGACGCCTGGAGCCTCCTTGAGCAGAGTAACCCAATTTACTGCTGGTTCTGCAGTCTGGGTTAGGGGTAGCAGAGGGGAGGGAGCAACGGAGAGACCCCTCTGGATCTGGATCTGCTGAGGGGGCAGAAGCTGCTGCCCCATCCACTCACCTCTGAATTCTCCCCGAAAGGGAAGGTGGCCTCCAGCAGCCTAAGGCACTCCTCCAGGGACAGGGCTGTCTGATCCTCCGCACCGGGCACCTGATGTGAAACACAAGCAGTCGTAGCCCCGGGATTAGGGAGGTGGTGATGAGAAACCAGCTCCTGACAGCAGGGCTGTATTAAAACAGCGCATCCAAAAAAGAGCCAGAGGCCCCACCCAAAGCTTCGCAGGCTCCATCCTCCTCCTCCTCCTCCCCGCTCTGTCAGAGCAGCCCCCGAGCGCAGCAGGGGAAGGGAACGTGCTGCTTCTGCTCCCCAGCCCAGCACAAGGACTCTCAGCTCCAGGCTGGAGGGGACTCTGCGCCTGCCCGCGCCGCCCGCCGGCCCGAAGGCGCAGCAGGAACCAGCCGCCCTGTCCTCCCTGCCGAGGGTGACACCGCGGCCCTTCCCCTGCCCGCCCCGCCGCCCCTCCCGGCCCCACGGCCGGCATGCCCAGCCCTCCATCCCTTCATCCACCCGGACAATCCCTCACCCCGCAGCTCCAAGTCCCCGCGCCACATCCCGCTTTCCCCGGGAGCGCAGAAACCCCCCTCCCCCCCCCCCGCAGGAACCCCCTCCTCCCGGTCCAGCCCCCAGCCCAGCCAGCCCTGGGGGTGTTACCTGCGCAGGGAAACTCTCCCCGGTCTCTCCATCAACTAGGAGGTCCCTGTCCAAGCCCTGGCTCCTCCAGCCGTCCCCGCGCTCCCTCCCATCGCTCCGCTCTTTGTCCACTTCGCTCTCGGGTTTCTGCCGGTGGCTGTAGTCAAAAATCTCTCGCCCAGCGCCGAGATCAATATCCTGTCTCCACAGGATGTCAATCAAATCGATGTCCTGAAAGACACAGACCCAGATTTCCTTCAGCCACGGGCAGGATCCACGCCCCAAGGGAACCCCCCCCCCCCCCGCCCCCCATCCCCTTTCCTCACCAACCCCCCGACCCTGACCCGCAAACCCACCCGCCGGGAAACCCGAGGGGGTTTTGCCTGCCGGGGAAGGCGGCTGGGCGGGCTCTGCATGGCGGCTGAGGCCGGGCCCCGGCTCCCCGCCGCCCATGGCCGCCCGTCGGCCGCCGGGAGAGGCGGCTGGGGCCGGCCGGGCCCCGGTGCCCGCCTTGCATCAGCCCGTGGTGCCATCCCGGCCATTTGCATAAGGGGTGGGGTGGGTGCGCGGCAGGAAAATCCCCGCATTTCCACCCACCTGATGCAACTTCAGCCGCCGCCGTTACCGGAGCTCCCCCACCACCCCCCACCACAACCGCACCGGGAAGTGACCCCCCCCCCCCCCCATCCCAGCCCCCTTCCCGGTACCTTTCTCATGTCCCCAGCTGCCGCCCGGGCCGCGGCACACACCGATCATGGTCCCCGCGGGAACGGGGAGGAAAAGCGGCAGCGGGGGTAGGGCGGGTTGTTGGCCGGGGCGCGGTGCCGCGCACGCATCGCCGACCGGGGCGGGGGGGGGGGGGGGGGGGGGCGGGGGGGGGGGGGCGGTTGAGGGAGCCTCGCTCCGCTCCGCCCCACCGGCCACAGGTGCCCGCGGCCCCGCTCTGGCTGCGGCGGCAGGAGCCGCCTACCCCCGGTGCGGCGGCAGGGCCGGGCAGGGCAGGGCAGGGCCGGGCCGGGCTCCCCCGCCCCGACCGGGCCGGGCTGCGGCGGCCCCGCCCGTGCCCCCCCCCCCCCCCCCCTCCCGTTACCGTGGCTGCGGCGCCCGCCAGGCCCCGCCCCCCGCCCCGCCGGGAGATGCGGCGGCGCCAGGCCACGCCCCTTCTTCCGCCAAACCCCGCCCCTCCCCGGCGGTTCCCACCAATCGGCGGCTCCGTGGGCCGCTGACCTGACCAATCACCGACCACGTGGGCCGCCGTTTCAACCAATGGGCAGCGGCGGAGCGGACGCGCGGCGCCCACTGGGCCCGCCCCCTCCCCGGGCCTCGCCCTGCGCTGGGGGCGGCGGGAGGAGGAGGGGGGGGGGGGGCTCGTCCTGGAACCCCCCCAGGGAGGACGGGAATACCGGGGTGACCTTGACTCTCTCTTCTACGGGAGACCCCGGCCCCGCTTCCCCGGGAGCCCGCGGCCAGGAGGGAGACCCCCCGGGAGGGTGGGGGCAACACCCCCTCCTACAACCCGGGGTGGGGGGGCAACCTCATACAACCCCCCCCAACCCGGGCTCCGAGCCCCCCACAACGGGCACGGCCCGGGAGAGACTTAACCAAGTGTAAAGAGATCCCCCCGCCCCAACCCGGGGCTGGGGAGGGGGGTGGGGGGGTGTCCTGTTCCCCCCCCCCCCCGGGCTGAGCACTGACAACTCATCACACGTCCCGATGGGAGGATTTTTTTTGTTGTTGTTGTTGTTGTTGGAAAACAGCACCGGGACAACGGAAACCTCCCGCCTTCCCCACCCCCAATGCTGCAGAGGAATCTCCTCGGGATTCAGCCCAGCTTTGGCAGGAGGAGGAGCAGGCACCCCCCTGGGATGATAAAAAAAAAAACAAACCCAAGACAAACACCCCCCAACCCTAAATTCCCTCTTTTTTTGGCTGATTTCCCCAGCACCGCATCATCCAGCTCCTAAAAATCACCCTATTCCCCTCAGCAAGGTCGCCTTGGGGCCCAGAGGGAGTCGCCAAGATTTGAACTGCCAGGAAAAAAAAAAAAACCCAAAACCAACAAAAGTCATGGAAAAATTTCAACCCCGGCCCCCCAAAAAAAAACAGATCTCTGCAGATGGTCATCGGGGGCACCCAGCGAGGGGGGGCACCCAATGAGGGGGGGCAGGGATGGAACCTGCAGGTGCCTTCCAGAGCTGCAGCCCTCACCCCATATTTTCCCAGTTGGGAAAATAAACTGGGTGGTTGTTGCTGCTCAAGCCTTGGGGGGCAAGATAAAGACGAGTCTTCTCAATCCCCCCCCCCCCCATTCTGAAAAAAATAATGATTAAATAAAATAATAAGAATAAACCCACTCGGGAGGGGGGAAATGGTTTGAAATGAGTCGTGGCGTTGAGGTGCTGGGGGTAGGAGATAATGTGGGGACACCCCCCCCACCCCCCATATCCCATGGGAATGGGATGGAGGGGGGAGTGGGTGGTGTGAGGAGGTGACACGGGGGGGGGACACACCGGGTGACGTGGGTGGGATCAGGAATGGGCAGACCGGGATTTCCTGGCCCCGGGCCAAAAAATAACCACCACCACCCTCC